>NC_044033.1:266650117-266956516 GCF_901765095.1 Microcaecilia unicolor | reverse complement strand
GTGTAAGAACAACAAAGAAGCATAAATGCTAGTATTCTAACAGTCATGCATGTAACACACATGTAAATGTTAGAGCCTATGCTATAGAATTAGCCCCATAGGGTGTTAGCTAAAAAGTTGAAAGCACCGGACTGTTTCCCAATTTATTAGTATTAACTGTGTCCAACTGGGACTATGCAGAGATCAAATATAGGAGCTGAAATGCTTTGGTGGTGTCATTAGATGGGTTCTAGCTCCCAGTCACCAATAATTCCCCTCTGGAAAATTACCACCTAGGTCAATTAACGCCTAACCAATTCCCACCCTTAATATTCATAATGCCAAACACACTTTTCCACACTTTTGTACAGTATAAACTCAAGGGAAAAAAGTGACCAATTTAAGTAGTGCACACACATATCCAATTATAAATACTGAATTACAAACAAAACAATAATCAACCTACAAATCAACTCTTATTGCAAGAAAATTAACATAACTAAAAAGCAAGATTATGAGCAATACCTCAAAGAAAATCATTCACAGATTTCTTGCCGAAATGAGGTGAACCAAATAACAATTTATTAAGAAAAGTTTGTTTAGAAACTCAGAGGCCCTTTTACAGAGTGGCAGTAAAACCCAATGCGAGCTTACCGCTCACTCTTCCAGGACTATCACTGGCCCAATGCGGCCGCTGGCGGTAGTCCCGCCCTGAGCATGCACCATTTCTGGGGGAAAAAGAAAACCCCCAGAAATGGCCTGCACAGCAGCAACCCGGCAGTAATCGGGCATCACTGTGCACTACGCAGTTACGATGCGAGAATTCTCATGCGTGGCCATTTGGGGGAGGAAATGGCCCTGGCGCGCGGGATAAATAGCCCCCACCCCTAGCGCAGGGCCCTTTTTCCCATTGCTTGGTAAAAGAATCCCTCAAACACTGAAGTACTGCACATATTTAAAAAAAAAAATTCTACAATAACTTCAAATAATAACCCCCCCCCCCCCCCACACCACACATTTTTCATTATTTATTTTGTAAACCAGTGTATATAGAAAAGCTTGATAGCGAATTAGACTAATCAGAAAAGAAAGCTGCATACGACCTTGCTCATTTTCATGTAGAAACATGTTACAAGCACCAACATTATTTTCTTGAAATGTCTGACTGCACCATTGCATGTTATTAAGAGGCCCTTCTAAAAGGCAGCAGTAGAGCTACCACTGCTTTGACACGTGCCAAATTGGGACTACCGCTGGATAACCGGCTATCTCCTGCTGAATATTAACGGATAGCCGGTCAAGTGCCATTTAACCAGCCAGAAGGCGTTCCTGGTTGGCTAAATGGTTTTAAATATAGTAACATAGTATGTGACGGCAGATAAAGGCCTGAATGGTCCATCAAGTCTGCCCAACAGTGACATTCATTCTCAATTCTAGATCAAATCAACAATGAACGTGATATTATACACTTGATCATGGTCTCTCTTTGTTGTTTCTTGGACACAGACTGTAGAAGTCTGCCTGGTTTGTCCTTATGTTCCAATATCGGGTGGTTTCTGACCTGGCCTGACTGGTCTAAATCCAACCCAGTTTCTCAGTCCCACCCCCAAAAATGGTTGTGTGCCAATCCCTGTGATTAGCACAGAGCCATTTCTTTTTTGGGGGCAGAAAACAACCTTTTACCCACTGCGGTAGAGGGGGCCTCAGCGCACAGCAAATCCATGCACTGATCCCACTATAGGCCCCCTTTTACCGCAGCTTGGTAAAAGGGGCCCTAAATGAAATCTAGTTCTAGGATACAGTAAGCATTACATGCAGGACAACTGGTTTAGGCACTAATCCTTTATTCAGGGGACCACCAAAATTTCAAAGGGTGGGAAATTACCTGGGGTGGAGGATTGGGCAGGAGGAAATTGACACTTTTAGATGGGAAATGGTCGGAGGGAATGACAATTGTCCCAAGGGGAATTAGAGACTGGGAACTGTCCAGGTGGTTACTCGCCGGATACCCATTAGATGGCAGCACCAGTAAATATAAAAAGGGAATGAATCAGTGGGTGCTGGAGCCAGGCTGTGGAGAGCCAAGTTTTGAAGAATTTTAGGAGACCGTTGTTAAAGTAGCCCCCCCCCCCCCAAGTGGCTACTTTAACAACGGGCTCCCAAAATTTGGCCTTGGGGCCCCCCCCTCCTGAACTCTCTTTTACTTTGCTGGAGGGGATGCAGATCCCCGTCAGCCAAAGAAATAAAACTGCCGCCACTCCCCTATGCTTGTTTCCGGCTCTGAGCAGCATGTCCTGACTTCGTATATTCCTGTGGCTCCGTGAAGGGAGTAGAACAAACAGGACATAGAAGTCACACAGGAAAGTCCCTGAAGAGAGGACAATGACCCAAAAGTAAAGATGTGACTCCTGGAATCTCCTACTCTTCTGTTTCTCTGTGGTACATAAGTACATAAGTAATGCCATACTGGGAAAAGACCAAGGGTCCATCGAGCCCAGCATCCTGTCCACGACAGCAGCCAATCCAGGCCAAGGGCACCTGGCAAGCTTCCCAAACGTACAAACATTCTATACATGTTATTCCTGGGATTTTGGATTTTTCCAAGTCCGTTTAGTAGCGGTTTATGGACTTGTCCTTTAGGAAACCGTCCAACCCCCTTTTAAACTCTGCTAAGCTAACCGCCTTCACCACATTTTCCGGCAATGAATTCCAGAGTTTAATTACACGTTGGGTGAAGAAAAATTTTCTCCGATTTGTTTTAAATTTACTACACTGTAGTTTAATCGCATGCCCCCTAGTCCTAGTATTTTTGGAAAGCGTGAACAGACGCTTCACATCCACCTGTTCCACTCCACTCATTATTTTATATACCTCTATCATGTCTCCCCTCAGCTCTCTTCTCCAAGCTGAATAGCCCTAGCCTCCTTAGTCTTTCTTCATAGGGAAGTCGTCCCATCCCCGCTATCATTTTAGTCGCCCTTCGCTGCACCTTTTCCAATTCTACTATATCTTTCTTGAGATGCGGCGACCAGAATTGAACACAATATTCAAGGTGCGGTCGCACCATGGAGCGATACAACAGCATTATAACATCCTCACACCTGTTTTCCATACCTTTCCTAATAATACCCAACTATTCTATTCGCTTTCCTAGCCGCAGCAGCACACGGAGCAGAAGGTTTCAGCGTGTTATCGACGACCACACCCAGATCCCTGAGTCAAAGACAAGGAGAGTAACCACACATAGAATCAGAACTTGGAGGGATTGGAGAAAGTGCCAGAAATCTCAACCAGCCTTCAGAGGCTGTGAGTAATCCAAGAAATAGTAAGGCAAAATATCAGGAGTCTTATTGATAATTTCTATGCTCAGCTGTGTGAGACTTTCCTATGGAAACTGAGAAGTGGATGTGAATATTTAAGACTGTAAATAGTTTGTGATGACATACATGGCAGAAACTGCCTGAAAGATGTTGTGAACTATTTTAAGCTTCAAGTATAAAGCTTTAATGTTCTTTGGGACCCACACCACTGGTATGCTGCCCGATTATTGATTTAAGGCAATGCCAAATCCACTGGGAGGCCCAACAGTGAATTTTGTCCCCTTAGGGAAGATGCCCTGTATCAAAAGTGAATGTTTGGGATGCCTTGATAGCTGAGGAGATGGGTGAAAATGGGGCTACGCAACAAGTTTAAAAAGAGAAGAGGGATAAGACTTCCAAGGTGAGTGCAGAAGAAGGAATAACAATGTCATTTTTTTTCTGCCTGTTGTTTTTCTCTTTATGTCTGTGCAGAGCAACAGATGAACTGCTGTAATTTTTCTCAGTTCACCCAGTAAAACATTTATTTTTATACTTTTGGAGCAGAGATTGAACTTCTTTGGAGTGCCCCAGGAAGAAAGAGTGAGAAACACTGGAGGTGTAGTGAATTAGGGAACTAAAAATTTGATCTCACTGTCCATCAGGACCTCGAAAAGGAGGTAAGGAGAGCTCTAGGGATGGGCATTTGTTTGAAACAACATAAGAAATGTCAATGTCGTATCCCATGTCGTTTCATGTCAATGGCAAATGAAAACAATCAACCCTCCCCCACTCACACACAAAGTTTCATGGTTTTTTTCATGTGCTGTCACTTGTGCACACTAATCGCAAATTCATGGGAGAGAGAGCACAATTTCCAGACATTGCTCTTGTGACAACATAAATACAAGCACTTGGGGCACGTAATGAGAACTTTTAAGTAGTAAATTTAAATCAGAGAAAATATTTCTTCACTCAACGTAATTAAACTCAAATTCGTCACCAGAGAATGTGGTAAAAGCAGTTAGTTTGGCAAGGTTTAAAAAAGGTTTGGACAAGTTCCTACAAGAAAAATCCATAATCCATTATTAAGATGGACGGGAAAATCCACTGCTTTTTTCTGGGATAAGCAGCATAAAATCTGCTTTACTCTTTTGGGATCTTGCCAGGTACTTGTGACCTGGATTGACCATTGTTGGAAACAGGATACTGGGCTTGATGGACCTTCAGTCTGTTCCAATATAGCAATACTTATGCTGTAATGAAAAAACAATGAAAATTTCCGGAAATGACATGAAGCAAACATTTTCTGGCTGCTCTCCCCTAGAAAGAGTTCTTCTCCCCCCCCCCTCACAAACTGGGGGCTCATGCACTTGCAGCATAGAGTCCACTGAAAGTCCAAGAAAGCAAACAGGCAGACGATCAATGTGTAGCTGGGCTTTCCGTGGACTGTATAGGCAGCAAACCTGCAGATTGATAGTAAAAGGGCTCCAATTTTATTCACTACAAAAAAAGCTTAAAAATGCATGAATAAGCCTTTATAAAATTACTCCCACTATGTCATAATCAATTCTATATATGGGGTAAATTCTATATACGGTACCAAAAAGTCAGCGCTGAAAAAAAGCGTTATTCTATAAACCGAACTTAAAGTTAGGTGCAGTTTATAAACTAGCGTTTACGCCCAGGAATCACGACTAACCTTAGGCGTGGCCATTTGCACCAACTGAAATGTAGTGCAAATGTATGAGCTTAACTTAAGCGCATATCTCCCTCACTGTACAACAACGTGCGTAAATCTTTAGAACGCCCCCATTCCGCTCATGACCCTCCCATTTCTGTGCACCCTTTTTGAACTTACATGTATAATTTAGGCATGCATATTTCAATTAAATCCAGTTAACAAGCTAATTATTGGTGCTAATTAGCAAATATTCAATTAAATTGGGCGCCCGCCCAAATTTGTGTGCACAATTTTTAACTACTTTTATAGAATTTAGGGGATAGCTTCCAGCAGTGGCATAAGCGAGGGTCCCCCAAGCAAAACCTTTCTGAGGGCCTTCCGTGACGGCAGAAGGGAGGAGGTTCCTCCTCCCTCCTCACCAGGCCCCCAGCCCCCCAACATTTGAAGGTATAGTGTAGCAACCATAATTTTTCAAAAGTTGCCACGCCACCTCCCTCAGTGACAGCAATTTCTGCCCTGCCTCCAGAGAAGTGCACAAGTGCCTCACCTCCCACAGTGGGGATCAAGTCTCATACGGCTGTTATTGTGAGAATTCAGCCTGGCAGCAGGAAGAAAGGTGCTTACGCACCTCTCTGCGCAATCACTGAGAGTGGCAGCGTGGCAAAGTTTGAGAAACTCTGCCTCCACCGCTGTAGTGCCGTGTTGCTGGGTTGCCTCCTTCACTGGACCCTCTGCAGGGTAGGTGCTGCCTGGGTAAAATTTATGCCACTGGCTTCCAGTGACATAAATAAGTTTCATAAGTGCCTCTTGATGAAAATCTGGTGAAAACACCATTTGAAAAACATATGCAGAGAAAAAAAATTGAAAATTCCAAACTTCTTGATAATCTCTGGCAATGACTGAAGATAGATATTAAATAATACTGACAGAAGTGGAACCCTGTGGGACTCCCACTCAAATATTCAAGGTGGAAAATACACCATCTCTATAACCCTTTTGGCTATGACTGGATTAAAAAAAAAAAAAAAAAAGAGGAAAACCAGTGTAATGTTACCATAGTAATTTCCAGGTCTAATAAAATAGCCTATCAACACCTGGTATTCAACAGTATCAAATGCTATGCAAAGACCAACCTAATCACCTAAACCACTATCAGTTTCCTTCAGTGAGCATCCTCCATGACCAGTAAAAGATAACTGAAACTGGACTGCTAGATATTCCAACTTTCGCTCTTTTGTTTTTAACCAAAAACTTTACATTCATTTTCAAGGAGAAAAATTTCTCTTTGAAATTTGAGTTGAGAAAAATATGTGCACCGATCTGCCCCTGCTATCTGTGCAGGTGCTTTTCCTCAGAAAACTTACGCACACACTTATGAAAATCCAAAATTATACACATGAGTCTCCTGACTGCCCCAACCACACTCCAGGAATGCCTCAATGTATGGATAACGGAACTATGAACATAAATTTAGCCATTGACAGGATGGGCAATTTTCAAAGACTGCATATAGCACCCGTTACATGAGCAGTAATACATTTGAAAATGGCCCTAAATGTAATTCATCTAGAGTGACATTTTAGAAAGGCTGTCCACGTCATAACAGAAAAAGAACAAAAACGTTCCACAGAAAAGAGAAACAGCTAAAAGCAGAGATGGCCAGGGGTATAATGATGTCGCCGGAGCAACACCCTGGTTATTAAATTTTATTGTTGACCCAACACTGCCATGTTTCGGCAAGCGCCTGCAGCAGAGGTCCTAACATTAAAATAACATATAAATAAATTGTTGTAAAGAGCTTTATATAATGTAATTTTAATGCTATGACCCCTGACGCAAGCACTTGCTGAACCACGGCCATGTCGGGTCAACAATAAAATTAATAACCAGAGTGTGGCTCCAGTGACATCATTATCCCCTGGCCATCTCTGCTTTTTGCTATTTGCGTCCAAAGTTAGAATGTCACAAATGGACGTCCATCTCACATGTATTTTAGCACATGATACAGCCTGTTCTTAAATACATGTGAGATGGATGTCCTTGTACTGGAAACGTCCAACATGAACATCTATTTTGTAAACTGAAATGTCCAAATTATGAATGGGGGAAATCAAGGGACATGGACCTCTGTGTGGCAGTACAGAAACGCCCATCCTATAAAGATGTTAATGAAGAGCACAGGGGTTAGAACAGTGGGTTGACAATCAAGGGACCCAGATTCAAATCCAACTTCAGCTGTTCGTGAATTATTTTTTTAATTGTGATCCCTCCAGGAACAGAAAAACACAACTTCAACAGCCTTCAGGCTTGCAGGTGTCATATATTCAGGTACAGTAGCCTTCAAGCTTGTAGGTACAGTATGTATTTTTCTGTCCCTGGAGAGCTCACAAAAAAAGAGAGAGAGCTGACATGGGATTTGAACCTGAGACTCCTGCTTCCCAGTCTACTGTATTAACAGTTAGGCTACTCCTTAGGTCTATTTGCAGCTCTGTTAAGAATGTCCATAATATCTGTCATAGAGCCTTGAACCACTTGCTGGTTTCACATTAAAAGAAGAGGAAGAGGGACAGCAACCATTGAGGGATTGAGGTGGTGTCGTGCCTTAATCATTCCAGTGCACAGCTACTCACAGCAGCTTTCTGTAACCTAGATGTGACAAGTACTAGGTCTAAATAACACGTCCATCTTTTTAGACTTGATGTCCCTTCCCCAACTGTGATCAGAGTTGGACGTCCATGTTTTGGGTCCTCCCAAAGCCCCGCCCAAAACACACCCAGACCATGCTCCCTTGCCATATAGAAGTACTACAGTGTTAGAAGTCCATATTCCTTTGTAAAATTGGGATTTAGATGTCCATATCCTGGCTTTATAAAAATCAAAATCTGGACATCCATGCAATCCATTTTCAGATGTCCAAAACAAGAAGACGGCTTCTAAAATAACCATACTAACGATACAAGAAAAAGGTTGACAGTACCTGGGATAAAAGCCTACTATATTTTTCTGCTGCAGCAGTTAAACAGTTTACATAGAAAACACACTGCAGTTTCTCTGGCATGCTTAGGAAAGAGGTTGTGCCAGTTAATAGAATATGCCGGTTATGCGAGACTTCTTTCCTTCCTCCATGCTGTTCCTTCCTCTCTCCATGCCCCAGGCTCCCCTCTCCTGCTCTTCTGTCCTCTGTGCTCTGCTTTCGCCAGCACACATTCTCCCTTGCCTTCTGTTTTAACCTGTTTATGATATTGGCAACAGAATAATGTATTATAAGAATATTTATAGGAATTGGCTTTATGTTGCACAGTTCACACTGATTGCATGTAAAACACTAGTGAGTATCCGATGATAGTGTGCGAGCTGGTGATGGGAACTGCGAATAAGGGACAACACCTTTGATACACACAGCTTCATTCACCATGAATAATTGAAACACAGTTGTGGAAGATATATTATACACTGAGAACACCTACATATTAATTATATAAAATAATTTATCCCAATAAATTTGGTTGTGCCGATTTGGTTTTTTTTCATATATATATATTTTTTTGTTTGTTTGTTTGTTTGTTTTAATTAACCTTCTAGCCAGCAGACTCAGCAATCTTCCTTGACCCATGCAAGATCGCTTCCTTATCCACATATCTCGTGAAACACACAATAATGTCGTGGGACCCATTATCCGAGGGTGCAAGCAATGCCCTATGAGCCCGTTCCAGTTCAATGGGAAGTGCAGTCTCCGCAAGCCCCAATAGTTGATGACATATGACCTGGATCACCTCCCGAACATTTTCCTGGTTGTTATTCTTCGGTATTCCTCTAAATCGTAAATTATTGCGATGGCCCCTGTTCTCAAGGTCATCCATTTTAAATTGCAAATTTTCAAATGGAGTCTCTAAGGCATTATATTTAGTTTGCAAATCAGAAACCACCTCTCCCTGTTCTTCAAACTGTACCTCTAGGTTCTCAAAATGAGCTCCCAGTTCTTGCATATCCTTATGCATAGTGTCAATGTGCATCGCAGGTTCCCCACGCATCTCCTTCAACTCCGCTCATAGATCTCTGAAGCAGCGCTGAACTTCTTGGGTGATGAACTTCTTGGGTGATACTCCGCAAGTTAGTAGGCTCCACATTCTCATCAGCCTCCAAGCCACTATGAGAAAGACCCGGTCGAGGCTGTTCAGGCCGCAAGGCCTGCGACATGACATTGCCAGATCAAGTCTGCCGAAATTGATGGAGAATCTCTTTAAAATATCCACAGAATTTGGCTTTTGGGCCATCCTGAATAGCCAGCGAGGCAGTCCTGTGTAAAATTGCACTTTAAAATCACAAATGGTTAGAGATGTAAACTTTGTTTTGGGAGGAAGAGTTGGAGCCCAAAATCAGGCACCCATCCAAGAAGCCGATGTCACTTCCTCCTCTGGCCTTGAAGTCTTAACTCCAAATCTTAGGCTTCATTGTGTCCCCATCTGAATATTCTGACTAGAGTAGATTGTAAGTCCTAAGAGAAAGGATTGTGAATTATACTGAGAATATTTAGAACCACTTATGTGGTTAGCCTGGCGCAAATGAATAAATTTACACTTGCTCTGAAGAATGTGTAATCATTCTCTGGATTTCATAAACGGTGCTCAAATTTGGGCATGCTGTTGAGATGTGCGCACAAATTAATTGATTAATGAGCTCCTAACCACTAATAATTGGTGCCAACAACCAATTAGTGATGTTAATCGGCACTCCTTAAAAATTGCGTGCGCATCTGGCTGTGCACTATTCTATAAGGGAGAAAAAAAACATATACAGGGTGGAGATGCACTGATCCCTACGCAAAACAATCACACCAAAGAAGAAGTAGGGGGGATTGGCTCTTCACAAACACTGAAGGAGACGTATAAATGGTTAGGAGTCTTTATTGAAAAACATCAAAATGACTTGACACAGCGGCTGACAAAGGCATTTGTTGCCGAAAACTGACCATGTCGGGTCTGAACAATAAAGTACAGCTGAGACGCTCTCAGTTTTGAAGGCTCCTTGTGCTTTTCTGGTTATTAACTTTGCTTCTTCGCTTTTGGATTCCCTCTCCTCTGTAAACCAGGGCCGCCGAGAGAGGGAGCGGGGGGGGGGGGGGGCACTAAGGGGAAAAGCAGCCGCTTGGCAGGCAATGCGGCAGAGTGCAGAGCAGCACTGGAGGAAGACCTCTTCTGCTGGGGGGGGGACCCCCGCCAGCCAAACCAGAGGCCCTGGCCTGAAGTCCTGCTGTGTCTGCTCCTCCCAGCCTCCAAGGGGGCCTGGCACTGGGGTCTCTCTTTCTCTCCTGCTCCTGATGGGACCTCGGTGATCGCATCCCGACAAGAGCAGGAGAGAGAGAAAACTCCGGCACCGGGCCTTCCTTGGAGGCTGGGGAGGAGCAGACACAGCAGGACTTCAGGCCAGGGCCTCTGGTTTGGCTGGCGGGGGTCCCCCCCCAGCAGAAGAGGTCTTCCTCCAGTGCTGCTCTTCACTCTGCCGCATTGCCTGCCGAGCGGCTGCTTTTCCCCTCAGGATG
Organism: Microcaecilia unicolor; assembly: GCF_901765095.1. Lineage (NCBI taxonomy): Eukaryota > Metazoa > Chordata > Amphibia > Gymnophiona > Siphonopidae > Microcaecilia > Microcaecilia unicolor. The sequence continues at coordinate 266,946,018 of NC_044033.1, read as the reverse complement.
TGCATGCTTCGTTTTGAACCGAGAACGCGCGATGTGAGAGAAAAAGCAGCCGCAGGGGCAGGCTATGCGGCACAGTAAAGAGCAGTGCTGGAGGAAGACCTCTTCCGCTGGTGGGGCCTTGGGATCCCTGCCAGCCAAGGTATTTGCAGTTGTGGGGGGGGGGCTCTGCCCCAGGCCCAGCTCAGTCTCTTGGTGGCCCTGCTGTCAACTAACTCACACCACCCCAACTACGTCCCTACGAACACCTATATACAGATTGCTTAAAAGCAAACACACAGGGTTTTAAATATAGCAAAATCATCCTTCACATGTAAAACGTTGTACCAGTATAATCAGCATTCAGGCTTGAAAGCGTAGCTGGGCTGAAAATTCACAGAAAGACATACAGGTAAATTATCTCTGTGTCGTTATGTGAAACCCGGTCCTACTGAATATTTACCACTAAGGGGGTAAATCTATAAGTGGGTGCTTGCATTTAGGTACCCTGATGCCGTTTGGTGAAATTCTATTCTAGAACAGTGCCCAGATTCTGTTCTACAATACTAGCGTAACCTGCTTATCGGTGTGCCTCACATTTACGTGGCCGCAGTTATACCAGCCACAGACCTGGCAAAACTGTGGTCATGTAATGCAGCAGGAATGCGTATAAGTGACAGTATTCTGTAAACTATGTCCCTAAGTGGAAGCCCCGCCCATGTGTACACCCCTTGCATTAACGCACAGTGTTCCAGAATAGCTCTTAAGCGCCCTGCTTGTATTTCTGTACATAAGTGGTGCTCAGTTATAGACTGCCTTCAAATGTCTCCCATGATAATAACAAGTGTCACATGTAAATGAACAATCTGGCTTTAACCAAATACAAAAACATACATGTGATCATTTATAATGCAAAACTCTACAACAAGCTTTTATACCCTGAGGCTGTTTTGAAAATTAATCTTTCTAGCACTGCTTTGTCACATCAGCTGACGAAATCCCCCTTCTCCTCCACTGCTAACTCCAGGCTTCGTTCCTTTTCTCTCACGGCACCTTATGCCTGGAATAGACTTCCTGGACCTATACGTCTAGCTCCATCTCTACCTGTTTTCAAATCTATGCTGAAAACCCACCTTTTCACTGCTGCTTTTTAGCTCCTAGCCACTACTCAATTGCCCTCCCCTTGTCCCTTCCTTCCTTCTCACCCATTACTTCCCTCACCCGTAACTGTCTTGTCTGTATTATTTAGATTGCAAGCTCTTTTGAGCAGGGACTGTCTCTTTGTGGCAGGTGTTCAGCGCTGCGTGCGTCTGGTAGCGCTATACAAATGCTAATAATAATAATAAATGCAAATAGCAGTGTGGAGAACATCCTAGGATAGTGATTTTCAACCTTTCATCTCGCAGCACATTTACAAGGTACAAAAACTGTCAAGACACACCATTGGAATCTCTAACCCATACCCACCTATCCCCGCAAGTAATCTCCTCCATTCCCACCCTACGTGTAACCTTCAGAAGCAGTTATTTCATTTATGCTACTGAAATACATTAGAGCACCAATATACCTGCTACTGGGAAACCGGAGCAGGACGGACTGTTACAGATTCCTACACAGACACCACATACCAACAGAATCCTTTGCCTCAGTTGCAGATGCAAATGACACTCGCCTGATACAAAATAGGGAACCGTAAAAAAACATGCAGACAGAAACTGAAAGCAGAAATACTGGACTCTGCATGTCATGGAACCAGAGAAATAGAAATAAATGCATGTTGGACCAGTCTGAGCTACTTATAAAAACTGGATGTTGTTTGCAGTAAGGAAACTATTTTATTTACTGCTATCTCTAAAATCCACTCGGCTGACCTGTAGAACTGGAAGGTCGGTATATCTGCATATTTGCATTTGAAGCCAATAAAACAAAATTGTGTAGATGGGAAAGCAAATTCTAATTGTAAGATATTGAAGGGCTTAAATTTACCATCTTCCAGCAATTGACCATGAACCCACAAATTCTTAACTTGCTCATCTTTGATTCTTTAATGTTGAGAGAAAGAATGGCCAGGTTGACGAGTTTGCACTTGTTTCTGGATAAAATCGTCTGCATAGCATAGCAGCTCAATTTTGCTGCTGTCCACATAACTTTATTCTCATCTCTTCCGCAAACCACATCTTTAAAGCAGGCATCAAAATATGATCAAATTTTCTCAAATATCAACTATTGCAGAATACTGCAGTGAAGTTGATATTTCATCAAAGAAATTTTGATCATGCAGGCTCCACTGTTGAGAAACTACTACTACTAATAATTTTTATAGCACTACTAGACATACACAGTGTTGTACACATTATATGCAGGTACTTTTTCTGTCCCTAGAGGGCTCACAATCTAAGGGGTCCTTTTACAAAGGCAACCTGGGAAATGGCTTGCAGTAGTGTAGGCGTGGGTTTTGGGTGCTCGCCGATCCATTTTTTAGCTCACCCATTAAAAAAGGCCTTTTTTTTTTTTTTTACAAAAATGGACGTGCGGCAAAATCAAAATTGCAACGTGTCCATTTTGGGTCTGAGACCTTACTGCCAGCCATTGACCTAGCGGTAATGAATCCAGGCGGTAATGACCTACGCGCATCAAATGCGTATCAGATGCGCGTAGCTGACACATGCCAAAATTGAAATTACTGCAAGGGCCACATGGTAACCGGTTGGTAACTCCAATTTGGCTTGTGTTTGGCATGCATAGGCGCCTACACGGCTTAGTAAAGGGCCCCTTAGTTTGACACCTTTGGCAATGGAGGGTTAAGTGACTTGCCCAGAGTCACAACGAGCTGCAGTGGGAATTGAACCCAGTTTCCCAGGATCAAAGTCCACTGCACTAACAACTAGGCTACTCCTCCACCCCCAGTCCATCTTAATAATGGCTTATGGACTTTTCTTTTAGGAAGTTAGCCAAACCTTTTTTAAACCCCGCTAAGCTAACTGGTCCACTTCATTACACTTCCACGGATTTAATTTTGTTTAACTAGCTCGTCATGGAAAGAGCCCTCACTGCTGCTCTTTACTGCAGTGACAGCTGCGCCAACTACTCTTGGCAATTTGAAAGTATTGCCAAGAGGAGGAGGAGGCGGAACTGCTGTCATTACAGCACTTTAAAATTGCCCCACAAGAAGAATTTTCAACCCTGTCCTGGAGTATCCCTTAGATATTTACAGTAACATATGCATAATGTGGATTTGCATGCAGTGCCTCTACTGCAGGGCTGGCCCTACCAGTAAGCAGACAGTCTGCCAAGAGAAACAGAAGTTTGGGGGATGGCAGCATCATCACTTAAAAAGTGCCATGAGAATGGCATGGGCCTTTCAGCACAGGCTGCCCTCAAGCCCTGCCGTGTCCCGCCCAATCCAAGAGGAAGTGTGCAGTGGAGGGGGTGGTCCCATGCCATAATTGTATTTCGGTGCAGGCTTGGGTAGAGGTGGGGTGGCAGTAGCAATAGGCCTGGCAGAGAGAAAGGGAAGAGAGGGGACATGCTAGACACAGGAAAAAAAGGAGGTGAAAGAGAAGGAGAAAAGAGATGCTGTACACCTGGAGGGGGAGGGGGGTAAGAGAAGGAAAGGGAAATACTGGATACCTGGGGAGGGGAGGGGAGGTATGGAGGGAAAAGGGATATACAGGACACCTGCTGGGCAGGGAGGGAAGAAAACATGGTGGACACCTGGGGGGGGGGGGGAGAAGGAGATAATGCTGAAAGGGACAGGGGTGGAAAGGGAGTTGCTAGACTTCCTGGGGGAGGAGAAGGAAATATGCTGAACACCTGGAGGAGGTAGGGGTTAAAAGGGAGATGCATGATTATAGGGGGTAGAAAAGAAAAGAAGCTGAACTATTGGGGGAGGTAGGGAATAGAAGGGGAAATGCTGAGCGCAGAGCAAAGAGTATAGAAGAGGAGATACTGGACAAGAGAATAAGAAAGGGGAGGGATGGGATGAGAGATGCTGGACTACGGTGGGGTAGAAAAGAAAAGATAGACTACAGGGGGGGAGGTGGGAACAAGAAGAAGAAATGCTGGGTATGGAGGAGGGGAAAGGAAGAGAGGGGGAGTAGTAAAAAGCTGGGAAAGAGAGAGGTAGGCAAAGAAGGGGACTGGGGTTGGAAAGATGGAAAGGTAAAAAAAGGTAGCTGCAGTAAAAATGGGAGATGAGGTCTGAATGATGAAAGGGTAAAATCTGAATGGATAGAGAAACAAAAATAAGTGGAAGAAAGCTGAAAGTGAAGGATCAATGTCTGAGATGGATGAAGAAGAAGTAAAGATGACAAGAGAAAATAAATGATAGATGGACAGGAGGACCTTCGAAATACAGATAAAAGAAAGCAGAAACAAGAGAGTGGGAATGAGATGATTAGAAAAATAATAAAGGTAGAAATAGCAATTTATTTTAAATTTAGTGATTGAAATATGTCAGTTTTTGGAATGTATATCTGCTCTCATCATAATTTGCAAAGTACTGGGGGGGAAATGTATCACAGTTTCTATTTCTCTGGTGTTGCATTGCATGAAGAGTGTGGATTCTTGGGGCTTCGCTATATTTTTGTCTACGTATTTCTATTTTTCTTTATTCAGCATCTGCTGAGGGTCTGTCTGTGTTCAGTGTATGTGACAGGCCAGGTATTCTGTTATCTTGGAGTTTCTATGTAGGGATCTGTAGTAAAGTGGTTTGTCAAGTCTTCCCAGTAGATGAACTGATGTTCTAGCGCCCATTGCAATATTCATGGTTCTGGTCCTGAGTGACTTTTGTAAGGTTTTGAATTGTAGAGAGCTTTTGCTACTGTTACTGAGAAGAAATCAGAATCAGGTATAGCGAATTCTAGTTTTGGTCTGCACCCATTTATAGGAAAGGGACAGAATATGTTTGCAATTAACACCATGACAGCTCAGTGAGCAGGGTGTTAGTATTTTTTATATTACAAGCCTAGGCCATTAATTTAATTGCTACAGTTTTTGCTGAGTATAAACAGCAACTGCAAACTTTTCATGTCTATAATATAGCATGAGAACATGTTCCATTCTATTTTCTTGAGGAAACCGCTGTTCCACTGTTCTGAGGTGACCCTACCTCCTTTCCCCTTCCTAACCAGAGGGGACCCTCCCTTTGGGTGCCTTAGGTGGGTCACTCTCATCTCTTGCCTGAGACAGCAGTTAGCCTTGAGACACCCCTAGAGGAGGGAGAGACAGCTGAAGATTTGTCTAGTCAGATACTCTTGTGCTGGCCCTACTCTGTGGTTGTATTTCATGCCTAATAGAAAGGCAGTTTATCAAGTGTGGAATAAACATAAATATATACATTGTGGATGTCCTGAAAAAAAAAAAAAAAACAGACCGACTAGGGCTTACACACTATTGTACAAATAAGCATAAAATCCATACAGGGAAGCATGATAGGGAGAGGCTTTAGACTAGGTTTGCCAATTGTTTAATTACACATTGAGTGATGCTTTGATGTTTCACTTATATATACTGTTATTAATCAACATTTGCTTATTTCTGATCTGACGAAGAAGGGCTACCTTTGAAAGCTAATCAAAAAATGTATTAAGTTAGTCCAATAAAAAAGGTATCATATTTTCTTTTCTATGTTTTATTTTACTCTTATTTCTATTGATTACCTTTAAAAGTGGACTTGCACGGCTTCCACATCTCTCTACGTTGAGTGAAGAAATATTTTCTCTGATTTGTTTTAAATTTACTACTTTGTTGCTTCATTGCGTGCCCCATAGTCCTAGTATTTTTAGAAATAGTAAACAAGCGATTCACGTCTACCCGTTCCACTCCACTCATTATTTTATAGACCTCTATCATATCTCCCTCAGCTGTCTTTTCTCCAAGCTGAAGAGCCCTAGCCGCTTTAGCCTTTCCTCAAAGGGAAGTTGTCCCATCTCCTTATCATTTTCATCGCCCTTATCTGTACCTTTTCTAATTCCACTATATCTTTTTTGACATGCAGTGACCAGACATGCACACAATATTCGAGGTGCAGTCGCACCATGGAGCGATACAAAGGCATTATAACATCTTCATTTTTGTTTTCCATTCCTTTCCTAATAATACCTTACATTCTATTTGCTTTCTTAGCCACCGCCGCACGCTGAGCAGAGGGTTTCAACGTATTATCAACAATGACGCCTAGATCCCTTTCCAGGTTGGTGACTCCTAATGTGGAACCTTGCAATACGTAGCTAAAATTCGGGTTCCTCTTTCCCACATGCATCACTTTGTACTTGCTCACATTAAACGTCATGTGCCATTTAGATGCCCAGTCTCCCAGTCTCGTATGGTCCTCTTGTAATTTTTCACAATCCTCTTGCAATTTAACAACTTTGAATAACTTTGTGTCATCAGCAAATTTAATTACCTCACTAGTTACTCCCATCTCTAGATCATTTATAAATATGTTAAAAAGCAATGGTCCCAGCACAGAGCCCTGGGGAACCCCACTATCTTCCCTTCTCCATGAGAATACTGACCATTTAACCCTACTCTCTGTTTTCTATCTTTTAACCAGGTTTTAATCCACAACAGAACACTACCTCCTATCCCATGACCTCTCCAATTTTGATGGTATTCTTTAAAGGTAACTTGAAGCAAACCAAGAGCAGTTGTGAAAACAACTACAGCTTCAACAACAAGAATACACTGAACAACAGGATATTTTCAGGCCAATCCTTTGGGGAAAAAAAGGACAGAAAACTATAGGGTCAACCAGCATTAGCCTCCTATTCTCAGTAGGTAATCTTGCCTTTATGGCCCCTTTGTTAGGGATGGGAAACACCTACTCTCCTGCCTATATGCAAGAAAGGCAAATTTGCTTAACTCAGCCTTAGTGGGCCTTTACACAGCTGTAAGACATTTGGATGCCTCCCTGCTGTGTTTCTCTCTGAGCTGCTTTAGCAACTCTCTCTGCAGACTGCTGCATTAACCCTTTCCCTCCCTTTTCATGCTGCCCTCCAGGATTTCTCAGATGGCTGCACTGCAAAACACTCCCATGAATGTAATAATGACCGCTTTGCAATGTGGAGGTAACAGAGCTGCTTAGTTTCCTAGTTCCAGGAAGAACACTTTGAGGCATATTTTCAAAGCACTTTGGGAGGCTAAGTTCCATAGGTTTCTATGGAACTTTGGGAGGCTAAGTGCTTTGAAAATGAGCTTGTTTATGTCCAGTCCTGGTTTTAAATTTCCGATCTGACGAAGAAGGGCTACCTTCGAAAGCTAATCAAAAAATGTATTAAGTTATGTCCAATAAAAAAGGTATCATCTTATTTTCTTTTCCATGTTTTATTTTGTTTTATTTCTATTGATGATTACCTTTAAAGTGGACTAACACGGCTACCACATCTCTCTACCTGGATTCTAGCTATTGAAATTGGTGCTGCGGGTCCCATAATGCATCAGTACACTGGCCTTGAGTGAATTCCTTCAAAAAGGTGGTATAATAAATCTCAACAAATAAATAAACTAAATAAATAAGGTTGTCAGAAATCCAGAACAGGTCTAAAATCTCCCTCCTGGAACTGGGTAACTTAGAAGATCGGAGGGTAATAATATAAACAAACTTGAAGGGTGTAGCTTTCTGTGGCAACTTTCAAGCAGGCTTATAAAGGCAGTGAAGGGCAATTCCATAACCAGGAGGAGTGGTGGCCTAGTGGTTAGCGTGGTGGACTTTGGTCCCTGGGGAACTGGGTTCAATTCCCACTGCAGGCACAGGCAGCTCCTTGTAACTCTGGGCAAGTCACTTAACCCTCCATTGCCCCAGGTAAAAATAAGTACCTGTATGTAATATGTAAGCCGCATTGAACCTGCTATGAGTGGGAAAGCACAGGGTACAAATGTAACAAAAATAAAAAAAATAAAAATAAATTTAGGTGATAAATGCACAGAATACCTGCACTTCACTGATTAGTATACACATAGGTGCAAAGTGGCAGCAAAGCAACTAAGCGGTATTCTATAAGGGCTCCCCTAAGTAGCAGAGCATATTTATTAGGATTTACATACTGCATTTTGAAAAAAATATTCACCTAAGGCTGTGTACAGCAAAAATAAGCTGAACATATGCAACAGACAATTACAACAGTAAAAATATTAAAATAGCAATACATACCATGACATAATAAGGGAGCCCTTCATTCATACAGCCAGTCAACCATACAGTCATTCTTGTCCAGTGGTTGGCAGATCTGGCAGGTCTGTGGGTGTTCTGACAGCTGCCCTGCGAACCAAACAGAAATTTTGCTCTGCCTTTTTCCGACTCTTTGCCGCTTCTAACCAACACTCTCTTGACCTGAAGAGTTTGTTCTCTCTTAGCAACCAGAAAACAGCCCATGTCCACTCTCTCTCAACAAAGAGTGGGATTGCTGCTTGCACAGTTTATGTTTAAAGTCTTTTATGCACCTTCATTCTCCAGGATGTCCTTGAACTGCTGTACCCAGAATGGAATCTTTTGGGCTCTTTCTTTGCTGGATGGGTCAAGTCCAATAATTTAATAGTTCTATTACTATTACAGGAGGAAGCCCCTTGGACAGAATAACAGCTCACTAGACAAGAGACTTTGGGAAATACACTCTTGAACGTTTACTTTTGAGTTTGAAGGACGCCCCCTGCTTGGCGGGTTATATACAGTTGCAGGAATTACATTATAAGTTTTTGTTATGTATGTATATACACCCTTCCCAGGCTAAAAAGATGAGTATACCTATGACGGGAGCATGTCTTTAAATGGGGCTATCCGGATGCTACCTATCACCATACTATATGGGATTTTCCACTTATTCAGTTCTTTTAGACACGGCTCTGGACTCTTGAGCACTGTCTATCAACAGCACTGGATGGCCACACCACAAATATGTATTTTGGATGATATTACTGAGGTTATCGAGAGCACTCATTACTTGGGCTTATTTCTGCATAAGGCTATTCTTATAGCTAAGAGCTGTATATTGTTGCAGTGGATCTCTCCCACCCCGCCAATGGAAGATTCTTATGTTTGAAAACCCCTTACCATGGAGCGTCTTACAGTGGAGGAGCGTGGTGTGAAAGCCAAAATCATTTGTTAAGCTCTGGACTCCATATTTACAGATTTTTCCAGCTAGGGATTCGTTCTGCCTTTCTTAATACTTTGAACATGTAGTTTTGGTAATGCTTTTAGTTTGTTATTCAAAGGAGTAATCTGAATTCTTCTCTGGGAGGGAAGGGGGTGGGGGGGATAGGGGGACATTTTGAAAAGATTAACATTGTTCAGAGCTGATTTTGATGATAATTCTAGATGTGTATTTCAGTTGGAATTGTATTCTGTAAATGTGTCTAATGACAATAGACATATTTGGTATACATAATTCTATTTCTTGGATAAATGCAAGGGGGGTGTTCACATGAGAGGGGCATGGGTGCTGCTGCCACTTACCGAATACTGTAGGTTCTGCACACCCTTGCCACATTTAGGGGCCACAGTTATGCCATGTATGCTGTAAGTGTGGGTGTGGTAAATGTATGGGGTGCCAATCCTGGACTAATGCTAGTTTGTTATAATGGAACCTGGGTTCCACTATATAAATAGGCTCTCACTGCACGTGCACGGGGCACTTAAATGGATGCACCCACTTATAAAATTGCTCAGTTAGGCACATAGGATAGTGGCCTAATGGTTAGTGCAGTGGGCTTTGATCCTGGCATTCTGGGTTTGATTCCTACTGCAGCTTCTTGTGACCCTGGGCAAGACACTTACCATACACAGTTATGGAACGCACTGCTGCGCAGCTTGAAATCGATCTACGAAAGAACAACTTCCGCTCATATACTGAAGACCCATCTCTTTAAATAAAGCGTACCACAAAGATCAACCAATGTGAATATGCACAACTCGTCCACCTATATTCAGAACTGTCTCTTAATATCTGCCTGTATACTATTACTTTGTTTTATTATCATCATGTCGACCAAAACCCTGCAATACTAAATGTTCATTTACTAACATTCTTCCACTACTCCGATGTATTGTAAGCCACTTTGAGCCTGCAAAGAGGTGAGATACAAATGCAACAAATAAATAAATATAAATAAATAAATAACCCTCCATTGCCTCAGGTACAAAAATTGAGATTATGAGCCCTCTAGGGACAGAGAAAATACATGCTTATAATGTGTGATTGTCCTCTACCTTGATGGTTAAGCAGATTGTAAATGCTAGAATTAATTAAATTAAAAGTTAAATTTCCACTGCAGCTCCTTGTGACTCTTGGCAAGTCACTTAACCCTCCACTGCCCCAGGTACAAAATAAGTACTTGTATATAATATGAAAACTGCTTTGATTGTAACCACAGAAAGGTGGTATACCAAGTCTCATCCCCCTTTCCATTTATACAATAAGTTCCCTGCAACCTTCAAAATAGGCTCTCTTAATAGAATTCAGGTGAACACCTGCACACTGTCTACTAGACAATTGCCCCAACTACAAGGTGAAAAAATCCACTGGCCTGATTCATCGAACACCTCACCAAGCATATCACATATGTATGTTGAACTAGGCCAATTCCCAACAGACAAAGGCGACATGGTACTCGCATCTATCCCAAAAAACGCAACCAGCAAGATCAACAATATCACGAAGTACAGACCAGTGGCCTCAGTACCATTACTGACCAAAACGATGGAGGGCCTTGTAACAGAACAACTAACTGAATACCTGACAAAATTCTCAATCCTCCATAACTCCCAATCAGGTTTCAGACCACAACATAGCACTGAGACGGATCATGACCACCCTGATAACAAAATTCAGAAGCATAATATGCCAAGGGCAAAACGTATTACTACTACATTCAGTATGTCTAGCGAGTTTGACTAGTACATCACACTACACTAATGACACTGCTAGACAACTACTACTACTACTACTTAACATTTCTAAAGCGCTACTAGGGTTACGCAGCGCTGTACAATTTCACAAAGAAGGACAGTCCCTGCTCAAAGCAGCTTACAATCTAAGGACAAAATGTGCAGTCAATCAATTTGGGGGCAGTCTAGATTTCTTGAATAGGGGTATAATGGTTAGGTCCCGAAAGCGACATTGAAGAGGTGGGCTTGAGTAAGGATTTGAAGATGGGCAGGGAGGGGGCTTGGCGTATAGGCTCAGGAAGTTTATTCCAAGCATAGGGTGAGGCGAGGCAGAAAAGGGCGAGCATGGAGTTGGCGGTGGTGGAAAAGGGCACTGAGAGGAGGGATTTGTCCTGTGAGCGGAGGTTTCGGGTAGGGGACGTAAGGGGAGATGAGGGTAGAGAGGTAATAAGGGGCTGGCAGATTGAGTGCATTTGTAGGTTAGTAAGAGAAGCTTGAACTGTATGGGTATAAGCGATGCAGTAGCAACTTGGTTCAATGGCTTCCTAAGGGTCAGATCCTATATAGTAAAGATGTCCAACCAGATATATGCCCCATGGATCTCTGAGTGCGGGGTACCACAGGGATCACCAATATCACCGATAGTGTTCAATATAATGATGGACCCACTCAGCAAAAAAATGGAACAAATGGGGCTCAACCCATTCATATATGCAGATGACATCACCATCTTCATACCTTTCCACAACAGCATCACAAACATACTGGACAAATTTTAAAAAGGCCTGGACCTCATGGAAAAAATGAGCAACAAATTTCAAACTCTAACTAAACAGAGGCAAAACCAAATTCCTAGTCCTATCCAGCCCACACAACTCCACGTCTTACAAAAATTTCACAATCAACCAACATACATACCAATACTAGGAATAATCCTCGGCAAACACCTAACACTGGATAATAAAATATCACAGTTACATCCAAGTGCTTCAAACATTATGGAAACTGAGAAGGATAAGAAACTACTTCCTTAAACACTCATTTAGGCTACTAGTCCAATCAACTAGACTACTGTTACGCAGCATGCATAGGGTGCAAGGAAAACACACTAAAATCTCTACAAACAGTCCAAAACACAGCTGCAAGACTGATCTTCAAGAAATCAAAATACAAGAGAACAACCCCACTACTTGAAAAACTACATTGCTACCAATCAAGGCAAGACTACTTTTCAAAGTAAGAACCCTAATCTTCAAAATACTATTCAGAATGGCACCCAAATACATGCTGGACATGATCGAGCTATCCCCAAGAAATGCAAGCCCAGAAACCAGAAGTCACCTACTACTACATCTACTCAACCTGTAGAAACACTACCTACAAAACCATCTACACAGCACGTTTATTTACCTGGGTTCCAAATGGTAAAACTCAATACCAAAAGCCATAAGAACCATCACAAACCTCCTTCAATTCAGAAATAAATTAAGTGCCAGTGCCAGCCAAGATGCCACGCCTGTGGGGCAGCACTTTACAAAACCAGAACACTGTACCAGTGACTTCATAGTAAGAATCCTGAAAGGTATCTTTAAAACAATAGAGGAATGTAAGACCTTTGAAGTCAGAATGATCAAATATTTTGACACCCACCAGACAGGACTTAACAAAGATCTGGGTTTTCTAGCCCATTATAAACCATAAAGTTTTGGGGGGTTTTTTTTGTACCCCGCGCTTTCCCACTCATGGTAGGCTCAATGCGGCTTAGGTACTTATTTGTACCTGGGGCAATGGAGGGTTAAGTGACTTGCCCAGAGTCACAAGGAGCTGCCTGTGCCTGCAGTAGGAATCGAACCCAGTTCCCCAGGACCAAAGTCCACCACTAGGCCACTCCTCCACTCCAGTTGTAATGCTCTGTTTGTCTCCATGCATATCTTCCTGTCTCTCACCCATCCACCCCATCCTGTTAGACTGTCAATGAAATGCTTTGATGTTTCGCTCATATATACTGTCATCTATCAACATTTGCTTATTTCCGATCTGATGAAGAAGTGCAACTTTCGAAAGCTAATCAAGAAATGTATTAAGTTATGTCCAATAAAAAAGGTATCATCTTATTTCCTTTTCCATGTTTTATTTCTATTGATTACCTTTAAAAGTGGACTAACATGGCTACCACACCTCTCTACTCAAGAAAATAAATTAAAACCTATCTCTTCAAAAACATTCTACAGCTGACTACAAAACTACCAGTTACCTCCCCGTCAAACTCTCTCTTCACAAAATCCATTGAACTACACAAACTAGAGATGCCCTCTCCATACTGCTAACCACGAACTGTAACCCCACCAAAATGTAATTGTAAGCCACTTTGAACCAAAACTTGTTTTTGGATAAGTGGGATACAGGAATGCATAAATAAATAAATAAATATCCAAAATGAACATTGTATTTCAAGAAACAATTCTGGGGTCGATATTTAGCCACCAGCAATGAGCGTTTTTTAGCCACTGCCAGCACTCCCAAATATTCAATGCCAGGCCATATCTGGGCACCTGCATTGAATATCCGGGTTTATGCAGCTGGCTATCTCTTATGTAGTTAAATGCACAAGTGATAATTCATAAAGATAGACTGACTTTTATGCGGTTCAATTTAACCGCTAAACAGGCAGTTACGTGGTTAAGTGCCAATATTCAGCACTAAACTTCCGATTTGGCCCTGGACTGCCTACAAAATAGTCAGCTCGCTAATTAGCGTCCTGTGGTGATATTCAGCGGTACTAACTGGTTAAGTGCCACTGAAATATAAGCAGATAGCCTCGAACAAGCGATATATCTGGCCAGAAGCCATGTTTTGGTGTGTGCAAAATTTTTGATTACATATTTATTTATGAACATTTATACCCCACTTTTTTCCACATGAAGCAGACTCAAAGTGGCTTACAATGCACAGGTAAATCAATTACAATTACATTAGATAGGGGAGAAGGAAAAGGGAAAGGGAAGAGAGACCAAGATGGACGGTGGTAATCCAGATGCTGAGATGGACCAGAGTGGTACAAACAGTTCTCAGCAAGGCGATCCACAATTGGGAAATGTAGCAATACCCAGTAAGCGCAGACGAAGCGCAGAAGAACCAGCAGCATGCGGCCTGGAGAGTGGTAGTGGTCACCAGAGGCAGTTCATATGCCAGTTCTGAGAGGCCTTCTGACGGCAGGTGAAACCACAGATCTCACATATATATTCTTTTATTACGTAATTATTTTTTATTATGTTTTTACTGATAAGCTGTTGTTTTATTTGTTATTAGTATTACCTAGCCCCTGACACAGCCCTTGTGTGGGTGAAACATAGCCAATGTCGGGCTTGTTTAGTTTACTTTCAGACCTCACAAGAATAAAGATTTAGAGGGAACATTTTTCATTATTCAGGGCCAGTCACTGATTTTCAATTACATTATCCAAATACTATTACTACAGATCATTACAGACCACACTGACACTATCCGGGTAGCAGTGGGGCAGAACCTGAGTAGAGCCAGAAAATATCTCAACACTGGCAATATTCAGTGTTGGTATCTGGATAACTGTCTAAGGGGGAAAGTTATCAATGTGGACAACTGTTATTTTAATGTTAACTTCAGTTATTAGTAACTAGCCAATGGCAAATGTACGGGTTACAAAACGAACAAAGATTTAGGTGAAATTATTCATGGGAATGTAAGAAGTGATGAGGGATGTGGCTCTACAAAAATGCAAGTTCAAGTTATCCACAAAATGGAACCTGTGCTAAAATAGTACCAGTTAGTGGTAAAATAACACATCTTAACAGTAGCCCACATTGGTACCTTCCTCCCTTTAGTGTGAAAGAGTTTCAGTCTATGGTAACCAGAGCTGAGATTGTGATGTCATGATGCCTCATTCCACCAATGCCTAAGTGCCAACCTCATCAGTGATGTCACAATGGCTTGATTGTCCTCTACTTGGCTCACTTTTATTACATACAATAGTGATTTCAATTTCTAGAGACACTTCTTTTTTCTTTAATTAAGGAGGGAAGTTATCAACATGGGCTCCTGTTAAGACAGGTTACTTTACTGTTAACTCCAGTGATTAGTAACTAGGTTTTATTGCATAAAATGGGACCTGTGCTAAAACAGCATGTGTTAGTGGTAAAATAACATATCTTAATAGTAGCCTACGTTGATAACTTTACCCCTTAATAACCTAGGATAGCAAAAAAGCTGTTCTAAGTTATCCACACAGTTATCTCGCTACAGGCGCAGAAGATCACCTTTATCCGGATAACAGTGGCAGTCAGCTTAATACCCGGATATTCAGCACCAATAACCAGATAGCGGCCAGTGCTGATACGCTTAAATGTCGTGGCCAGAACTTAAAAGAAACTTTAATTGTTGAATTTCAATATTGACTCAAAAGATATCATATTTCCAGTAGCAAAACAAGGAAGTACAGGAAATGAAACCAAATAATCCATAGTACACCATTCTACTACTCATAAGAGGGGAAAACACCGAAATGAAATATAGGATTTTCTTACAGTTTGGTTTCCTTCAAGAACAGAAAGGAAAAGGAATTAATACATGCTCGCTACAAGGAATGGACCATTCGGACAATTGGGCAGTGCCGAAGGGCCCAAAGCAGTTGGGGAATCCCAGTACCTCTTCCCCACATGACCGACATCTCTCTCCCCTCCTTCCCCAGGTCTGGCATTCCCCCTCTCTCTCACTCCCTACCCCGCTCTGGCATCTCCGCTGTCTCTGACACCCCCCATCCCCATGTTTACCTTAAAGTTCCTTTCTCCATACAGGGTCCAGGCATAGGCTGTCTGCTGCTGACAGGAATCTTCTGTATGCTGTGGCCTCGCCCCCTCTGATGTAACTTCCTGCTTCTGCAAGGGCAGACCACAGCAGAGACAAGGTTTCGGTCAGCAGCAGACATCCTATGCTGGGACCCTGTATGGAGAAAGGAGGTAAATGTGGGGTGGAGGGGGGGAAGAGCTGAACCTAGAGACAGAGGAGAGACGAGGAGATGTTAACCTCGGGAGGGAGAGAGATATTGGACCTGGGCTAGGGATGCAGAGATGTTGAACCTGGTTGTGGGGGACAGGGCAGACATGGTGCACCTGGTAGAAGGAGAAAGAACAAGAGGGAGAGATGTTGCATCGCGGGGGGGGGGGGGGGGGAGATATGCAGAATCTGGAGAGAGGGAGGGGGAAAAAGATGTTGGAACTAGAGAGGGGAGAGGGATGTTGGAGCCGAGGGGATGGAGGGAGAGAGAGAGATGTGGGTCCCTCTGTCTCTCTGCCCCATCCAACAATCTCTCTGCCACACCTCCAATCCCATCAGCCTCCCCTCCCTTTTTCTTTCCCTCACACCATCCTTACCAGCCTCTTACTCTCTCTTCAGTGGCTTTATCAATGCCCTAGGCATTAATTACACTGAGAAAGGAGCTAGTTTTATACTAGCAGCTGTGGAATTGTTTAAACTAGTAAGTCCTGCTGCTAGCATTCCCCTCCCCCCAGAAGATGTATGGTTGCCCCAAGACCCTAGTGCCCAAGGTATTCACCCATCTTACTTGTCCCTTCTGATAGCCCTGCCTCTCTCCCTCCACCCCACCAGTCTCTCTCCCCCACACACATCCCTTCACCTTCTTATTCAACTCTATCAATCTCTTTCCCATTCCTGTTACGTTCTCAACAACTGGGCTGCCTCTCACTTTCTAGACTGAATGGGTCACCACTAGCTCCTTGCTGCTTCTGATTTTAAAATGGAAACAGAAAAATGAAGGCAGATAAAGACCATATAGCCTATCTCGTTTGCCCATCCATACATATTCCTTCCTTTTCCTAAGAGATCCTATTTTCGTCTCCACCACCTTCTCTGGGAGGCTGTTACATGCATCCACCACCCTTTCCGTGAAGGAGCATTTCCTTAGATTACTCCCGAGTCTGTCCTCTTTCACCTTCATCCTATGCCCCCTCATTCCAGAGTTTCCTTTCACTTGAGATTTGCCTCCTGCGCATTTATGCAACGCAGAGGTATTTAAACATCTCTATCATATCTCCCATACTCCATCCACCTTTCTTCCAAAGTACACATATTGAAATCTTGTCCCCATACACTTTACGACAAGATCACTGACCATTTTAATAGCTGCCTCTGAACTGACTCCATCCTGTTCATATATTTTTGAAGATGCAGAGGCGTATTTTCAAAGCACTTAGACTTACAAAGTTCCATAGGTTGTTATGTAACTTTGTAAGTCTAAGTGCTTTGAAAATGAGCCCCGCAGTCTCCAAAACTGTGCACAATACTCTAAATGGGATCTGACCAGAGACTAATACAGAGATATTATTACTTCTTTCTTCTTCCTAGTCATTCTTCTTCATATGCACACGTGCATCCTTCTGGCTTTTGCCGTGGCATTTTCCACCTTAAGATCATCACATACGATCACACCCAAATCCTGCTCTTCTTTCTTGCACAAAAGCACTTCACCTCCTATGGTGTACCTCCCCCTTGGTTATTAACATTAAATTTTAGCTGCTAAATTTTGAACAGTCTTCAAACTTTGCTAGATTCCTCCTCTTTCTCAGCCACTGCTACTCTCACCCTCAGCAGAATGGTGTCCCCAGTTGTAAGTCTTCTGGAGACAGAAAGTTACCTACCGTACCTGACTAACTCACCTTGAGCCAGTGGTGTAGTCATGGGTGGGCCAAGGCCCACTCAGTTTTGCTTCAGGCCCACTCAGTGGCAGTGGCAGTGGCAGCCTATCCTCGCTTGGTTTTCAAGCCTCTGTTCTTTCTTGGTTTTCTTCTTATCTCTCCAAACGTACTTTTAGCGTATACTCTGATGGATCCTCCTCCTCTTCTATCCCGCTGTCAGTTGGTGTACCTCAGGGATCTGTCCTGGGACCTCTACTCTTCTCCATCTATACTTCTTCGCTTGGTATTCTGATCTCATCCCATGGTTTTCAGTATCATCTTTACACTGACTCCTCCCAGATCTACCTCTCTACACCAGAAATCTCGGCAGGCATCCAGGCCAAAGTTTCAGCATGCCTGTCTGACATTGCTGCCTGGATGTTTCACCGCCATCTGAAGCTAAACATGACCAAGACTGAGCTTCTTATCTTACCACCTAAACCGACCTCTCCTCTCCCCCCTTTCTCTATTTCTGTGGATAATACGCTCATCTTTCCCGTCTCATCAGCATGTAACCTTGGGGTCATTTTCGACTCCTCCCTCTCCTTTGCTTCACATAGTTAACAGACTGCTAAAACCTGTTGTTTCTTCCTCTATAACATCACCAAAATTCGCCCTTTCCTTTCTGAGTATGCAACCAGAACCCTCATCCACACTCTTATCACTTCCCGCTTAGACTACTGCAACTTGCAGGTCTCCCACTGAGCCATCTTTCTCCTCTTCAATCTGTTCAAAATTCTGCTGCACGACTAATATTCCGCCAGTGTCGTTATGCTCATATTAGCCCTCTCCTCAAGTCACTTCATTGTCTCCCTCCCTTTCCGCATTCAGTTCAAACTCCTCTTACAAATGCATTCACTCTGCAGCTCCTCGATACCTCTCCACTCTCATCTCTCCCTACACTCCTCCCCAGGAACTCCGCTCACTGGGCAAATCTCTTTTATCTGCACCCTTCTCCTCCACTGCTAACTCCATACTCCGTTCCTTTTATCTTGCTGCACCTTATGCCTGGAATAAACTTCCTGAGCCGGTACGCCAAGCCTCATCTTTGGCCGTCTTCAAATCTAGGCTAAAAACCCACCTCTTCGATGTTGCTTTTAACTCCTAACCTTCAACTGTCCCCTATCCCTGATATGTCCTGTCTGTCCTAACCCTTATCCCTTACTTGTCCTGTCTGTCCGTCATAATTAGATTGTAAGCTCTATTGAGCAGGGACTGTCTCTCCATATTCAAGTGTGAAGAGCTGCGTACATCCAGTAGCGCTATAGAAATGATAAGTAGTAGTGTAGCTGGCAGAAATCCCCAGGCCCCGCCAGCTGACAAATCCTCTCATCCCCGGAGCAGTCAGCAGCACATTTTCAGCTACCGGCACCCCCCCTCCCCCTCCGCATGCTCAGTTCAATTGGCACCCCTGCGCATGTGTGCATGGGGTATGCTGGTTGAACTGAGCACGCGCAGGAACCTGGAGTGGGGCAGTGCTGGTGTCGGCGGCTGCTAAAAGCCACGAGGATGAGACTGCTTGAGATTCTTCAGCTGGCAGGGGCGTGGGCGGGCAAGGGGGCGTAGCAGGCAGAGAGGAAATGCGGGTCATGCCCACCCGGTTCACTCCTTGGACCACCCAATAACTGAGGTTTGGCTACGCTGCTGCCTTGAGCTAGAACTGAAAAGGTGTGAGCTAAATCCAGAATCCCAGTAGCCTAGTGGTTAGTGCAGTGGACTTTGATCCTGGGGAACTGAGTTTGATTCCCACTGCAACTCCTTGTGACTCTGGGCAAGTCACTTAACCCTCCATTGCCCCTGGTACAAAATAAGTACCTGAATATATGTAAACCGCTTTGAATGTAGTTGCAAAAACCTCAGAAAGGCGGTATATCAAGTCCCATTTCCCTTTCCCCTTTTACAGTTTGCATACTGTGGGATGCCTTATGTCTATAATACTGTCTGTATATGTTTAATCTGCTCACACACCAGGCAACAGCGTAGTATTAGATCTGATGGGAAAATGGGCTACAACTTTAAAATTGGAACGTAACAGAGATAAAACTCAATTTCTAGTCTTAATCAACCCTTTTTACCCTATCCTGAATAAACATTTTACTAATGACCAAATCATATATCCACAACCACTAGAGCCAAACCTGAAGATTCTAGGTATAACCATTGACCAGAAGAGTGGGGCAGGAACAAGAGATCCTTTAGGAAAAGGAGGAGTTGCTAAGGAAGGGCAGACTGGATAGGCCTTTTGGCTCTTATCTGCCATCATTTTTCTATGTTTCTATATCAAAAATATGTACTGTGCAACCCAGCAGCAAGCAAGAGAACTTTCACCTCTTTTTAAGCTGGGAAGAGGAAGCAAACTGAGGCAGATTTGAGGCGACCATCCCACCAGGTCAAACACAGATCCTGCAGCTGGTAAACTCTGCCACCTATTTCTCACCTAGCCTGGTCCATTCCAAACAGGCTGGAGGAGGGAGAGAGTGGTGGCACCTCAGTTGCATCCCTCTCTTTTTTACCATCTGCACCCTGACTGTTTTTTGTGTGTATTTTTTAATGTACACCCATAGATGCAGAGTTGCCAAGTTACCCATTCCAGATGGGAGACTATTTTGGCCAGTGCTGGATTTCTGACAACCTCATCCTAGTGCACTATGGGATCTGTTGCATGTGTTGGGATGTAAACTTAAAACCAGGACGGGCCAAAAGTTTCCCTCCTGGAATGGGTAACTTGCCAGCTCTATATATGTGTGGCCCATAGTGGCAGATGAAGATCTTCAGTGCTTTATGCAACTTATCTTCAACTCCTTCTACCAGCCCAGATCAGCCATGATGAGAGCTATGTCAGCGGGGAGGGTAAAGAGCAGGGGCGTAGCCAGACACCCAAATTTGGGTGGGCCTGGGCCCAAGATGGGTGGGCAGAAGAACCCCGCCTCATCCCACAGATGATGTGGTCTCTCCTCTCACCTGCATGCCATATGGTCTCTCAAATATCCTCCCTCACCTGCATACCTTTTAAATAGCAGATTTTCACCGGCAACAGGCAGCAACTAATACACACAGCTGATGTTGGCTCCATACCCTTCCCTCTGATGCAACTTCCTGTTTCCGCCTAGGCAAGAATACATCAGAGCGAAGGCTATGGGGCCGGTGTGAGCAGTATGCATCAGTCACTGCTCACTGCAGGCGAAGATCTGCTATTTACAAGGCATGAAGGAAGGACAGTTGTTGGGAGTTTTCGGATGGTGGGGCTTGGGGATCCCTGCCAGCCACATTATAGCTATGCTGGTACTAGGTGGGCCTGAGCCCGGGCCCACCCTTGGCTACGCCACTGGTAAAGAGACATAAGACATAAGTATTGCCATACTGGGAAAGATTAAAGGTCCATCAAGCCCACCATCCTGTTTCCAACAGTGGCCAATCCGGGTCACAAATACCTGGCAAGACCTTATAAAGGGATCAGCTGGAGGGTTACAAGGAGGATCTGGTAGCTGGAGCTGTGAAGAGAGAGTAGGAAGAAGACAGGGATTATTTGGAAGTATGTGTCTGATGGGAACTGAATGGGGGGGGAGGATGAGCGAGAGAGGAGGAGGAGGGGGGGGGGTCGGGGGATGAGAACAGGATTGGCTGGGAGGGGAGAATAAACTGAGGAGGTGAGAGGGGATCAGATCAGCTGGGACTCGGTGGGTGTGTTTGATAAGGATTGGAGCGTGACCGGTGGGTGGGGGATGAAATAGGACATTTTAGCATTTTTTAAAATCTTGTTTCCTTTAAGTAGTAGCTTTCTTACCGTTTTAGGTAACAGGACGTACGACGAGTACTATTCACTTACCTGAGTGAAGTAAAGATTCATCAGAGTGAGTGTGAAAAACTGGAGACACACTGGGCAGCAGTAAAGCAGCCAGAAGGCAAAGGGGCGGAGGGAATTGGCCGCCACAAAGTTCTTGAAGTAAAAAGAAAAAAGTACAGCCCTGAGAGAGGCCCAGAGGAGGCACAGGAAGAGAAAGACTGTTTGATAGCTAAATCTTTTGTGCTTGTAGTGCAAGATCAGCCAGAGCTGCCCATAAATGAAGGCAAACAGTAGTAAATAGAAGACAGTGTACACGGTGGTCAAGCCCAGCGTCACATAGGGCGGCACAGCCGGAGACAGAGTCGGGGGCAGGGAGTCGTTTCTCGCCAGGTCCCACTGAAGGGCTGCCATTTCAGTCTTCAGGCTGCCTTCATTAAATTTTTGCTATTTGTTGCCGACTCCTTTCATCTTGCTGAGAACAAGAAAATGAAAGAAAACAAGCTGCACTTCCTCCTCTGGCAGCTCCGTGACGGCAAACAACACATGATCACCAGAACTCAAAAATAATTCATCTGGGTCAGCTTTGTCCACAGCTGGGAGGAAACCTCTGTTAAAAAAAAAATACAAAAACGCTTGCTAAGGTGAAAACATTTACAACCTGCTCTCCTCCCCCCCACTCCATTCTAATGAAAAAAAAAAAAGCAAAATCGTGCTGATCTAACTTGGAAGTGAGTTGTAGATAGACAGTAACTTGGTGTAGGAACTAACAAGTGGTTGCCTGTGTCTTAGTGCATTGCTTTCAATCAAATCCCTTCAGATATTTCTTAACCTGTGGGCTGATGCTCACAACCTAGCGCCCACGTTATGTTTAAATCATTTTTATTATTATTATTATGAACAAGCCATAAGCATAAACTCATAACTCTTTCTCAGAAACACAACTAGTAGTGAATGCACAAATACACTATACCTTTCTACCAAACATTCCCCTCCCCCACTTCCCCCCCTCTTCCACCCTCTCCCCGACCCCACCCGTCCCCCCTTCCCCTCCCCCCCTGATTCTTAGCCATGATGGGGAACAACTTAGTATTGACAACATTAAGAGTTTAATAGTCTGCTACGCGCTGCTGGCTGGAGTGTAATCCAGAAATTTTCCCATGTCTTTTGAAACAATTGTCCCTCTTTCGAGGAAAGATTCGTGATCCCGCACCTCTCCAGCTTCAGAAGTTCTATCGTGTATCCTCCACTGTGCTTCTCTCCAGTATAGCAAAACCGCTTTTAGCGCCCACGTTAATTCGTACAGAATTTTCGGGGCACCAGATTAGCGCAAATAGGCCCCGATGGCCACAAGCAAATGTGAGTGCTAGAGGCCATTGGCGCTGGACTAGCACCCATATTTGGTACCACAAAATGTTCACAGACACCGAGCCAGGGCCACCGAGAGAGACAGCCGGGCCCGGGGCAGGACTAGACTACAGCATGCACACGCGCGCTCTCCCCCCCCCCCCCCCAACCTGTGCTGCCATGCCCCTGCTTCCTCACACTCAGCCGCCCCTGCACCAGTCTGCTCCCTCGCTCTGTCCTGTCCTGCACCTGTATGTGCCTGATGTCGGGACCTGGATGACTGCATTAACACAATACTGGAAGTAGGCAGGACGAAGCTTGCTGGCGCCAAGGCTGGGCCCAGGGAATTTTGCTCCCCTGCCCCCACTCTCAGTGGCCCTGCATCTAGCATATGAAATAACCAACTCGCTGGTGCTGAACCTAATAGTATATAAGTGCATTCTAAACAGGGCCATTAATAACAAGGGCGCTGCTCCCATGGCAAACCCTATGCCAGCTTGGGGCATTGGGGAGGAATGGGAAGACCCTGTTTAGCATGCATTTGCATGCTTGCTGTCCCCCACCCCCTCAAACACAAGGGCCTCAAGGTCCGTCAGACCCCATATCCTTCACCCCACCATGAATACATTGAACTCTGGTGGTCCAGTGGGACCCTTCTAGTATTGTTCCTCTCTCCCCAAGCCCCCTCACACCTTCAAAAGAGTACTAACTTCAAACAGGAGGATGGACTAGCACTCCCTTCCTCTTCCTGTGTATGATACACTGGGGGGGGGGGCTTATATGGAAGCTAAGCCCCACCCAGCACATCACAGGATGCATTGGATAGAGCACAGCCATTTTGAGGCAGCACCTGTAGGAGGAGGGAAGGAGTGGTAGTCCCTTCTGTTTGAAAGTATGAGACGGCTTGGGGGATTGGGAGGAACAACGCTAGACCACTAGGGCTAGCTTTCCGGAGAGGCTGAGCTAGGCCAGACCAGGCCTGGCAAGGGTCCCACTTGACCACCAGGATTCAATGTATTTGCAGTAGAAGAAGTATGTGCTTTAGTGAGGGGTCTGAGGGGCCACCGGACCTCCAGGCCCTTGTGTTTGAGTGGATGGGGGGGGGGGTCTGGCTTCAGGTTTGACAGGTCCAGACTTTTCTCCTGCCCGGAAATGTCAAACTTCTGTGGGAGAATTGTGCCTTGAGCACATGCCCAGGCACAATATTTCCGAACTTTCCCCCATGGAAAGCAGCCTGTGGAGTACCTCAAGGATCAGCACTATCACCGATCCTTTTCAATCTAATGATGACCCCACTAGCCAAGGCCCTATCCAACCAAGGCCTTAACCCATTCATTTACGCAGACGATGTCACATTATACATCCCTTACAAACATGATCTAATGGAAATCACCAACGAAATCAAACTCAGCTTGAACATCATGAACTCATGGGTGAATGCCTTTCAACTCAGACTTAACACAGAAAAAACACACTGTCTCATCCTCTCATCCCAATACAACACAAACAAACCCACCAATATAAACACCCCAGACTACACCCTACCTATCTCAGACAATCTGAAAATTCTCGGAGTTACAATCGACCGAAACCTCACGCTAGAGAGTCCAGTGAAATTAACAACAAAGAAAATGTTCCACTCAATGTGGAAACTGAAACGAGTGAAACCTTTTTTCCCGAGGGAAATACTTCGCAAATTGGTACAATCTATGGTAATAAGCCATCTAGACTATTGCAACGAAATCTATGCGGGATGCAAAGAACAAATCATAAAGAAACTCCAAACTGCTCAAAACACAGCAGCCAGGCTTATATTTGGAAAAACGCGATTCAAAAGCGCCAAACCCCTACGGGAAAAACTGCATTGGCTTCCAATCAAAGAACGTATTGCATTCAAAATCTGCACTCTGGTTCATAAAATTATATACGGCGAAGCCCCGAGTTACATGACAGACCTTATAGACCTACCAACCAGAAACACAACAAGATCAACACGAACATAGCTAAATCTCAACCACCCAAGCTGCAAAAGCCTCAAATACAAATCAACCTATGCATCCAGCTTCTCCTATATAAGCACACAACTATGGAACACATTACTGACCGCCGTGAAAACAACGTATGACCACCTAAACGTCCGTAAATTACTAAAAACTAATCTGTTCAAAAAGGCATACCCTAACGATCCAGCTTAAACGCTTGAACCCTGCAACATAACAAAACCAAAGCTCGTATTGGACATCACTTAACTTCCTCCTTATGATTCCCCAATGTGTCTGTCACACATGAACTTTGACTCTACTACTATATCACTTTGTATTTGTTCATACCGAAACTGGCGATCGCCATTAAGGTACTATGTAAGCCACATTGAGCCTGTAAATAGGTGGGAAAATGTGGGATACAAATGTAACAAATAAATAAATAAATAAATGATCAACACTAATAGCATGCCTGTATTTGCATGTTATTAGCTTTATCATAAGGGCGTTCTTTCCCCGTGCTGTTCCAGCAGTAATTTTATGGCGGTGTTCGGGAACAGTATGGGGAACTGATCATCAGCCCCATAGTATTTAAATATAGTCAATCAGATGTTAATGAGGTTATTTCCTATTCCCTCCCCAATGTTCAGAGAACAGCGCACAAATCAAAGCCACCCTTACAGCTGGAAATCTAACGCCATCCCCAAGCTGGGGAGTTTGAAGAGAGAATTTCCCAACATTTTCTCCTTCAAATCTGACAGTTTTGATTGAATTTGGAAACGGAAGGAAGCCCCTGGAAGTCTCTAAGTGCTGGGGGTGGGAAACACACGTGCAAGTCTGAGCAAAGCTGAAAATAAAAGCACACGTTGCTGCCTGTTTTCTGTATTTAAAAACAAGCCTTGACTTCAGTGAAAAGAAAAATTTAAAGGCTTACATTTAAAGTTGCAGAGGAACGGTGCCAGTGTTTGCATCACTTCCAGGTTTGCGTGCCGCATGCACATAAGAGCCATGCATGCACATCCGCTAGGCACGTTCCTCCCTCTTACTTTTGGTCTCACAGTTTGCATATTATTTACATGCAATTAATGTTCAGCATCGGGGAGGGGGGGGGGGGAGGAAACTATTTTTTCCACTATAGTGCCGGAGTTTGAAGGATCAGCCCACTGGTTTGAGTTCCTGCTCAGCTGTAAACACAGAGACACTGTTTATTGAACAGGAAGCTTTCCTAGCCCCTGATATCTGGGACACTGGGCTAGCTTCCACATATGCAAATGGAAATTTAGAAAACAATGTCTCAATGGTAGAATCCATAGTAATGCTGGTCTTTAGGGGTGCACTTTCCACCTTGGGGAGGGGGGGATTATAAACAGGCTGCTTAGCCAATGAGGCAGAAAGCTGCATAATTTGCACCTATTTCATAAAGGGACTATATGCATGCACTCTCTACCTTTATTAAATTACTCCCTAAGAAAGTGTCCATACTCACTGTTACACCTGCTCTAATCCTCACCTGAATCTTCTAGTTAAATGTAAGCGACTGTGCGTGCATTCTATAAAATGTATGGGTAAGTTGCAACTCTGCCCTGGCTGTCTGTACATACTTTAATGCATTTATGCATCAGGCAATTTTATAAATGCCTAGCTCTGCACATAAAATGCTGTTTTACCTGAAAAAAAAAAGGCTTTTCAAATTACTCATTTCCATATAGGTGGGAAAATGTGGGGTACAAATGCAACAAATAAATAAATACACAATAACCTATGTGAGAATTGTTACAGAATTAGCACCACGGACAATAATGAAGACAAAGAGGCATTCTCACCAGGAATATGCTAGAAATGCAGTGATATTCTGAGATAATAAACACTATTCGATGTTCTAAGTATTTCAAGCTATTTTGAAGGAGAGTGAGGATGAAACAGCTTGAAATTAAAAAAAAACATCCTGAATGAGACCAAGGTCCATGGATCCCAGCATCCTCTCTCCAATGGCAGTCAGTACAGGTCACAAATACTGGGCAGATCCATTTCTCATAGCTAATTTCCAGGATTAACAATGGCTTTCCCAAGTCTACAAGGCTAATAATTATTTCCTCCAGGAACTTGTCCAATTCTCTTTTGAATCCTGTTATGTTGGTTGCCTTGGCTGCATCCTCCAGTAACAGATTTCATAGCTTAATTATGCGCTGCATGGAAAAAATACTTTTTCTATGTTTCATTTTCAGTCTGCTGGTCATTGGTTTCATGGAGTGTCCTTTTGCTTTTGTGTTGTTTGAAAAGTTAAATAACCATTCCACCCCAGCATTTTGTACCTCTAGTTGGGATTCTTTTTCCCTATGTGCTTCACTTTGCACTTGGCCACATTAAATTTCATCTGCCCCGTCGATGCCTCAACTCCTAGTCTCATGTGATCCTTATTCAAATCCTCACAATCATCTGCTATTTCAAAAACTTTTAATAACTTTTTGTAATCTGCAAATATGATCACCTCACTCATCATTCCCACCTCCAGTTCATTTATGAATATGTTAAACCGCACAAGCAAGAAAACAAAATTAATCCTTTTGCTTTTCAAGTTTGACCCTATTGAAAAATATCTTCACTTTTATCAGTTCAAGGTCATTTACAATAGGCTAGGTACCAGACCTATCAATCTCTGCTCTACCCTTCTTAACCACCCCTCCTGCCAACCCCCCCCCCCCCCCCCCCCCCCAAGTTTGGACAGAATCAATGTTTGTTTCAAAAATGTTAATGTCTTCAGATGGAAAATGGATTGATTGAATCAGTACTATTGCATGACAAATTACCTCATCAATTGTTCTAGATGCACTTCATCACGTGATTGAGACTTAAGGTACATTGTGAAGGAAAAGGAGAAGGACAAGAATGACTAAGAACAACCAGCAAAATCTGTTTCATTTTTAGTTTAGTACACTTACATTCTGCCAACCATGAGTTCAGGGCAGATTACAGAATAAAATATCTTTAAATATCTCCACATAATAAATATCTGACATGCAAAATTTAAAAATATATCTGTCCTAGACACTAATACTAAACCCCAGTGTTCACCCTTAATAACAAACGCATTAAATTTTTTACATGAACACATTTTCACATCCCTATTAAGAGAAATCATGAAAAAGAGGATGTGGATTTTGAACCGAAGATTTATTCTGATTGACTCTGAACTTGTACTATTCTAAGATATTCTATCATTGGAATCAGCTAGGTCAGTGGTTGTCAACTAGGGGGTGCATATACCTCTGGGCAGGGTGACCCTGGGGAGGTGCACTGCCTAGGGCAAATCAGCCAGAGATGTCCTTCCCCTGAGGGCTTAGATGTTGATGAAAAGTAGAGAGTAATCCCCCTAGAAGCTGGTTGTTGGGAGGATGAAAAATGCTTGCCACTGTACCTCTGCTGTTGCTGCTGTGTGGACTGCCAATACTCCTGGTGCTTATTAAAAAATGCTGTGTGGACTGCCAGCACTCCTGGTGCTTATGAAAAAAAACCCTGTGGGTGGGTTTTATTACAAATTAAGGAGAGAGAAGAAATCCTGGTAAAGTGCTTTTAAAACACAAACAGGATTATTATTTCTGAGTTCCTGTCAGTTTGCTTGCCTTAGTAGAGCTGTACAGGAATGTGGCTGTAAGAATATTGCTACATGTGCAGGAGGGGGGGATGGGTCCCACAGCTCTGCCTGCATGTAAATAGGGACAGACCGGTAGAATGATGGAAGCTCTTTTATTTATGTATGTATTTAAGTATGTATTGTATGTATTTTACATGTTATAAGTAGATTAGTTCACTGAAGGGAATAAAGCTTGTGGGATCCAAAAACCCACCTTTTCACCACTGCTTTTGGCTCCTAGCCGCTTCTCAATTGCCCTCCCCCTTGTTCCTTCTCACCCAGTACTTCCCTCGCCCATAATTGTCTTGTCTGTCTGTATTTTTTAGATTGTAAGCTCTTTTGAGCAGGGACTGTCTCTCTCTGTGTCAGGTGTTCAGCGCTGTGTGCGTCTGGTAGCACTTTACAAATGCTAATAAAATAATAATAATCCAAGATGTACACACACTTAATTGAGAGAGCTTGATCAGAATAAGGGAATTGAAACCCTGTTCCCCATGAGTTTAGGAGAGAGGGAGATTAGTGGCATGTTGGGAATTCACTGAGAGAATTTATGTTTTTGAAGGGAGTTTGTCTCATGCTGAATCATCTCTGATGGTTCTGGCTGACATGGGAGACAGCCCTCTAGAGAGAAACCCTGGCAGTTGCAGAGCTGGTAATTCTGAACACCAGGAGGTACATTACCCCATAGATGCTCTCCTGAAGACAAAAAGACCAACAGCCCTTGGGATCATTAGCCAAGGCAAGGAGGCTTTTGGGAGCAGCTCTGGGCAGGAGCAGCAGCCCCTGGGAGCATGATTCAAGGTACAGAGGTCTTTGGGAGCAGTTTAGGGCAGAAGAAGGAGCAGCAGCCTTTGGGAGTATAATTCAAGGGAAGGAAGCCTTTGGGAGCAGCTCAAGACAGAATAAAATGGCCTGCAGGGGCACTATCAATGCCTAGGGCTGAGAAGAGCAGAGGTAGCCATCTAGTGGGGAACCCCGGAACCGGTAGTTGCAGAGCCCTGTTAAGGGCTGGTGATCCTGAACCCCAGCAGGGAGAACTTCCAGAGACTCCTATTGAAGAGAGAACCAGTGAGGGTGAAGGTCTCCAGAGTGCAATTGACAATAGGGGCCCAGCAAGAGAGAAGGCTACCATGGTGTGGCTAGCACTAGGAGCCCAGTGGAGGAGGACAGCCAGTCCTTAGAGCCCAGTGAAAATTTCCAGGAAGCAGTAGCAGGGACAGGCACAACACAGAAGCCACCAGCCAAGTCTCCGGTGGGGACTGGGAGAGGGTAGACTTGCAAGGAAAGGAGAGGAGGGAACTAGGCCACACAGCTAGGTCAACACATTAATTTAACTAAGCAGCAGGGAAGAACTTACAGCTGCTACCTTGCCAAGCAAGACTAAAAGGGTCTTGAAAGTGTAAAAGGCTAAGTTAGTGATTCCAAATAGCTGAGTTAAGGACTAATGCTCTTGGTAGAGTGCATACATTAGAAAGTATTTGGTTTAAGAGGTTAAGTGCTAAGACTATTGGTGTTTGTTTATAATAACTGAATAATATAGATCTGTGTAAATAGTTCAATAAAACTTGTTTAATTTATTAGCCAGCCATGTTCACAACAGTTTTTTTTTATGTCTTTACTTTACTGTATTGGATTTATATCCCACGCATATCCGAGTCAAGAACTCCGTTCTGTGTGGCTTACATTAAATTGATCAGATACACAAATACAGGTTGGGTTGGCTTGGATAATTGAAGCAGATATTCATGTTCAGATTAGGGGTGCAAGAGGAGGGAGAAAAGAGATAAACGGGTGATTCAACATGTTTAGGGTGGAGGTGTGCGTACGGTTACCATATGGCTCCAGTCTAGATTTTAGTTCCAATGTTTTCAATGGAAGCAAAACCCGGACTGGATCAATGTGTCCTGCTTTTTCTGGAGCCATATGGTAACCCTAGGTGTGCGGTAACATGATCTTGTTGTAGCTTGTCGAGATGTCTGTCGCTTGAGGCTAGGTCACATCGATTAGCAGGAATTTCTTGTACTGCAGGAGAAGAGGGTAATCCCACCCGCTAACACTTTTCTTCCCCAGGTGGAGGCATGAAGCCCAAGTGAGTAAGGGACCGACGGAGATTGTCCTCGGAAGGCTCCAGTTAGGTCGGGCCCCGAATCCAGAAGCGCCGAGTAAAAGGGCATTACACTCAGAAAGATAAAATTGATGTCAGGGCTGAGCTCAAAAACACAGATCCTTCCTGGGGCAGTTACTCAGATTCCCCTCTCCCCTGAAGGAGGCTCTGTCTCAGGGCTGTGTAGAAACCTGTTATGGAGTATATAATAAGACCATATATTTATTTATTTATTTATTGCACTTGTATCCCACATTTTCCCACCTATTTGCAGGCTCAATGTGGCTTACAATACCTGCAATGGCAACGCCATTCCAGGTTACAGAAATACATTTGGTGTTAAAAAGATGACAAGAGTAGTAAGCTTAACATATCGATCTGATCAGACAGTTGAAGAAAATAAAAAAAGACATTCATAATCAGGGATGCATAGATGGAGACCCAAACAACCACCTGCCAGTGCCACAAGACGACCCAACATCATTGCTGTTGATGATGCATTGCCAGCACTAATTTGCACACCCTCTCAGCTCCATCACATGTAGCATCACCCAATCTCATGGCTACTGGGATTCAGGCAAAGCTGCTTCTGTTGTCATGAGAAGAGCAGGAGAAGCAACTGATTGCAGAATTACAAGAGCAGCTGCAGCAGCCAGCACTACAGGATACTGTTTCCTGTTTCCACAGTAGCTGCCTCTTCTTCCACCTCCTCCTGCTCATCTTTCTATTGTACAGCTTCCTGTTTAGAAATAAAGCCTGTACAAGATTAGGAGGAAGAGAAGATAAATACGGGAACAGGAAGTGAGTGCTTTCACTGTCCTGCTGCCTTTGCCAAGTCCCAACGTTCTTGTAGCAACGACGTTGAGAATGGGGGAGTTGAGAAATAGAGAGGTTGGGGCTGGAAATTGGAGAGAACAAACAGAAGTATGAGAAGTGACAATCAAGAGCTAGGGGTTGGGGGAGAAGGGGAAAGACCTAGGGTTACCATATTTGAGGAGACAAAAAGAGGGCGCAAAAAATAAAATGCTGCCCTGCTCTCACCCCGCCCCAAGCCCCGCACTGCACCCTGCTGCACAGTCACCTTCAACCCCCCCCCCCCCCCCCCCCCAAAGAAAGCCAGATTCCATAAGCGGTGAAAATATTGGTAAAAGTAACAGAAATGCATTTTCTTATGCACTCTGCTACATACAAAATTAGAAAACGTGTACATTTCCAAAAAAGCAAGCATCTATGAGCTACATGACTCCTTTCCTCTTCTCTCCATCCCCTTCTATCCATGTGCTGCATTTACCTTTTCTCCCTTCCCCCTCTCCCTTTTCTTCCCTCCATGTACTGCATGTCCCCTTCCCTTCCATCCACGTGCAGCTTGTCCCCCTTCTCTCCCTCCCATCCATGTGCAGCTTGCCCCCTTCTTAGGGTTACCATATGTCCGGTTTTACCTGGACATGTCTTCTTTTTGAGGACACGGCCAGGCATCCGGTGGGTTTTACCAGCCTGCCCGTTTGTCTGGATTTATGGACGAATGGGCAGGCTGGTGGGCGGATGGCAGGCAGGCATGTATCCTATCATCCGCTCCCCTCCTTTACCTTAGTGTGGTGCCCTGGTTTCTAGTGACCTCTTTGGGACAAGAAAGAGTCCCCTCTTTCCTGCCCAGCACATTTGCAAACTGTCTTGCTGCTGCTGCTGCTGGTGCTGCTGCTGAGAGTTCAAGTGGCGGCCTTGCGAGACTCTCGGCAGCCATTTTGAATCAGCGTCAGGAGCAAAAGAGGTCTACAGCTGCGCCAGGCAGGAAAAAGGGGGCTCTTTCCTGCCCCGAAGAAGCCACTAGACCACCAGGGCACTACAATAAGGTACAGGAGGGGAGGGGTACTGAACGGAGTCATGTGGGTGGAGGGAGGTTGGAAAATTGGGGAGGGGATATACATGGGGGGTAGAGAGAAGGAATCTGGCTTTCTTTGGGGGGGTCAAATGGACGGGGTGGGGTATGACAGGGTCGGGCAGGGTGCTATAGGGGGCGGAGCATGTGTCCTCTTTTTCCTTAGGGCAAATATGGCAACCCTACCTCTTCTGTCCCTCACATCCATGTGAAGCTTGTCAACTTTTCTCCCTCCCATTCATGTGCAGCATATCAATTCCCCTCCCCTGGCCTACCTTACAGCACTTGTTGTCTAGGGACCACTTTGGGGCAGGAAAGAACCCCCAGTCTTTCATGCCCATTGCCGCCGCTTCTTTAAAATGGCTGCCGAGATTTCAAGCAGTAGCCTCACTTGATCCATGGACGTCTCATGAGGTTACCGCTTGAAGTCTCAGCAGCCATTTTAAAGAAGCAGCAGTAGCAGGCCACTAGACAAACAGGGTGCTTTGCAGTAGGTTCAGGCAGTGGAGAGAGAAGGCCAGCCAGCCTGCCCTTCCATCCGCCCGCCCACCAGCCCACCCGTCTGTCCGTCAGTGAGGCCTGTCCGTCCAGAATCCAGACAAATGGGCAGGCTGGTAAAAACTGCTGGAATCCCCGACATTCCCCTGAAAAAAAGGACATGTCCGGAGGAATCTGGACATATGGGGGCATATTTTCAAAGCACTTAGCCTTCCAAAGTTCCATAGGTTTCTATGGAACTTTGGAAGGCTAAGTGCTTTGAAAATTGCCTCTATAGTAACCCTAGGAAAGACAGAGGTAGAGAATAAAAGACTAAGAAGTGTATTGGGGGGGGGGGGGGGGGGAGGTGGAAAGAAATAACTGGAAAAGCTGGAGAGCTGCAAAACTAGGATTTATGAGAGGGTAGGGGGAAAGAGACAGAGAGAACAGAAGGGGATAGAGAGGGCTGAGAACCAGTGAAGAGATGGAGGACACAGAGGGCAGTGGTTGAAGAGGCAGAGAAGTGTAAGGTTGAGAAATAGACAGTGGGAAAGATGGGAGAGAGAGGCAACATTTTGGTAATGAGGTGAAACGGCTGGAGAAGAAAGATGAGGAGAAAAGAGATTAAAGAAAAATATCTCAGAGAAGAGATAGATGAAGAAATAGCATAGTAACATAGTAGGTGACAGCAGAAAAAGACCTGCACGGTCCACCCAGTCTACCCAACAAGGTAAACTCACATGTGCCATTTTTTGTGTATACCTTACCTTGATTTGTACCTGTCTTTTTCAGGGCACAGACCGTATAAGTCTGCCCAGCACTATCCCCGCCTCCCAACCACCAGCCCCGCCTCCCACCACTGGCTCTGGCACAGACCGTATAAGTCTGCCCAGCACTATCCCCACCTCCCAACCACCAGCCCTGCCTCCCATCACTGGCTAAGCTTCTGGGGATCCCTTCCTTCTGAGCAGGATTCCTTTATGTTTATCCCACGCATGTTTGAATTCCGTTACCGTTTTCCTCTCCACCACCTCCCGCGGGAGGGCATTCCAAGCATCCACCACTTTCTCCGTGAAAAAATACTTCCTGACATTTTTCTTGAGTCTGCCCTCCTTCAATCTCATTTCATGTCCTCTAGTTCTACCGCCTTCCCATCTCCGGAAAAGGTTTGTTTGCGGATTAATACCTTTCAAATATTTGAACATCTGTATCATATCACCCCTGTTTCTCCTTTCCTCCAGGGTATACATGTTCAGGTCAACAAGTCTCTCCTCATACGTCTTGCAACGCAAATCCCATACCATTCTCGTAGCTTTTCTTTGCACCGCTTCCATTTTTTTAACATCCTTCGCAAGATACGGCCTCCAAAACTGAACACAGTACTCCAGGTGGGGCCTCACCAACGTCTTATACAGGGATATTAAAACCTCTTTTCTTCTGCTGGTCACACCTCTCTCTATGCAGCCTAGCAATCTTCTAGCTATGGCCTCCACCTTGTCACACTGTTTCGTCGCCTTCAGGTCCTCAGATACTATCACCCCATAAAGGAGACAGCCCTAGAAAATTTAGAAAGAACCAGGAAGCAAAGTTAGAAGATAGTCAAGATGAAAGCAGAGGAGAAATAAACAACTAAGGTTGAGAAAAAAACCCCACAAATATCCAATTTAGGTACTGAAATATGAGTTTGTGAAGAAATGTTATCTTTTATTTATGTACAATTTATTTGTAGAAACACCTGTCCCAGGTTTGGGAAGGTCGAAAGAAAGTAGTATTCTCTGGCTGAAACGAACTGCAAACATGACACCCACAGTGTAATGAGCCATCAGTGCTGGTGAATCCAATGAAGGAATATGGCACATAGGAAGTCACAGACTGCATAGGGGCAGAAAATGCTAATCCCTGGCTTTTACTCATAAATTAAAATCCCACATTACTACACATACAAGTAGTAACACAACCCTAAGGCTGAAATAGAAACAAATATATGTTGAGTCAAAAGAGAAAAGGCCTACCACCCCAAACAATAAGAGTTCACCTGAAACCCTGGGCAGCTGGGTGTCAGGAAGTTCTTGCTTGCATACGGTCTCTCTATATCCTCCTAGTTGGTTCTCAGCCTTGTGACTGAGGAAGGAAGGATTCCTAGTTGCTAGATAATAGAAATAAAAGAAAAGAAAACATAGAAAAGAAAATAAGATGATACCTTTTTTATTGGACTAAATACATTTTTTGATTAGCTTTCGAAAGTAACCCTTCTTAATCAGATCAGAAACAAGCAAATGTTGATAAATAACAGTATATATAAGTGAAACGTCAAAGCATTCCAGTGACAGTCTCACAAGATGAGGGTGGGGTGGGTTAGGTGAGAGACAGGGAGATATGCATGGTGATAAGAGGGTGACAAAGCAGTGTTCAGTCATTCACAAAGGAAAAATATTCAACATCAAGGAATCCTTATATGCTCATCTTCCAATGTGGTATATATCATTCAATGTAAAAAGTGTGATGAAGGGTGCTATATTGGAGAAACAGGCCAGATGCTAAAGAAGAGATTTAAGTTACATAGACATCATATGAAAAATGCCAATGCCAACCAGGATATCACCTCTGTGGGGCAGCACTTTACAAAACCAGAACACTGTACCAGTGATTTCATAGTGAGAATACTAAAAGGAAACAATCCAGGAATGTAAGACCTTTGAAGTCAGAATGCTAAATATTTTGACTCCCATCAGACAGGACTTAACAAAGATCTGGGTTTTCTAGCCCATTATAAAACATAAAATTCTACTGCTTTTGTCACCCTCTTATCACCATACATATCTCCCTGTCCTTCATTCACCCAGCTCCCTGTCTCACACCTAATCCACCCCACCCTCATCCTGTGAAACTGTCACTGGTGTGCTTTGATGTTTAATTTATATATACTGTTATTTATCAACATTTGCTTATTTCCGATCTGAAGAAGAAGGGTTACCTTCAAAAGCTAACCAAAAAATGTATTGTCAGTCCAATAAAAAAAGGTATCATCTTATTTTCTTTGTTCTTTTTAATTTTCTTTTATTTATATTGATTATTTATATTGATTACCTTTAAAAGTGGACTAACACGGCTACCATATATCTCTACTCTAGTTGCTGAAGAAAGTCGAAATGCTGGTCATGGAATTAGCTAAGCTAGAATTACTAAGCGCTCAAATCATTGAGTCAATTTGGCAAGAGTGATGGAAACCTCTCCCATGGCCAGATGCTCAAAACCTAATGCCGGTGCTAGAGGTGATTAGCGCCAAACTAGCATCGGCAATGTGCACAGAATGCTCAAAGGCTGTAGCGCAGAAAACAACATGCACACCAAGGATTAGTGCAAATTGTATTTAAATGTAGTCAAATGGATGTTAATGAGGTCTTTTGGTATTCCTTCCCAATGCTCAGAAAACAGCGCTGCAATGCACAGAGGGATTTGACGGCTTCTGATGCCAAAAATTAACGCCAGGTCCAGGTGTTTTGTTAGAGTTCAGGAGAAGACTGTTGCCAAACTTTTAATGATTTAAAATTCCAGATTTGTCTTGTTTTACAAATAAGAAAAATAAGATGTGTATTTCAGAGCAAAATCGAAAATAAAAGCGTATTTGATCCTTTTGCTCTGTGCATATGATGAGCCTTGCCAAAATGTACCCCAGTGTACCATAGCAGGAAGATGTCATATTACATGAACATTCAGGTTGTGTGCTACACAAACATGAGGATCCAGGATGTTATTGCAAAGTTCCTGGGGAGCTGCCCTGACTCCTACATATTTTCCCACTCTGTGATAGGTCGTTTGCCACTTGTAAATTCGACAATGACCTATATAACATGCAGAAATGGTACAAGAAACACCAAACTCTTTTTGTTTTTTTTTATATTATGCCATCCTTTTACTTTTTGCAGCTATGTGTTCTTTCAACTGGCTCTCATAGGGCCGATGCTCAAATATCTGCTCTCAGAGGAAGGTCCAAAACTTAAAAAAAAAATTACCCTGGTGGTCCACTGGCTTGGGATGACCTGGCACCCTTCCCCCCAGCTGGCCAGTCAGTTTCTGGCGCCCGTCGAATGTTGGTGCCCCCCTGCCGTGCATACCCTGCTTACCACGTTCCACCGGCCCTGTATCGGTTTCTGCATTATACACCCAATAAAGCTGTGACCTTGTATTGCCAGACAGGTGTCATGTGATTATTAAGGGTATGGGGGTAAGAAAGGGAGCATACAGCTGCCTCAGTTATCTCCAGGAAGGTGTTCCCAGATGAAACGAGGCTGAAGCAGATGGCTTGGATCTTGCAGCTGGATTGTTTCCTTGAAACATGTTGAGACCAACAGCAGAGAGAAGAGTTTTGGGCCCAAGCAGAGGAATTAAGTTCAAAGACCAGAAAAGAGCAATTAGGTTTTTTTTTTTTCAGTTTCTGAAAACTGTTCAGTGGCTCAATCTCTTGTTGAGGTTTTGGCTAGAAATTACTCCTCACAAGAAAACACCCTACAGACCTTGTGGAATGTTATTCTTGGGTGGAAGGCCTTGTTTTAGAGAGTGTCAATTGAAGCTTATGAGGCTCTTTCAAAACCTGGTAACCAGGATCTCAGGAGCTAAAAATAAATAATTTTTGGTGCTGTGTTGAAAATTTGGATGACAAAAATAGAAGTAAAACTTGAAGACTGATCAGGTTGCCCTCTTCTGCATGGGATTTGTTCCATTAATGTACTGCAGAAGCTTTGTAATTTCTACAAAGTTCTTTACTGTTGTCTAGTGTGTTTTATGTTTCTGATGAGAGGATGGCCTGTTTGAGGAAATATTTGTGTGTGTAAAGCAGGGCTTTATGTGTGGAAATAGGCACTTATAAAATTGTATGTCTGATATGTGGATAATATTATACCTGTACATATATAACCTTATCCAAACTGAGTGCAAGCATTCCCTGGGGTAGGGTTGGGAAGAGGGGGTGAATTTATGTGCAGACTTTATAAAATACATGGGTATTTTTAACCCAGAACATTTGTGTGGTCAAACAGTAGGAGTAAATGTAAATGCATAAACTATGCTATGACTTATATTCCGCAATATCTTCATTTGGATTCACTGTGGATTACAATCAAGGAAAAGAAGCACCTTAGTCAGGGTTTTAAAAGCAAAACAAGCCGGGGGGCGGAGCAAGATGGCGGCAGTTACATCTCTACGCGAGTAACATCGAGGTGTTTGCAGGAGCTCAAACGCTTCCTCTATTTCCTAAAATAATCTGTTTGCCTATTTCAAAATATGCCGCATACAAAGAGGAAAGCGTTTGTTAGAGCCGGAGCTCAGACGGCTCTTACCTCTACACCGACCCAGCAGACGCTCGATAGTTTTCTCGCGGGAATCGCGAAGACGGCGTCTGGAGGTCCCGCTGAGCTACTAGCAACAGGAGAGGCTGAGCTTTTGGGACAGGATATTTCGTTGTCCCCTCCAACGCGTTCTCAACCGTCGCAACCGACTGGAATCGACTATGGAGGGGATCCGCAAAACCGCGAAGACGATGTAACGGTGAGCCAGCTGGGCTCCATAGCGATATCCCCAGTCGGAGCCTTCTTGCCATCCAAGGCCCAGAAAGCGCCGGTAACACTTGAGACTATATGGGAGACACTTCAGACAGTCTTAGCATCGACTAGCAAGATCGACTCTCTTGTGAGTAATGTTCAGACTTTATCTAAAGACCTTACAGTAATGAAAAATGAAGTCTCAGAAAAAATACACCATTTAACTGATGAAAATGCAAAAATGAAAGAAATGTCTGCAAAACTTATACAAGATAATATATTGATTCACAATAGATTGGAGTATTTTGAAAATTATAATAGAAGACTCAATTTGCGCTTATTGAATTTTCCAAGAACTCCAGTTTATTCTCCTTTACAAATTTTCAAACGGTATTTGGTGGAAAATTTGAAATTTACAGAGGACAATATACCTCTGTTGAACAAAGTATATTACTTACCATCCAGAGGTTTGAAGGATAACACTCAAGCTTTACCACAAGAACAGCCCAATTTAAATGTTTCTGAGTTACTAGATTCTTCTTTAACAGAAATAACTGAAAGACAAACTCTTTTGGTATCCTTTATTTTCCAACAAGACCTGGACTCAGTTAGAAAAATGGCATTAAAGAATTTACAAGTTCCTTTTTATGGAAAAAAAGTGTTTGCTTTTCCAGACGTTACAAAACAGACTCAGGCTAGAAGGAAGGAGTTTCTGGCATTGAGATCTGATACATTGGCTTTGGGTGCCTCCTTCAACCTAAACTATCCATGCAAATGCAATGTAAAATATCTAGGAGTTAAGTATGTATTTTTTGTTTCTGAGCATTTGAAGCAATTTATTAGTCAGAAAAAGGTCTTATGATTTGTGTTGGAGCTAAGTAGATCTGATTAGTCTTAAAATGAGATAATTAGGAAAATAGCGATTTATACTGTTAAGCCTTTCTTTAATTTTACTTTATTTTTGAATGATATGTGAAACTTGACTCCTGAGTATTGAAGCTCTAGCCCCCACATATTGGGGTCTAATACAAGTTGATTAAGATTGTTTTCTTGTTTAATGTTCCATTTTGGAAAATTTCCTGTAATATGTTTAAACTGTTTTGCTTTTTCAAGAATGTATTCTTGTAAATATATGAAACTAATAAAGAAATTAAAAAAAAAAAAAAAAAAAAGCAAAACAAGCAATCTTAAAACATATACAAGAGGAAACTATAAGCCAATGGAGCTCTCTAAGCAAAGGGGATACTCTTTCAAATTTGCTCTTTCTAAAAATTAACTTCGTGGCTGTGTTTTGGAGCAGCTGCAATCTCTTCAACAACTTTCCAGCAGGTATGGCAACAAGACTGATTGGGCAATGCTTCTAAAGCTTTGCATTATTGAATACTGAGAAGACTAGAATGAATAGCTCTAAGCTGTTGAAGCCGAAAATTAAACTTTTTTAACAAGAGAATTGACCAGATCTTCCCTGGGATAATTTGCCAAATAAACAGGGCCAGATTTATATTGTGAGCATTCATAGGCAAAGGATAAGTGAATTTGCTCATTAAGAAATTATTTTTAAAATTGAGTCAATTACATGCTATCAGGTCTTTGCTAAGCACTCGCTGCTTTAGCGTCATTGTTCAGGCTATGTTTCTTCCACAGTTTGGTTATGGTAAATCTCTTTTTTTAGGGATCTTAACTAAATTGATGAGGAAACTGCAGTTGTTGCAAAACACAGTGGGCTTGATAAATATTCTAAGTTGTCCTTGTTATAGTTAAGTTGCGTTGGTTGCCAATTAAAGCCCGTGTTCATTTTAAAATAGCATTTGTGGAATGTAAAATCCTACAAGGTCCAGTTTATCTGTCTCAAATGTTTAAATTGTCAGCTGTAGGGTGGGACACTCATTTGCAACTGTATATACTTTGACATCCTAATATGAAAGAAATTAATTATAAACAAATATTGGAGTTTTCAATTTGTTTTCAGAGGCCTAAAATTTGGAATGATATTCCTCTGCAAGTTAGATACAATTTACAGTTTATGTAGTTCTTGATATACTGCAAATCATAAAACAGAACAATCTAAGCAGTTTACATAACATAAATAATAAATAAAAGGGGAGCGTTAACAGATTAAACAAATTAGGACAGCGGCACACCCAAACCGTGCACTAAAAATATCTATTTTTTTCACAAGGAGGTGTGTCTGGGCGGTGGAGAGTTGGTGCTTCTGTGCTAATCAGTTACATTACCGCATTGGCTCCCAATCAAAGAACGCATTGCTTTCAAAATCTGCACCATGGTTCATAAAATTATCTACGGCGAAGCCCCTGGATACATTACAGAGCTCATAGACCTAGCAACTAGAAACACAACAGGAACAACAAGAACATACCTTTTCTTGATCTTGCCCTTTAGAAGATTCAGGTTCCACTGCAAAGTTTCTTGCCTTGGGCCCTGTTTACTAAGGTGTGCTAGTGTTTTTAGCATGGGCTAAAATTAGCCCATGCTAAACGCTAGAAACATCCATAGGAACATATGGGTGTCTTTAGCATTTAGCACAGGCTAATGTTTAACATACACTTAAAAAAACTAGCACACCCTTCCACTGCTTAGTAAACAGGACCCAAGTTAGTTGTTATTTTCCTTTGTGTTTATAATATTGTAGCACTGATAATACCTTTTCTGTTTCAAGTGTTATGCTTGCGAGAGATTTTTTTCTTTTTGTAAAATTCCTGAAAAAAAAATTACTAATGTTTTTTTTTTTAACTAGTTTGATAGATAGGTGGTCGAAGCGTGAGATGCCCGTTGTACAATTAATCGAAATAAAAAAGTTTGGGAAATTTGGGAACCTTATATCCAATCACTGTCGGGACGAGCTCGTAGCTTCATTCTGAACTCCATGTCAATGTAAACTATAAGGGAGGAGAGGGGAGAGAATAAGGGAGGGGAGGGGAGGGAATATAAGGGGAGGGGGAATTACGGGAGATGGGGACAACATAGACATATGGTGAACAATTACAATTATCGTAGGTATATATAGGGAATTTATGTGAACAATAAAGATAATTGAACATAAGATATAGAGGGGGGAGGGTAAGAACAGGGTAGGGTGGATTTAAATGTGGCGCATGGTAGTGGAGGGCTATAAGAGTCAAAGTTATCTACTGCCTTTATTGCGATGTATTGCATTTTGGGGGAAGGGGGGAAAGGTATATATGTTGGAATTGTGTATTATGAACATGTGGAAGTGTTATACTATATTAATAAAAAAAGATTTCACATAAAACTAGTTCGATAAAACTCAGAAGCACTTTGTTAAACTTTGGACTCCATACTTACAGACCTCTCCACCCAGAGTCCGTCTGCTGTTCTTAATACTTTGGGGGGCCTTTTAACTAAGGTGCATAGGCACCTAAGTGCGTCCAACATGCATCAGTTTGGAACTACCGCCGACTACCGTGTGTCCCTGGTGGTAATTCAATTTTTTATGTATGTCTGATACACACATCGGAAAATATTTTGTATTTTCTGGCGCATGGCACCAACCGGGCGGTAATCGGCAGTGTACACGCACTGACAATTACCGCCCGGTTAACACGTGAGACCTTACTGCTAAATCAATGGGTGGCAGTAAGATCTCAGGCTCAAAATGGACGCGCTCCAATTTTTATTTTGCCGCATGTCCATTTTTGACAAAAAAAAGGCCTTTTTTACAGGTACGCTGAAAAATGGACCCGAGTGTGTCCAAAACATACGCCAACACTAGCACAGGCCATTTTTTAGCGCACCTTAGTAAAAGGACCCCTGAATGTGTAGTCCCAGTGAATCCTTCTGTTTGTTCTTAATAGAGGATATGGAATTTAGAGGGGGGAGGGGGAATTTGGGGGGCCTTTGAAAAGTTTGTCACAATTCAGGTGCTTTTTTTTGTAACAGTTCTTGTTGTGCTTTTCATGTTGGAATTGCATTATTCTTGAATCTCCACTACCCCAGCTGCAAAGGACTAAAATATAAATCAACATATGCATCCAGCTTCTCATACATAAGCACCCAACTATGGAATACACTTCCAAACCCAATAAAAACAATACATGACCTAACAAACTTCCGAAAATCACTAAAAACCAACCTGTACAAAAAGGCATACCACAATGACCCTACCTAAATACCAGACAATTAAACTACACCGGAACTGGACTAAACCGAACTCTCTACACTTGACTGCTTCACTTACTCTGACACCAAAGAACTTTAATACAATTCCACTTTATTTCTCATTCCAGAATTGAACCTGTACAACCATATCAGCCGTCACGCACAACACAACACAAGAGTACTGTTTGGATTTCCCTTTATAAAATAGGCACAACATATAGGGAAATGCCTGTTATACCTGAATGTAACTTGCCTTAAGCTTCAACTGAAAAAAATCCAAATAAATAATTAAGGGGGAAGTTATCAAGCTGCTTTAGGGTTTTAAGTCACATTAATTGCCCCTTAATGCAACTTAAAGGGCCCTAACGCAACTTGACTTGTTTTACCACTGCAACATTTAGGTCAATGTGGGTTAAATAGTAATGAGATACAAAACATGCAAATGCATATAAAGCAGCTCACTCCTATGTAAAACCTAGA
This sequence comes from Microcaecilia unicolor, assembly GCF_901765095.1. NCBI lineage: Eukaryota > Metazoa > Chordata > Amphibia > Gymnophiona > Siphonopidae > Microcaecilia > Microcaecilia unicolor. The sequence continues at coordinate 266,903,083 of NC_044033.1, read as the reverse complement.
ACATAACTTGCACATCAGAAGTCACTTTCTCGGCTTAGAATGACAGTAAATCCCAGCCACAAGCTGGGGTTATTTTACTGTGCTGGGAGCATCAGCCCAAAAGCCACATCCTGATGCTCCCAGGCTGGATACTGAGGGCTGGTGCCATTGCCCCCAACACCCCAAAGGTCCCCCATCTCCCAAAAATAACCTACCATGCAATTCCTTGGTTGTGACTACTACTAGGGGTGCCATGTTGGATACAGTGCCAGGCAGGGCAGGAGCGACTGGGGATTGCTCCTGCCCTATCACCACTGGGCCACCAGGGAAATGCATGGTAGGTCCTTTTGAGGGGGAGACTGGCTTGCTATGGGGCTTTGGGAACTTGTGTGTGGTGTAGATTGTAAGCTCTCTTGAGCAGGGACTGTCCTTCCCCATGCTAAAATTGTACAGCGCTGCGTAACCCTGGCAGCGCTATAGAAATGCTAAGTAGTAGTAGTAAGTAGTAGTAGTAGTGGTGGGGGGGGGGGGGGGGAGAGCTCTGATGGCCCTGTCAGATGCAGGTAACCCCCAAAAGAAAACCACCAAGGTGGAAGAGCAGAAACACTATGATCTTGATGAGAAGACAAAGGAGTAGTGTATGCAACAGGATACTTCCACACTCAATGAAAAATGACGATACAGTCAAAATGTTCACAAAATGATCTTTATTCTTAAGTGAAAGACTAAACACAGCATGTGTTTCAGTCAGATGCCTGCCTCAGGGGTCTGGGATAAAACAATTATATGACTCATAAATACCATCTTAAACATAAAAATGCTCATCTCATATTAAAATACATATATGTAAAATAGAGAATATTTTACATAATGGTATGCTAGTGTTATTAGATATTAAAATATTGAAAACATCCCAAATCTTATTACACTTTCTTGTGGGGGCAATAATCAATTTGAACATATAAGTAAGGGCAAGGATGTAATATATTGTCAAAAAAGAGACCTCAGCAGTGACTCGTTTCATGCCAGGAGCACTGCCCGACAACTCACCAGCTTCACCATCGGTCTCAAAATATTTCACGATAGCATCTATTATTGTTAATTATTTGTATTTCAAAATATCTTTAATATGAAAAACATTTAAAATTCAAAAGGAACTTATCTTCAAACAATTTAATAGTTCACTTATTGTTTCGGACCCACGCCAACATGACATGATTTGCAAGGCTGCGTCAGGGCTTGGTCTTATATGGACACTGTCAAAGTTTCTCGGCATCTAAATTATCTTAAAAGACGGCGCTCTTTATAGAATAAGCCTAAATTTCCATGCAGTTTATAGAATACGTTGAGCACCGGTCCACGTGACTAAATTTAGTAGCAGGCCGTTAAGCCAAGTAAAACCTGGTGTAAATGCTGACGCCTAAATTATGTACAGACCGGGTGTATTCTATAACCATGCACATAGATATTAGAAATGCCCATGACCCGCCCATTTCACACCCATGGCCACACACCCTTTTCAACTATGCAACTTAGAATTTACGCACAGCACGTTATAGAATACATTTAGACAGTTCTGTGCATAAATTCTAATTGATACCGATTAGTGTCAATAATTGCTCGTTAATTGGCAATTATCAGCGCTGATTGGCTTGTTAACCATTGGCATTGTTATGGAATACACTTCAATTTCTGTGCAGAAATCTCAGCACAGTATATAGAATCTGGGGGATTATTATGTACTCCCAATAAGTGGAGTGGAGGAGTGGCCTAGTGGTTAGAGCACCAGTCTTGCAATCCAGAGGTGGCCAGTTCAAATCCCACTACTCCTTGTGATCTTGGGCAAGTCACTTTAACCCTCCATTGCCTCAGGTACAAACTTCGATTGTGAGCCCTCCTGGCACAGAGAAATATCCAGTGTACCTGACTGTAACTCACCTTGAGCTACTACTGAAAAAGGTGTGAGCAAAATCTAAATGAATAAACATGGGTGCATCTTTGATATTGGCCATGCACTTATGATGTGGTAAAATTATGTCCTCTACAGAGCAGCTGCTGGCCACACTTAATAGTTACAATACAGGCTTTGCAGTTACTGTTTGTTAATTTTTGGAACTGACGCACGATAACTGCAGAACTGCACCGCACTTTTGTAAACAATCCCCTCCCTGTGTGTGTGTGTTAGTGTGTCGTTTCATGGATAATTCGTAGCATACTTCATTCGAGTCAAGAAATCTACCACACATGTATTCTTGTATTGGTGCGTTTTGACTGAAGGTCACTGCTGTGATTCCTTTTTCCAGACATCTGGTAAATATTATTATTCTCTTACTCCATACACTAATTCAGTTTCTTGTGTTTAGGCTGGCTGAGGTTGTTCTCAGCTCGGTTTTCATACCAAATCTAAACAAAACTGCATTCTGGAAGGACTGAGGAGCAAATCTGAATGAATGTGTGGATCATGAAGGCACATTTGAATTTTTATTTATATAAAGTGTGGACTGATGGGCTACTCTGACTAAATATGCCAGTGGATATGCAAGTGGATTGAAGAACTTGCTCATGTATTTAGCTGGATTGATTTTGCTTTTACTGTATTGATATTTCCTGATTATTGCTGTCTTTGTTTGCCTCGAGAGTTAGTATGTTTTGCAACCTTCCACCTACAATTTGTTGTGGGCATGGTAAATATAAGAATTTAACACCTATCTCAAATCCCAGGTATTAATTTTTGTTCCATGCAGGCATTGGCCCCGATCCTTCTAACTGGCCCTTTCACTTTGGGCCAGATAACGCAGGTGATTTCTTCTCCCCAGGCCCTAGTGAAATAAAGTATACCCATTTCCAAGGGCAGCAGAACATCTTTTTGGCTACAGGAGGCAAGTAAACTAGTTTCCAGCTCTGCCCCCAAGCTCTTTCTTGCTGAAGCCATGTTGGGCAAAATATTGGTGGAGCCATGGCCCCTGTGGTTCACCCCATTCCACTACCTATGCCCCTCCCCACCCCTTCCTGACAAGACATTCTCCTCCAAAAGACCACCACACTCATTAGCAAAAGGTCCCATAATCCTTCAGCCACCTCTCCAGAATAATTGGAAGGCAGAACCTTGAGCCATTGAGGGGGGAGGGCCTCCAGGGTGATGTCTCATGCAAAGTTGGGGCAGGGAAACACTTTTCCCATTGGGGAACAGAGAAAAAAGAAATCCCCCCCCTGTTAACCAAGTCAAAGTGAAAGTGCCAGTTAGTATGGAAGATTTCAGTCTGCAGCTAACCTGGAGGTTTAAGTTTTTTGTGGCAATGTCCATATTAATATCAAGGATGCAGTAGTGAGGGCAAGTTATCCATTGCAGTGTTAAAAGCTTTTGTATACTACATTCAGTGTGTATTTCCTAGTAAAAAAGGTGCTAGTACTCAAATGCTAGGCCACTCTTCAGGGGTGGGGTAATCACTGAGGGACCCATCCCACAATAGCCAAACCCCCTGCAACCGGTCACAGAATGTATGACAAGGCAGAATTGGTGTGTGGAGCCTCAGCTCTTTCATTAAAACTTGGTGTCCATGGGTCAATTTTAGCAGACAACGGAAAAGGTGCCGGTACTCAGTACCCCCAAGTATCCCCTCAAAAAAAGCCCTGACTACATTAAATTTCATTTTAATGTGCTCAATTTGGATTTAGCTCACACCTTTCTCAGGAGATTAAGGCAAGTAATATTCAGGTAGAGTAGGCATTTTTCTGTCTCCATAGGGTTTACAATCTAGGTTTGTACCTGATGCAATGTAGGGTTAAGAGACAAGCTTAAAAAGGAGTAGCAGTGGGATTTGTTCCCTGGCTTCCCTGATTTTCAGCTTGCTGTGCCAACCATTAGGCTATTCCTCCACTCCTACAGCAGTAGCATAGCTACAGGGAGCCCTCAGTGGGCACAACGAGGTCCCCAAAACACCTGAGTGTCACCTTCCTTACTCCCTTAGCTCCTGTCCCTCCCCCACCCGCAGCCTGGCAACTCCCCCTTTCTCTCTGAATCTACTGCCACCTCCACCACCCTGCTCTACCTCAGAACTGTTACATGATACAGCTTTTATACTACAAGTCTGAGTACAATGTATAACTTAGACTATGAGCCCATTATGGACAGTGCAAAGTACCTGTAATGGAAATTGTAAACCGCGTGGAGGGGCATAATCGAACGGGGTGCCCAAGTTTTCCTTAGGGTGTCCCCACGAAGGGGCGGGGAAACCCATATTATCGAAACAAGATGGGCATCCATCTTTCGTTTCCATAATACGGTCGGGGACGCCCAAATCTCAACATTTAGGTCGACCTTAGAGATGGTCGACATAAATCTTGAGATGGTCAACCTTAGAGATGGTCGTCCCCAGTTTTTGGCCATAATGGAAACCGAGGACGCCCATCTCAAAAACAACCAAATCCAACTCATTTGGTTGTGGGAGGAGCCAGCATTCATAGTGCACTGGTCCCTCTGACATGCCAGGACACCAACTGGGCACCCTAGGGAGCACTGCAGTGGACTAACTGATGCACTAACTGAACGGAAAAAGCCCTTCCCTTACCAATCCCTTAGCGATTCGGAAAGGAATGGGCATGCATGAAGGAAATCGCATGCAAATGAGCTGCTCACTGTTAGTTCATTTGCACACGATTTCCTTCCTAAGGAGGGGAAGCCAGTGCAGAGCAGCCAAGCATTATGCGTGGCTGCTCTGCGCAGGCCAAAGACGGCTTCATACATGCAGACAAGCTGCGTGTATAATAGCCGTCTACAACTTTAAATAAATTGCCATCTACAACCTTAGAAAAATATGAGTCCAGGTGAAAACGTCCCAAGTGCTCGTCAGGGACGTTTTTTTTTTTTTAGAGTATGGGTGAAGGACGTCCTTCGCGTCCAAAATGTGGATGTTTCTGTGAGAAGGATGTCCATGCCTGCTATGCCTCCAACACCTTCTGTATTTATTTGGATTTTGGATCACAAGTAGCAGAAGGGATTTGAACCAGCCACCTCTGGATTGCAAGACCAGTGCTCTAACCACTCCTCGCCCTTGAAATTTGGTCGTCCCTGTGGGGGGGGGAGGGTAGTTCAGGACGTCCGAAATGTTTGAAAGAAGGACGTCCACGCCTTCACTATGCCTCCACTGAAACACACATACCTCCCCTCCCAGGAACCTGCATACTGCTGCAATGGATCTGAGTATGACATTTCAGGCTGGCAAAAAAGGTTTTTAAAGTTGTTTTTTTCAGGGTGGGAGGGGGTTAGTCACCACTGGGGGAGTCAGGGGCGATCATCCCCGATTCCCTCTGGTGGTCATCTGGTCAGTTCGGGCACCTTTTTGAGGCTTGGTCGTATGAAAAAATGGACCAAGTACAGTTGCCCAAGTGCTCGTCAGGAACACCCTTCTTTTTTCCATTATCGCTCGAGGACGCCCATCTGTTAGGCATGCCCCAGTCCCGCCTTTGCTATGCCTCCGACACGCCCCCCGGAAAGTTTGGTCGTCCCCGTGACAGGAAGACGTTGGGGATGCCCAAAATTGGCTTTCGATTATGCCGATTTGGGCAACCCTGAGAGAAGGATGCCCATCTCCTGATTTGTGTCGAAAGATGGGTGCCCTTCTTTTTCGAAAATAAGCCTGATAGTCACCTCAGGGATCACTTTTGGTATAGCGTGCTAAAAATAAACAAAATAAAATGAATTCTATTATAGAGCTTTTAAACTCAGAGGGTCCGATATGGAGCACTATTTAACCATCCAGGAGGAGCTATTCCTGGCCAATCAAATAGTGCTTAGCTGGCTAAATGCTGACATTTAACACAAGATAGCCGGTTATCTCCGCTGAATATTAGCACATAGCATCTAACTGGCTATATCACACGATATAGCTGGCTATCCATGAATGTTCAAGCGCTGGCCACCAATGGTCTTTCAAGGTGCCAATGATTGAACTCTAGAGGATAAAAACCTACATGAAAAAGGATGGGGGGAATGAGGTACTAAGGGGTCAATATTTGAACCACTGTCTCAGTATCTTGATTTCCACCCTCCATTCATTAGTTACTACTATAGTCTTATATGAAAAAGACTCATCCCGTTTGCTTCAGTATTTAGAACAGCAATCAGTCATTTTAGTGACTTCAGATGCTAATGCTTTGCACATCAATATCCTTCAACAGACAGCCTTGGATTGAATAGATACCTGGCACAGAGAGAAATATCGGCAGGTCAGTTGAGCCTTCTATGTAAAATGGCAGATTTGCTCATTAAAAGAAATTAGTTTTTATTTGAAGACCAATTCTACCTTCAAATTAAGGCAGTGGCTATGGGAGCCATGGTAGCTCCAACAGTAGCCTGTCTATACATAGTAGATTTTGAAGAGAGATATGTGTATCAGTCTGAACATGTGGATCAAAGTTTATCATGGAAGCGATTTATAGATTTTTAAATTATTTAAATGCATTTGACCCTAATATCTGGACGAGTAGCCTAGTGGTTAGTGCAGTGGACTTTGATCCTGAGGAACTGCGTTCAATTCCCACTGCAGCTCGTTGTGACTCTGAGCAAGTCACCTAACCCTCCATTGCCCCTGGTACAAAATAAGTACCTGAATATATGTAAACCGCTTTGAATGTAGTTGCAAAAACCTCAGAAAGGCAGTATATCAAGTCCCATTTCCCTTTCACATCTCATATGGGGGGGGGGGGTCATCAGGTAGATTTTTTTTGATATACATATACAGTATTTACAAGGGACCTTTGTTACCCAAGCATGTCATAAAACTACAGATAGAAATACTATTTTACATTACCGAGTGGAGGAACAGGAAAATCGAGCACGTAGAAATAACCTGAGAGTCGTGGGTCTCCCGGAGGAGGGTTCGGATGAGGAGCTGTACTCTTTTTAGCTCTTGGCTCTTCTGTTATTTAGGCCTTGATTGTAATAAGGCCACATTCTGTTGCAAGAGGGCCCACAGGATCAACGGCCACATGCAGTTATCAGCCGCTTCCTTAACTGAATGGAAAAAGAAGCTATACTAAAAGCATGACTGTGGGGTCCTGTGAGATGTTTTGGCATAGCTTGCAGCTGGCTGTATTGCAAAGATGTGTGCCCTTCTCTTCTTTTTCAGTCTGTGTTGGGAGTTTACTTCTTATTAGCTTGTGTTTGGGATTTTGGGAAAAATCATAAAAGATCTTCAGCCTCTACTCCAAGAGGATAAATTACTGAAAGAGATATTCCCAGCCCCACCAATGCTGGCCTTCCGACAGCCACCCAACTTGAAACACAAGCTAATCAGAAGTAAACTGGCAAGCTATGCCAAAACATCTCACAGGACCCCACAGTCATTCACAAAGGAAAAATATTCAACATAAAGGAATATTTCACATGCGCATTTTCCAATGTGGTGTATATAATTTGGTGTAAAAAATGTAATGAAGGATGCTATATTGGAGAAACAGGCCAGATGCTAAAGACAACATTTAATCTACATAGACATCACATGAAGAATGCTGGTGCCAGCCTGGTTCCCACCCCTGTGGGTCAGCACTTTACAAAACCAGATCACTGTACCAGTGACTTCACAGTAAGAATCCTGAAAGGTAACTTTAAAACAATAAAGGAACAGACCTTTGAAGTCAGAATGATTGAATATTTTGACACCCGCTGGGGGGGTATCGGCTCGCTGGTTCCCTGCTCTTTCTGCCCCGGAACAGGTTACTTCCTGTTCCGGGGCAGAGAAAGCAGGGAAGCAGCAAAGCCAACGCAGCTCCCAGTGACTTGCACTGGGGGCGGATCGGCCCTCCTGCCTGCCCCCGCTGCAAGGTAACAGTGCGTTTTGGGGGGGGAGGGTGCGTTTCGGGGGGGGAGTGCGCTCTGGAGGGGGGGATGCGCCATGCCCTGCACCTGGGGGGGGTGCGCAGCGGCAACCCACCCCGGGTGTCAGGCATCCTCGCTACGGCACTGCCCAACAGACAGGACTTAACAAAGATCTGGGTTTTCTAGCCCATTATAAACCATAAAGTTGTATTGCTATGTTTATCACCCTCCTCTCACCTATCCACCCCCATCCTGTTAGACTATCTCTGAAATGCTTTGTTGTTCCCATGCATACCTCCTACCCACCCCCACCCTTAGACTGTCAATGAAATGCTTGGATGTTTTACTTATATATACTGTCATCTACCACATTTGCTTATTTCCGATCTGACGAAGAAGGGCAACCTTTGAAAGCTAATCAAGAAATGTTTTAAGTTATGTCCAATAAAAAAGGTATCATCTTATTTTCTTTTCTATGTTTTATTTTGTTGGGAATTGGATTTATAACATCTCTCTAGCAATATAAGGGCTGATGGTTGTTTTGGAAACTCAACATTGAGAAGCTAGTGCATTTATTATTGTTAAGGTTCTTTGAGAGATTGGATATGGGACTGTTCTGCATTGGATTGTGAAAGAAGCTAAAATATTTTTTTTTATTATAAAAGTATTTTCTGTGGAGGTTTTTTTTTTTTTAATCTGTGATGGTGTGATAGTCGCTCCATTTAGAGATCAAAGAGCTAGAGTTACATTTCAGAGTTTTTTTTCTCTCCAACTTTTGACCCAGTCCAGCACCAATACTGAGTGTCAGCGTACCTGGCAATCTTCTGGAAGTTACCAAGTATTGCAGATATGCACAGGTGGCACCAGATAACCACCTGGTTAACCTAGAACAGCCTTTTTCAAAGTAGTCCTGGTGGAAGGCCACAGTACATACTGATGATTCTTTAGGTTTGCTAGGACCTATTGCTTTTGCTTCAAATACATCAGCTTTTATTGTTTCTCTTCAAGTTGCCACCCTAGAAATTCCCCATGTGTGTGTGTGGGGGAGGGGGGGCAGTCATAAACCTCACAGGTTTGCTATTGTTTTGAATAGCATCTGCAAATGTTTGGGATCACACAATATGGCAGCTGCACAGGGGAGACGGCTTCAACTTTTTGATGTCATGCCGTCTTCTTTCATAAAACCTCCTTGCAATCAGCGGAGATATATACAGCAGGAACCAATCAGAGCAAAGGCATTTGTAGTTGACCAATTGAGGTTTACCAGATCTGAGACTAGTGACAGCATAAAAGCCAGAAAGAGAGCACAGATCAGTCTTCTAGATAGTAAATGGGTAACAGTCTTGAGAAAAGGTTATTTAGTCTAGTATGTATAAGTGTGTGTAGGGGGGGGGGGGGGCGTCCTGGTCTTAGGGCTGCTCAAAGCCAGAGTGCCCCACAGACTACTCGTTTTTTTTCCTGGTCCTCTCCCTAATTCTTATACACATTCTACTGCAAGGCAGTAGGTTCAGAGGGGGTGGGGATTTTAGGCCAGCCATAGATTTCTAATTTTGACAACCCTATTAAGTGCATTATGGGATGTGTAGCATTGATTTCAATGGGTAGGATCAGGGATTACATGTGTCACATGAAATTGACATGTAAGTTAAAAAACAGGACTGGCCAAAAAGTCTTCCTCTTGGAACAAGATTGCTTCACAGCTTCGGAGTAGTGTGCTGAGAACCAGGGAAGATGAGCAAGTCATTGTTACCCTCCACTGCCTCTGTTAAATGCAGAGACACTAAGGAGTGAGATTTACAAGCAAATGCCCCTCCACGTTACTATGTATGTAATTAGATTGAAATCTGGGAGCATTTAAAATATTTTATCCTGTGCCTAGATCAAAAGAGAAAGATGGTTTGTGGGAACTTGCTCCTTTTTTTTGTGAATTGCAGTGGTATATTATAAAAATGCACTTAACATTGTTTATTACTACTATTTAAAAGAAAGATATTAAATAATGAGGGTGAGCTACCTTCATGCAGAAGTCCAGAGTCAGTCTAAGGGGTATGTTTACTAAAGTGCGTTAGCATTTTTAACATGCCTTTAAAGTTAAGGTATGTTAAACGCTAATGTGCCTATACATCCTATGGACGCATTAGCATTTAATGCGCATCAACCATTAACACGCGTTAAAAACAGTAACATGCCTAGAGCGCACCTTAGTAAACATACCCCTAAATATGCCATCATTGTCCAGTTCAGCACAATATTAGCAGCCAAGTTTATACAAAGTTAATTATGTTCAGTGGAAAATACACGTGTTGCCTCAGGCTGTTTGCTATGTGAATATTCCATGATTGTTTCATTACTGCTACCACATATTACATATTATGGGAATTTGTTTTAAACTTTGATTGTTTTAATTTGTTTATCCAGATCTTACATGCACACTGTTTTGCTTTTTAAACCCAAAGGTGAATCCTAAGGGTGGTTGAACAATTAGGTATAAACTGTGTTGTTTCTGACTTTACTTTGGGTCCTGCTGATCTGTACATCTGCTGTCTGGAATTTTGGAAGATGGAAATAAGAAAATACAAAAATAAATTTGGATGCACTCTATAGAAGTTGTTGTTTACTTTTGCAATGTGATGGATACCTGTTCTGATGTGTGCATATGATAATATTTTAATAACTACCTATACTTACGGCTATGATCTCTGAACATGTGATATCATTAAAGGATAAACTTTTAAATGCCCAGTTGGGTATACATGCTAATCTCAACTTTGTTAAATGTTTCAGACGTATCCATGATATAACTGAATTCTATTATTCTGTCTCACTGTGGGCCCTGTTTACTAAGCAGCGATATAGGTGAGTTAACATTTTTAACGTGCATTAACCATTTACATGCATTAACCATGTATGTGCCTACAATATCTCTAAAGGCGTCTACATGGTTAGAGAGCGCTAAGTGTTGGCGCACTAAAAACAGTAACACACCTTAGTAAACAGGGCCCTGTATTTTCAAATGGTATAAGCCACATTGAACCCGTTTGCTTGGGATAATGTTTGATTTAAATATAACAAAATAAAAATAACCTGTTCCGTAGCTGGGCCCTAGTATTACCATACTGAAAATGCGACCATACCACGCCTCTCTGGTTATGTTCCATTAATAAGTTAAACGATTAACTGGCTTTCTTAAAAGGATTATATAAACTTTGGATGCATGACTAGGGACACAAACATACACTTATTTATTCAATATCACAATTCCTCATGTACAGCTACAAAACAACCTTTTATGGTGGATAGTGTTCAAAATTAGCTCCTTTTATTATCGATCAATTTTGGCACAGTAGAAGTCATCACAAGAACAAAATATAAGAAAACCAATGGAGTGCATTAGGGGCTTATAGCCCATTTAGTTATGTTTAAACAAAAGAGATCTGCATGAAACAAAATATTTGTTTTTACTTTGCCTTATAAAACTACTTGTCCCTGAAACATGTTCAAAACAGAATAATCCATTTGTCTATCTAAAAGGTAAACTTCTACAAAACAGATGAAGATGTGATTCCATGTACCCCAATGCAAGGAGAGTTTAATTTTATTTCCATTTAATTTTAATATATTTCATCATCTTTATAACACCAGGCTTCCCAAGACAGATTACAACAACAGTTAAGATGAACCCATCAGGAAACAGGATACCTCACTGAAATTTGGCCATCTGCATTGTATACAGTCACACACAGTGTATTTATTTATTTAGATTTTAGTATAGAAAAATGAGCACAAAATACAGAGTTTAAAATTCCTGTTTCTACCAGTTATAATAAGTTTTAAGCCATTTTAGTGATATTCAATTGTTATTTCATGATATTTATATCTACTTATGGGAAGCTTTCAAATAAATAAAAAAAACCCGTCCAATAAGTAAAAAAAAAAATCTTTTGTCTTTCACCTTTTAAGGCACTACCCATCCAATTGAAACAGCTTTAGATTTGTTACAGATGGACCAGCAATAAAGAATGACAACGTGGATGCAGCAGCTCATAGGTTTGTTTGCTTTGTTTTGAGTGTACTAGAGATGACAGCTGTGTGTGTGTGGTGGGGGGGGGGGGGGGGGGGGGGGGAGTGGAAACAGAAATTAACCTAATTGGCTTCCTTGCTTACAGTGGACTAGATAGGTTCACTTCCACTCCTGTCTATTAAACCTTGTTGGTTTCACTAGCTGCCCTCACATATTCCTCTGCCCCCATCCTTTGCAGACCAGCTCCTCCTTCCTGTGACTAGAAGCCTTCCCATTGGCTGGATCCTACCACAGTCCTTGCACTGGAAGTGAGAGATTGGGGCTATAGAGGGTTAAACTCTGAAAAAATATCCAGATGTTTAGCCATTCTTCTGGCTTTCAGAAGTTTTCAGAAGCCTGAAAAAAATTCAGATAGTGCCAACCCTAGTCTCCTCAACACATCTGACAGGATCCCCCTAAACTTTTGGGCCCTAGGCAAAGGCCTAGGAGTACTGGAGGAGTAGCCTAATGGTTAGCAGCAAGGAGGTTTAATAGACAAGGAAATTCAGTAAGGTCAAAACACTGAAACCAATTAGGTCAGTCTGTGTATTCCCTTTCCTGCGCAGCCGTCATCCCCGTATACACAAAACAAAGCAAGCAAACCTATGAGCTGCTGCATCTAAATTGTCATTCTTTATTGTTGGTAGCATTTTTATTTAATAACACTTATATTTTCAAACATGCCAGCTTGTGCAGCATACGGATGTACACAGAGGAAGAATAAAAATGGGATAACTTTCATAGGTAGAGTAGTAATTTGTTATAAATCTTAATCAGTGGTCAGTTGGAGGGGCTGGTTACAGGGACACCCTAGCACGTGTTATATTCGTACAGAGATTTTTTTTCTCCTGGTAATGGGCCACTAAAACAGACATCATGTTATGAGAATCAGGTGCTTAACATTCAGAGTTTCTGTCTATTTATTTATTTATGACATTCATATCCCACATTTAACATGTATTAGGTTGAAATCTGGGAGCATTTGAAAGCTTTTTTTTTTTTTTTTACCTGTGCCTAGATGGTTTGTGGGAACTTGCTCCTTCTGTTTTGAAGAATGCAGTGATATATTATAAAAATGCACTTAATATTGTTTATTACTATTATTTACTACTGGTTGATATACAGCAGAAGTTAACCAAGTCAACTTCATGCTTTGTAATTCAATTTTTAATAGCATTTTTCTCCAGTCATTACCCCAAATACAATAAAATTATGCTAATTATACGACGTGTCTACCTCTTATGGTAGCTTTTGTTAATTAAAGCCGTGTCAGAGAAATATTTGCAAGTGCGATTTTATTATGCAGGCAAACAATGCACCACCAAATGCAAGCAAACAGCACAGTATTAGTCGCTAAGTTTATACAAAGTTGATTATTTTCAGTGGAAAATAAATCTGTTGGCTGCCTGCTATGTGAATATTCCATCATTGTTTAATTATTGCTATCTAGTATTACATATTTAGGGCATATGCCTTAAACATAGACTGTTTACATTTGTTTATCTAGAACTTACATGCATATGGTATTGCTTATTAAACCCAAAGGCAAAACCAAAGTGTGGTTAAACAATTTGGTATAAACTGTGCTGTTTATGACTTTACTTGTTATGAAATGCTTTGAGTGCTACTGATCTGTACATGTGTTGTGTTATTTTGGTGGGTGGAAACAGATGGGCTTATAGGGTGGGAGGGGAGTATGGGAGGGGAAGGGTTCTTGGGGTAAAAGTACAAGTTTTTATTGTGCCCTGTTGGATGGTTTACTGTTTTTTTTCTTGTTCTGTATGAAGCTTATCAACCAACATTTTTGCTTTTAATAAAGATGATTAAAACATAAAAAATATGTTTTGGATGTTACTGAATTCTATTTTTCTGTCTCACAGTATGGCACAGTTTTGGCACAGTATGTGTCATCACAAGAACAAAATATAAGAAAGCCAATGGGCTGCATTAGGGGCTTATAGCCCATTTAGTTATGTTTCAACATATGAGAGATCTGTTTAACAGAAAATATTTTAATTTTTGACTTATAAACCAATTGTCCCTGAAAGATGCTCAAACAACAGAATAATCCATTTATGTATCTAAAAGGTAAAGTTCTACAAAACAGATGAAGATGTGATTACATGTGCCCCAATGAAAGGAGAGTTTAATTCTACTTCCATTTAATTTCAATATATTCCATCATCTTTATAACACCATGATTCCCAAGGCAGATTACAACAACATTTAAGATGAACTCATCAGGAGACAGGATATCCTCACTGAAATTTGCCCATCTGTATTGTATACAGTGTATTTATTTAGTTTTTAGTGTAGAAAAATTAGCACAAAATACAGAGTTTAAAATTGCTGTTTATACCAGCTATAATAATTTTAAAGCTGTTTTAGTGATATTCAATTGTTATTTCATGATATTTATAATCTACATATGGGAAGCTTTCAAATAAATTAAAAGCTGTCCAATAAGTAAAAAAAAAAAAAAAACAACAACTTTTGTCCTCCACCTTTTAAGGCACTACCTATCCAATTGAAACAGTTTTAGACTTGTTAGAGTTGGACCAACAATAAAAAAAATGACAATGTGGATGCAGCAGCTCACAGGTTTGCTTGCTTTGTTTTGAGTAAACGGGGATGACAGCTGCGAAGGGAAGGGGAAACTCAGACTGTTCCATTTGGCTTCCTTGCTTACAATGGACTAGATGGGCTCACTTCCACTCCTGTCTATTAAACCTCCTTGGTTAGCAGAGTAGACTAAGAACCATTGTGGCTTCTTGTGACCCTGTGCACATCACTTAACCCTCCACCGCCCCAGATATAAAACTTAGATTGTGAACCCACTAGGAACAGAGAACATACCTATATGTAATATGTAAACGCCTTTGGTTGTATGACAAAAAAGCGGTATACAAGAATTGCCTGCGTTCGTCTAGTAGTGCTATAGAAATGATAAGTAGTAGTAGTAGAATCAATAAATCTAAACCTATACCTTAATCCAGCTCTGATCAGTCCTTTTTCTCCCCCTCCCCTATTCTCTCCCTCCCTGTACCACTATCCCTCTGCTGCTTCCTGCCTGAGATCCCCTCTCCAGGACCTGCCATGCCACTAGGTGAATTAGCCTAGGGCATGAGAAGGGGTGGGGGTAGGGAATGCTGCTCTGCATGGCATGACAGCAGCATCTTATCTCCCTGTTCTTCACTTCCCCCTGCCAGGTTCCCTGTTCTCCCACAACACTAATGGAACTCAGTGTGGTGCAGGAACAAGACCCCGTCACCCCAACAGAAGGAAATGGCAGGGTTTGAGGAAGGAAGATGCTGGCTGTCTCACAATCATGACCACCCCTCCTAGAACAATTCTATAATAGCCATAATTGAATATCATACTTTATAAAATACTCCACATATGTATATGTAAAGGATTTGACATGTATATGCCAGCATATGCATGTAAATGCATCTTATAAAATTTGCCCGGGGCATGATATATATTACAATGGATATTCTATTACAAAACACAGCTGCAGGTGTGCTTAGGGGCAGGATTTGGGTAGAATCATGATTTATGCATATCCTACCTTTACAATCTGCTCTTGAGCAAGTGTGTTATCTGGAATCATGTAGCTGTGATTTCTGGTATTTATAAATAGGTGACGTGGTACGTGGTTTCTGATCTGAAGAAGATGAGTTAATAAAAACATGTATTGTTAGTCGAATATAAAAGGTATCATTTCATTTTCTCTGTTTTTGTTTTATTTCTATTTATTACCTATAAGATAGGTGCTACCTTGGCCTCAAATATTACTTAGGTGACCTTTTATAAATTACTCTCCATGTGGACAATTTCCTAAAGCCATTTACCTGGATGGATCAGTGTATTGGAGACCACCACCTGCGCTGTGGGTAAAAGTGTGACCGTCGGGACCTATTTGTTTCTTCTGACTGCAGCTGTTTTTTGGACAACCCTAAAACTCTAAACAGTCCCTTCTCCTAGTCACTATCTTTCCCAGCTATCAATCACTGCCCCCCAACACCCCCAAAAAAGGACCAAATGAACTGGGCAGAAAACAAATGCTAGAAATTAACTTTTTATTTTTATTTTTTAGCTTAAACGATTTTTTTTTTATTCAGCATCATATAAATGCACAATGGAATACTACATAAAAAAATCATACAACCTCATACTGAACGTTCAATAGATCATATCTGTGATCCTCATTTAGTACAGTAAGAATTCACTTGTTTTGTAAAATATGAAATGAGTGCCTAATTAGATATGCATGTAAATGTATAGTACTGTGTATATTGTACTTTTTCCATTTTTCTTCATGTATATTATTACCATCAGTGTCACGTGCATGAACTTATACTGCTTACATACTTTAAGGTGTCTTTTTTTTTTTTTTTACATTTAACTCAATTTAAATATTGTTGTTATTAATGTTCTCTCTTTATTACAAAATCCAATAAAATATTAAGACTAAATGTATAGCACTGTGCATATTGTACTTTTTCTTGGTTTCTCATGTATATTATTACCATCTGGGTCACGTGCATGAACTTATACTGCTTACATACCTTTAAGGTGTCCTTTTTTTTTTAATTTGTTTTAATTAAATTTAAATATCAATATGTAGTACAATTCTTGTTATTAATGTTCTCTCTTTATTACAAATCCACATAAAATATTAAGACTAAATGTATATAGCACTGTGCAGAGCAGTGCCAGAAAGTTGTGAAAGGCGCGTCAGGAACTGAGCACGAGAGGCTGGGTGGCCGGCTGCGGGGAGTGGGCCCCCGTGTCCCGCCCCGCTCCGGGATTGGTGGCTGACCGCCGGCTTCCCCCCCTCCCCGCCACTGAGAGCCCGTGTGTGAGGCGCTGAGCGGGGGCAGAGTCTCGCGACCCAGCGCGCCGCTCTCTTCGCGCTCACTGTCCTGCTCATGGCCCGGGTACCGGTGCTCGCGTTGGACTTCTGCGCTCTTCTTCTTCTGTGCCGCCGCTCGTCGCCCTCTCCTTCCAGTATGGGGCGCAGCGCGGGGACCGACTGCTGGAGGGCGGTGACGACAGCACCTCCCCGCGGCTGCGGCTCAGCCTGCCGCTGCACTTCTATGGAACCGAAGTGTCCGAGCTCTACGTGAGTATCACTGAAAAGAGGGGGAGGGGGCACAGGAGGGAACAGATGTATTAATTAAAAACAAACTTCTCACTCGTTAGCTAAACTTTTATGCTGCTGAATCGGTTTCATTGACATGTAGCGTGGTGGGGGATTTTTTTTTTGTCCCCCTTGGTGCTTTCATTCTGCAGTACAAAAGTTCCACATTCAAGTTGCTGCGAAGATCAGAAACCTGTGTTGGGTCCTCCTCTCCGCCGGAGGTTTAATCCTCCGGTTTCGCTCAGGGGATTTGGGGGCCATACCTGCGACCTTCGAGATGGGAAGGGGTCTCGCAGAACAATTTGTAACCTTTGCTTTTCTGGCGTTATGTCTTTTTCCATTAGCCTTTTATCTGTATTTTTGCCCTCTCCAGAGTTCTGTTTCAGTTTTCTCATTCCTTTTGCAGAAAGTATGTTTCATTTGTTTTTATTCTTTCTATCCCTCCTGTTTCCTTTTTTTCGTTTACTTGCCTGCCCTGCAGGTTGTACCTCCTACTTTCTCTTGCACTCTTTTCTCTATTATCTCGCTGGATTTCCCCCCACCCCCAAATCCAGGGCCCTCTATTTCCTTCATTCGCGTTTCGCAGCCATCCCTGACCCTCTTTCATTCCAGTTTCTAGCCGTCTTGTTCTTCCTTAACTACATCACAATCTCCTCCTCTTCCCTAATTCCTTCAGCATGGGGCCTTTGTACCTTTCTCCTTTTCCCTCCTACCCCGATCTCCACCTTCTTTTTTCTCTCACCTTTTTTCCCATTCCTCCTCCTCGTTACTCCATGTCCTTTCCTCCTTATTTATTCGTTCCTTTGCACCAGCTCCGTGGGTGCTTAGCACCCTCAATTGAGCAAAACCCTTCACCATGTCCCAGAGTAACTTGCATTGGGTTCAGCACCCCAATCAGTTTGAAACATTAGCTCCTAAAGTCTCCTCTCTCCTCCACTCACTCATCTCTGGCAGACTTTTCTCACTAACCTCCCTCTTGCTGTCTTCCTTTGGAGCCAGAGCTGCCAAGATAGCCAGTTCCAGGAGGGACACTTTTTGGTCAGTCCTGGTTTTAATGTTGTATCCCAAAGCAGTGTGGGATTTGTAATCCCCGCTTCTGTCCATTTTAATCAGTGTTGCAGGTCCTTTAATGGACCAGGATGGGATGGCAGAAACCCAGGACTTGCTTAAAATTTCTCTTCTGGAACTGGCTAACTTGGAAGCTCTGTGGTGCTCCAGAACATGGTTGTTGCTTCTTCCCAGACTTGGTCACATCCGCACATAGTGCTGACCCAAACCCATTGGTGGTGGGAGGCAAGAACACCAGGGGAGACTGAGAGATGGTTCCTCCCGGCTCCTGCCTCCACGGTGGACCCAGTGCCTGTCCTTCAAAAATACCCAACTGACACCGGAAGAAAGAAAGGCAGCTGATCTGCATTGGAAAAGGGATGATAGCATGACATACTTGCACATTTTTCTCATGGTGACACCTCTTCTTTGGAGCCCAGAGATGCTTCCTTCTGGGTCTTTTGGTTGAGAATTTGTAA
This sequence comes from Microcaecilia unicolor, assembly GCF_901765095.1. Taxonomy (NCBI): domain Eukaryota; kingdom Metazoa; phylum Chordata; class Amphibia; order Gymnophiona; family Siphonopidae; genus Microcaecilia; species Microcaecilia unicolor. Next base: position 266,884,556 of record NC_044033.1, on the reverse strand, counting down.
GGTCTACAAGTAAAATGAGCTTTTGGCTTATTCTAAGCAATTTGAAGAGAACCCAAGGTGTTTATGTGAAAATTTGGGGAGTCCCACCACTGCATATAGAGAGAAACTGGTTTTGTGGTCACTGAAAGGGAATTCTATAATAAGGGCAGCCAACTAGATCCAGATTTGCAGGACAGGTTTGATCCAGTCCTGGGTTTACCCTGTTGCACAATGGGACTTGTAGTCTTGCTTTTCTTAGGGAATGCATTGGGAAGTCGGAACTACAACTCCCTGCATGCAGCGCGGTAAACCAGGACTGGATCAACTCTGTCCTGGGAATCTGATCCAGTTGTCTGCCTTATTCTAGGTGCTTGCTTATGTGCATAATTATACAATGCTAGCATTTGGCTGGTAAGTGTACAGTTATGTGCTGAAACACTAGCAGGATTCCAAAGTGCCCTTCTGTAAGCGTAAATGGCATTGCATGCAAAGCAAAGGGGGTATATACCAATACATCTCTTGTATTCCGCTATATCCCCACTCTGGTCCAGCAGTGCAGTGCACAACATAGTATGCATGGGTGGGGCAAAAGGTGGGGTTATCACTTAATGTGCTTAAGTTACAGAATACTTGGTTACATGTTCCCTTGTTACATTTACATGGCTGCAAGTTAGTGGCCTTTTTACAAAGGCACGCTAGCGTTTTCAGTGCGCGGTAAAAATAAGTGTGCACTGTTAGAGATGCCCATATATTTGTATGGGCATCTCTAGTGTTTATAATGTACTAATCATTAGCGCACGCTAAAAACGCTAGTGCACATTTGTAAAAGACCCCCATTAATGCCAAATCTGTGGCTGGTATATCAGTGTTGCATCACTTTCTAGTTCTTCAATTGTCGTGATGTTTTCTTCAGTGCAAATTGATTAGGCCCTGCTGCTCCTGACTGGTGAAGGTTCGGTTCTTTGATGTCGGGTATTGCTAATTTTATATAAAGGAATGTGGATGACCAGATTTTATTTATTTATTTATTAGGATTTACTGCCTTTTTGAAAGAATTTACTCAAGGCGGTGTATAGTGAAGAATAAATCAACACAAGCAATAATCAGTTACAGCAGTAAAAATATTCAAAATACAATAGAACAAGCTCTCACTGCAGGACATGAGGTGCCCAGTTATAGAATTGCCCCCTATGTGCATATAGTGCAGCGCTTCCCAAACTTCTGTGGCTGTGATTCTATAATTGCAGCCAAAATAAATTGTGTGACCCCTGGAGGTGCAGAATAATGATGCGCCTATGGAGAGCCTATCTAAACCCACTTGGGGTCCTGACCCCAGTTTGGGAGCCTCTGATATAATGGTACCTTCTTATGTATTAACCCTGTTTGGTGGTAAATGATTTTCATTTTGGCTAAGAGCTAACAACAATCGCAGTAGTGGTACAGTCACAAAGATGACTTCCCAGGCTAGACCCTCCAGTAAAGCAGGAAAGTCAGATGTCCGCTCTCCCTTACATTCCCCAGACTGGCTTTGGAAGCTCAGAAGTGGGGAGGCAGGAATTTCCTGTGGTGATACTTGAAAAAAAGCTTGCCCTCAGGAAACTACAGCAAGTAGCACTGGGGCGAACGTCAGCGTTAAGTGGGTGGAAGAAGCCAGGATTCTTAGTCGGAAAGGGGTGTAATGAAAACGTCTTTTTTTTTTCTTTTTCATTGCGGTTTCAACAGATGTTTTAACCCTGAGAACGTCCTGAAGCACTTCTGAGGAGACAGGCAGTGATATAATTTGTTGTGCTTTCTCGCAGAAATCTGTTTTTCTTACCAGAACAAAAGTTCAAACTGCAGTAATTTATAATCCCAGGTGGATTGTGCTAGATTGTAAATGATTGCCAGATTTTGCTGTTAAAGAACAGTAATGGCTATAGAATGCTATGCTGTAACTTGAAAGAAATATTAGTTTAAGATTCTGGGAAGGATTATACCGTATAATGCTGTTTGGGTTAGGGTAGTGAGGAGGCTTTAGTGAAGGGGGGTGTATTGATGCTGAGAGATTTATTTTACCGGATGTGGCCTGAAAGCATTGCTGTGTGGATCATTTACAAGTAGTGAGATTCTGGCTGTCCTTCTGCAAATGGTAAAAAAGGTTGCAAGGAAGGGGCCAATAGTGGACTTGATATTTTACACATGGAGAAAGGGTTTCAGGGTAAGATAATCTACAAGGAGAGAGGCCATAGAGAGTCCCGAACATCAGTGAATAGAGAAACACCAGACGTTTTGGATAATGGCATGCCTAGTGTTTTGTCGGCTGTTTACAAACTTAATGGTAAGAAATGGCAGAGGGGCTGAACATTGAGTAGGACTGTTAGATTGTAAGTTAACCTGGACAGAGAATAACTTGTGCGCACCTATTTGTAACTCACCCTTGAACCTGGATTTGGAAAGGCAAGTAATCAAATCCAAAATGTCCGCCGTTGTAAAGGTTGGAACATCCTATGAATGGAAGCCAAACAGGCCCGCACTTGTAATGGAATCTGGACATGTTATGTTATATTGTTGTGTCTATATACCACCTTTCTTAAACCAAAGTTCAACCCACAGTTTGCATTGGATATAGAAGGTAGTGATAGGAACAGGGCAGAGAAATTCTGTAAATGTGGGGCATAGTAAGTTGGGGAGGGAGAAGTGAGGGAGAGCTAGGTTGGTAGCAGTATGGCATGATTCCTCAGAAATTAACTAGATTGGTGGTGGCTGGGTACCGTTCAGTAAGGTGAAAGAGTCCAAGGTTGCTGGATGGTTGGGCATTGGCCTCACTGGTTTTGGGTGAGATGGGGGAAGAGGGTACAGGCTGTTAGATTAGATGTGGAAGATTATATATTAGACTGCATGGAATGGTAGTGAGCCAAAGAGGGCAAAATCTGACTTGAACAAACAGTCTTTTGGGACTGGCAGCTGGGATATATCCTCATTAAATGTGGACCAGGCTTGATAGGCCATATGGTCTTTATGTACCATCATTTTCTGTTTCTAAGCATAACTGAGCACACTGCTGTCATCTACCATATTGATATTATCATAAGGGCCTGTCAAAGAAGATAGACAAAAAAGGGCAAGTACATATGTACACTCTTGAACCAACCTCCACTGGGAGCACATAATTTCTTCCCCCCCCCCCCCCCCTATATCTGGGAATAGACTATGGTGCTCACTATCGAAGCAGACTTTTTTTTTTTTTAGCCATTTTGAGATATCTGCCAAAAACATCCAAAATTGCAATTTTTGAAAGGCAGAATTTGTATATTTTACACTTCAATTTGTCTAAATAGCAAAATTAGGACATCTTTTGGGGTTAATAGACCAAGAAGAAACATACAGGATAAAAAAGAAGCTTTTTTTTTTTTTGTTTTTTATCTAGACCTGTTTCAGTCATCCAGGGTACAAAAAGCTGCCCTGCTTAAGCAGCTGACTACTGGTGGGATGAAGGCATAACCCCTCCTTCATCTCCCCGTGGTTACTGACCCCCTCTCCCCCCCCCCCTCCAAGAAGTGAAAGTGATATTGGATACCAGGCTCTATGACAGCTTCAGGTATTATGTCCATTCCTAATAGAGCAGGAAGCAAGAGTAAGGAGTAGCCTAGTGGTCAGTGCATTGGACTTTGGACAATGGGACCCAGGTGTAACTCCCATTAACTCTTATTTTTATTTCTGTACAAATATGTGAGCCCTTCTGAAACACAGAAATACCTTCTATACCTGAACTTATAAGACACCTGCAAGTGTGATGGCAATTGTGGTGGTGCACCTTTAGTTACAGTAGGTGTTTATCTGTTCCTGGAGGGCTCACGATAACATATAAAGGAATTAAGGTGGGATTTGAACCTGGGTTCCGTTGTTTAAAGTCCACTACACTGACCACTAGGCTGCTCCTCTGCTCTGCAGGGATGTCTGTGTGGCCATTTTTGTATAATGATGCCAGACAGACATTTTTCTGCCTGCTTTTTTGGTGTTCATATTTTGGATGTTTCATTTTGGAAAATGGCTGTTCATTTTGGAAGTTTTCAGAGCAAGACGTCATCCTCACATATTTTTGAAAAGGAAATCCCAACGTTTTTCCTGTTCGAAAATAGCTGTGAGATGGACTTTTTGGGGGGATATTATGAGCAGGACATCACAATTCTGACTTGGACATTCTTTCGAAAATACCCCTCCATATCTCATCTTCCCCACCACTGGGAACATTTCTCACCCCCCCACCCCCACCATCGCCACCAGCAGGAATACATCATATGGAATGAATGCATATTTTGTGTAGGAGTTAAAAGAATACACATGCTGTTCTTGGTGACAGGAAATGCACAGAAATGCTGTCATTACATCCTTGAGAAAATCTTTTTTTTTTTTTTTTTTTTTCTTCAGTTAAAATTCTTATAGGTGGGATGCTGGATTCTCCCTGAATTATTCCTCTCTTCCTTGTTGTTCTACTTGGTTTTCCTGTCTTTCATCATCTATTCTTTTCTTTGAAACTGAAAATAAAGAATTTGAACTAAAAGATAATGGGTTATTGAGTGGAAACTCTTAAGACAGGGGGCACACCAAGCCAGTCAGGTTTTCAAGATATGATGAATATGTACAAGAGAGATTTGCATGTAGTAGCTCAATTGTTTGCAGATCTCTTTCATGCATATTCATTATAGATATCTTGAAAACCTGACTGGCTTGGTGTGCCCCCTGTCTTAAGAGTTTCCACTCAATAACCCATTATCTGATATCCTGAGGACTGGGCTGTGAACCTCTGCTCAAAGGAAATGAAATGAGTCTTGAACAGAGTCTGTGCAAGGGTTGTGGGTGCTCTAGGTGAAACCTAAGCCTTAACACCCCCCATCAATTAACTTCCAGGCCTTCCCCAAGACTTTAATAATTATTAACGTAACAATCATGATCATTTTGTAAAAAAATCCATTAAAAATGAAGGTTCAAGTATGTGCAGATGATTTGTTATGTGGCTATCAGAACCTAATGTTCTGCTTTGCAGGCAGCTGCTCTTTTCTCTCTTAAGGAACTTCTGCCCTAGGCGACCATCTAGTCTGGTCTAATGGTTGGGCCAGCCCTGGTCTTGAACGTGCAGAAATAGATCTGTAGAAGCCTGATGCACACAGTGAATTTTACATAAAATATGTTGTGGAATTGTAATTTTTTTGTGACGTCCTCCCTGTGTAGCATTTCTTCTTCATTCCTGCTGCTCCCCCCACCTCTGTTCCCTTCCCCCTCAATCCAGCACACTTCCTTTTCCCATCACTGCTGCCATCAGCCATGCTTCCTGGGTGGCAAAAGAGAAAGAAAAGGACAGTGCAGGGGCTTAAATCCTATGCAGGCTCTCAGCATCTGATAATCCTGCTCCCAGTGCATACTTCCTGTATTGGAGGGGGTGGACGACCAGCAGACAAGGAGTGTGCACAGGTTGCAAGGTCCTTCGCTTGCCCTGTTACTTAATTTTTGCCATAAAGCTAGGGAGCTGCCACAGGGGTGTTTGGGGGGCAATCAGAAAGGTGCTGGTAGGTGTGTACTAGCTGAAAAAAGCCCCTATGATGTCATCCAAGAAACCCTAAATGAGTGGACACTCCCACAAGATGTGTAGAAAAGTTCCCTGTTGTCCACATTACCTCCAGCAACAAACTGTCTCCTTGTATTATCAATAGTATGTATCATATAGGTTTGTGTATCTCTCTCTCTCTCTCTCTCTCTCTATACTAAGCCACACAAACAATTGCAATGGAATTTATGCGGGCTGCAAAGAACAAATCATAAAGAAACTTCAGACCGCCCAAAACACAGCAGCCAGGCTTATTTTTGTAAAAACGCGTTTCGAAAGCGCCAAACCCCTCTGAGAAAAACTGCACTGGCTCCCAATCAAAGAGCATATTGCATTCAAAATCTGTACCATAGTCCATAACATTATATATGGCGAAGCCCCAGGATACATGACAGACCTCATAGACCTGCCAACCAGAAACACTACAAGATCAGCACAATCATACCTAAATCTCCACTATCCAAGCACCAAAGGACTCAAATACAAATCAACTTACGCATCCAGCTTTTCATATCTAAGTACACAACTATGGAACACACTGCCAAAAGCAATAAAAACTACCCTTGACCACCTAAATTTCCGAAAACTACTAAAAACAAACCTGTTCAGAAAGGCATATCCTACCGAACCAACATAAACAAAACCTGGACACCTGTGACACAACGAAACCAAAGACCGAAATGGACATCTTCAACTCTTCTTCTTCCTTCTCTAAGTTCCCCTACTGTATCTACAATACATGAACCTTAATCTACCATAATATCACATTGTATTTATTCATACCGGAATTGGCAAACGCCATAACGGTATGTAAGCCACATTGAGCCTGCAAATAGGTGGGAAAATGTGGGATACAAATGTAACACACAGTTTTGAAACAAAAAAAAATATACAAAGCTTGTTTTCTGCATAATTGTCAAAGCTTGACTAATTTCAATAACATTTGGGATATATGATACATAGTAAACATAGTAGATGACGGCAGAAAAAGACCTGCATGGTCCATCCAGTCTGCCCAAGAAGATAAATTCATATGTGCTACTTTTTTATTTGTACTGTCCTCTTCAGTGCACAGACCGTATAAGTCTGGCCAGCCCTAACCCCGCCTCCCAACCACCAGCTCTGGCACAGACCCTATAAGTCTGCCCAGCACTATCCCCGCCTCCCAACTACCAGTCCCGCCTCCCACCACCAGCTCTGACACAGACTGTATAAGTCTGCCCAGCACTATCCCCGCCACCCAACCACCAGCCCCGGCACAGACCGTATAAGTCTGCCCAGCACTAGCCCCGCCTCCCAACCACCAGCTCTGCCACCCATTCTAGGCTAAGCTCCTGAGGATCCCGTCCTTCTGCACAGGATTCCTTTATGTTTATCCCACGCATGTTTGAATTCCGTTACCGTTTTCATACCGTTTTGGGAGTTGGGGAACATCCAATGATATCTATGACCAAAGATATGCCATCATAGAAACATGAAGGCAGATAAGGGCCAAAGGGCCCATCCAGTCTGCCCTTCCTCAGAAACCACTAACTCCTCCCTTTCCTAATGAATCCCACATGCCTATCCCATGCTTTCTTAAATTCTGACACAGTCCTTGTCTCCACAACCTCCACCGGAAGGCCATGCTTCCACCACCCTTTCCTCCTCCTAAGCCTATTATTTTCATCCTATGCCCTAATTCCAGAGTTTTCTTTCATTTGAAAAGGTTCACCTCCTGTACATTAACACCGAGATATTTAAACATCTCTATCATATCCCCTCTCTTCCAGCATATGCATGTTGAGATTTATAAGCCTGTTCCTATACGTTTTATGGCAGAGACTGCTTACCAATTTTGTAGCTGTCTTCTGGACCGACTCCATCCTGTTTATATGATCCTGAATAAATTTGCACAAAGTCTACACTTAGGCAGGCCACCTCACCTAAATGCTATCACTTCACTACCTGGTTTTTCAACTGTCGCAATGTTTTTTTTTTTTTCCAGTGCAAATTGATTGATTGGGTCCTGCCAGTTTCTCGCAATTTCTTCAAAATATATTCTACGCTTACACTCTTCCACTTCTTTTCTGGAAACTCTTGCACCAGTCTATGAGAATCATAACCTTTCACTAGATAATGTTTTAATAAGGATCAGTTTCTTTTCACTGAAAATCATGGCAACTGTTTGTTTAAAGCAAAATGGTATTTGCATATATCATGATGATAATCACTAGGTAGTGATGTCCTTATTTAGTTGAGGTGGCTGGCGTTAATATAGGCTTATTGCATATTCAGGATGATATATCTCAAATTATATTGAAATTGGTTAAGTTTTGACAGTTATGCAGAAAAGGTTTGTATAGTAGGTTTTATTTTTTTGAAACTGTGTGTGTGTGTATACATCTAATTATAGATATAGAAGATATATAATTTGGAAAAAGAGTGTGTGAGGGAGAGAGAGAGATTATCTAATGTCCATATAGGCGTAGAGATGTGAAAGCCTGGAAAAAAATTAGAAACATTTGGGAAACTGGTTTTCTGCCCTTCCCCCCCCCAAGTCCACGAGTATAGACATTTTTGAATATTTTTTAAAACAAATATTTTTCTCAGCGAGGTGCAAAATGTTTTCATAACATAGTAATAGTTGAAAACTATGTGCTCATTAGTCTCTCTAAATTCTTGCTAAAAACTGTAACATTAAGATTTAATTTATCTGAATTTTTTCATAGTCCTACAACTGCAGTCAAGCAGAGAATTGTGGTTGCTGATAGAGAACCTAGAAAACGAGTTTCTTCACTTTTTCTAATCTCCATAATGCGGACTGCAGGGATGGTTTCTAATATCAGATAATAAGTTAACTTTTTATTTATTACAGTGTTGTTTTTTTTTTTTTTTTTCAATTGATAAAATCTTTGACACGTTCATATACTTAGGGCAGGGGTTCTTAATTGAGTCCTTACGTTACATCCAGCCAGTCAGGTTTTCAGGATATTCACAGTGAGTATGAACTAGTTTGTATGCACTACCTCCATCATATGCAAAGTTCTCTCATGCTTATTCAGTGTGGAACTCCTGAAAACCTGACTAAGTGGATGTGACCCAAGCAGTGAGTTGAGAACCGCTTATTTATGGCTACACTTACAAAAGTATGTTATTGCAATAGGGCATGTTTAATGCTGTTTATGTGTGTGCTGTTAGTTCGTATTACATAAAATGGACCATGTGGTAAATAACACACATTAATACACACAATGTACATTAAGGCTGGAGCACTTCGCTGACTGATTTCTAGCACTGGATTCAGCACACAAAGTGGGGACAGATCAAGGACAAGTGTGTGTATGGTTTTTTTGTTTTTTTTGTGTATTAAACAAATGGAAAAACAAATCGCTACAATACTAAACAAGTATATCTACTAAACTAAATGTATGGAATAAACAGAGATTTATTAAATAGAACAGAATGTAAAAATAGGAGAAAAGGACTTAATATGGCCAAGTGCTTAAAATTAAATAGCCAAAGTAGCTGAAAACAAATCCGCATTTAAGGCCCATTTATAACCATAGGTTCTAAATAACTGCTATTATTTGCACAAGTGTAAACATTTTCATTCAAATCATGTGCTCTTTTACCCATTTATATATTTTTATGCCCATTCAATGTCAGTTCAAATGAATATAGGTAATACTTTCAGTCACTAACTATGTCTTATGTGAATAGTTCAATCATTGACAAAATCTCCTTTAAGCTATCTACAGCACTTCAAATCCCAACAGGGATCTCTGTTTCACGTTTCCTCAGGGTATATACAACATTAAACTGTGCTTTGATGAACCCAGTGACAATTGCAAGACAGGCACAATATACCAGCAGGCATTAAAAATATCATCAATCATAAATAATTAAATAAACTAACTCTTGGCTCAGGAATCGTGCGTGACAGAGTGCTTAAGAAGAATCGCTGATTTTGTCGATGATTGAACTATTCACATAATTTTTTATTTTATTTTTCTTACATTTGTACCCCACTCTTTCCCACTCATAGTAGGTTCAATGCGGCTTACATATTATATACAGGTACTTATTTGTACCTGGGGCAATGGAGGGTTAAGTGACTTGCCCAGAGTCACAAGGAGCTGCCTGTGCCTGCAGTGGAAATTGAACCCAGTTCCCCAGGACCAAAGTCCACCACTCTAACCACTAGACTACTCCTCCACTCAATAGTGACTGAAAGCATTACTATATATTCATTTGAGCAGGCAATGAATGGCCAAAAAATATATATAAATGATTAAAAAGCTCACATGATTTGAGTGAAAATGTTTACACTTATGCAAACAATAGGAGTTTTTTGTTTTTTTTTAGGACCTATGATTATAAAGGGGCCTTAAATGTGTACTTGTTTTCATCTATTTTGGCTATTTAAGTCTATGTGCTTGGCCATATGAGTTCCTTTTCTCCTATTTTTACATAATCTGTTTAATCTTTTTTTTTTTTTTGGGGGGGGGGGGGGTTACATGCATATCACATGCTAGAAGAGTATTTCAGAGGAGAAGGGGAGATAGAGGCTGATCAAGTTTTGGTTTTGGTTACAGCAATTATTGTAATGAGAAGGTAGTGGAGTTCACATAAAAAAAACACACAATCAACCCTCACACTTTAATAACAAATAGAGGAAAAAGCCTCCGCTAGCCCAGACCAAACAGACACGCAGATGATCAGAAGCCCTGCACTGTTCCAAACAGCGCTCTAAAAATAGTGCTGGAACATTCAGGGCTATACTGCCACTATGATGAGATCTAATTGTATGCACATACAGGCACGCAATTAGCTCTGAACATAGGGGGAAAGTGCGGGAGGATTCAGGCACAATCCACCCACACTAGTTTGATAGGTCTGGGCTGTCAAAAGACTGGACCTGTCAAACGAGGAAATGGAGGTCCGTGGAACCCTCATGTCTCCGCCATCTGCCACCCCAGGCCCCCCCTCCCAGCACAGCAAATTGGAGGGCAGGAGGTTCAGTGGACCTCTAGTCCCCTGATACCCCCCCCCCCCCCGACATGAGGGCCCAGGGGGCTGGAGATCCGGGATCTCCAGCCTCCCTAACCCCCCAACAATCCATAAAGTAAACCCTGGTGGGCTGCCTTCCGAAACCCGAGCTTCCCTGGTGGCCTAATGGAGTCCTCCCCTCCCCTCATACCTTGTTGCTGGCGGAGGGAATAGCATATGCCCACCTTGTGCTGCCTTCAAAATGGCGGCATCCTGCCCTGTGCATCCTGGGATGCGCTAGATGGGGGCTTCCCAAACTTCCTTATATGGTTGGGAGGCCCCACCCAGCGCATCCCAGGATACACTGGGCAGGGTGCTGTGATTTTGAAGGTGGCGCTGGATGAGGAGAGAGTGTGCTACTCTCTCCTCCAGTGACAAGGCTCCGCTAGGCCACCAGGGATGGCAGCCCACTTGAGTCACTCCTGCCCCCCTGTGTTGCTGTCATGGGGGGGGGGGTGCTAGCCAGCAGGGTCTGGACTGCTTGTGGGGGGGGGGGGCTTGAGGGGGCCTGCTAGCATGCAAATGCATGCTGGACAGGGCTCCCCATGCTCCCCAAACCCTAATGCCAGCCTGAGCTGGAATAGGGTTTGCTGCGGGGGCAGCGCCAATGTTTGGCGCCCACTCAGCTTTGGGGAGGAATAACTAATGTCCTGTTTAGTATGCATTTGCATGCTAGTTGAGTTAAGAGCTTGTGAGCACATTATTACACGCACTCGCTGGCTCTGATCATCAGGAGCAATGCGGGCGCCAGTACGGTGCTGTTGGCTTTTAGCACCTGCATTTGCTTCTGATCATCAGGGCATTAATTCTTTCAGGTCTTTAAATATCTCCAATGTCTATCATCTGCATAAAAAAAACCTTTTGTGTAATCTTCTTTTTATTTCATTTTAAACAAATGCTTTATATGTAAAGTGCCTTTGAGAATAAAATGTACTTATCTTAATCCGCAATTCTCCACTCCTTGTTCGACGGTGGCCAGCGTTTCATAGGCTGCTTCAGGGACTTGCGGTAAAAATTGCTTATGGGTTAATTTTACAGAGAGCATTTCTCTCTCTCTTGCTGTCACATAATATAGCGACAAAAGCAGCCCAAAATCCTTTCTGCCCAGTTTTGGTTTCTGCTGAAAGGTTACAGTATTTTTGTTTTTGGCCATGTTTTTCGGTTTTGGCCAAAAATGACCACGTGTTTTCAGTGGAAGCTGAAAATGTTGGTTTTGTCCTGTTTATGTCTTCCCCCCCCCCCCCCCCCCCCCGGGCTTATCTTACAATCTCTGATGGTCTAGGAGTATAGTTGGGGTAGGAGCGATCCCCACTTAACTCCTGGTCATTCTGATTCTGCTTTCAAAATGGCTGCTGTGACTGGGGCATCGGTCCTGCCCTGATTACACCACCAGACCACCAGAGATTCTTACATGTCTTTTCGGAAAAGTATTAAGACTTTTCTGTGTACTAAATATCTATCTACTAAATTAGATTCATTATTGACTGTATGATGGTTAGATAATATTTTGTTATTAATATGTAATTTGTCTAATTTTGTTGTGATTTCATTGCCGATTTCATCTTTTTGTAAACTGCTCTGGACCCACATGGGAATATAGCAGTGTAAAAAAAATCTGATTAGATTAAGTAGTCCCGATGTGTGTGGACTGGGACTACTCTGTGCTTTTGTGTGTGTGTGTGTGTTTTTTTATGTACTACGATTGCAAGTAATGCAGTTATGCTCTTACACAATAGTTTATATGGTCAATGCAGTGATCCAAGTAAATGCTTTTGATACAAAAATTTTAGCAGGAATTTAAGTCTTTAAATTTGGGATAATAAGCTCCTTAGGAACTAGCCTCTCTGTGGAGTATGATGTCAGCTGTTGTTCCAAGTGTGGCACAGAGTCAGCCCCTATAAAATCACTGTAGCTTCTAGTTGCAGTCCATGTGTGTGGAGGCTGTTTTGCCTGTAGGTAAAATACAGTCTTTCATTATTATATTCTGGCTTGGATACTGTGCGTTTAGCAGAATGATTTAATTTTATTTACTGCATTTGTACCCCACATTTTCCAACCTAGTGGTAGTTCATTGTGGCTTATAATTAACTAAGGGAGAACAGGTTACAAGTTGAAAGGCCGTGTGGAGCAAGTATGCCAGGGTCAGGTCATTCCAAGTTCAGATCAGTTCAAGTTCATGAATAAGGAATGTTTACCTAATATCTGTTTGATTAAATGAGGTTGTTGGGGAGGAATGATTTTTTTTTTTAAGAAGTGGGCTTTCAGATGTTTTCTGACTTGTTGGCATCTGGGGAAGTGGAGGGAAAGGTAAGATCTTACGCTCTTGGTTGCATTGCGCAGTGGTAGGGTGATTAGGTCAGTCATGTAAGCCAGGGAGAGGCAGAAAATTATTCTGTAGGCAAGCGTTCAAATCTTGAAGGATATGTGAGTTTTTGATAGGGAGCCAGTGTAGGTTTTGGAGTAGTGGTCTTGCGCTTTCGAATCGGGTTTTGCCATATATGAGTCTTGCTGCTGTGTTCTGTGCAGTTTGTAATTTCTTTAATGTTTGTTCCTTATATCTTGCGTAGGTTCCATTGCAGTAATCTGCATGGGCAAGGACCATGGTTTGGACGAGAGTGTGAAAAACATCTCGTGGGAAATAATTTTTTATACGTTTGAGTTTCCACATCATGTAGAACATTTTCTTTGTAGTGTTTGCTACCTGTTTGTCGAAGGATAACTCACAATCTATGGTTATTCCTAGAATCTTCAGGTCATCTGCTATAGGAAGAGTTCTTGCTATAACACTGATGGATTTAAAGCGTTCGGTATTGTATGATGATTTGAGTATCAGTGTGTTTTTTCCCTATTCAGTTTGAAGGCTGATACCCAGTATTCCAAGATATTTATGCTGTCTGTAATTTTGGTAGTAATTTTGGATATGTATTTTTTTTTTGAAGGGGATGAAGATAGATGTATCATCAGTATGTATGAAAGGGTTGAAGCCTTGACTGGATAAAATTTGTTCAAGGGGAACCATCATTAGGTTGAATAGTACTGGTGAAAGTGGGGAACCCTGAGGGACTTCACTCTGTTTTCCATGGGGTGGAGAACAAAGATTTTAATTTCACTGGGTAGGAGACCTGGTTGTTAGGAATCCCCTGAACCATTCCAGTACCTTCCCTCTTTCTCTTGTTTTGTCGAGGATTCTCTGTAAGATATGATCAACCATGTTGAATGCACCAGACGTCAAACTGTAGTAAAACAATGTTTTTCCCAGTTGAGATTTCCTTTTTGAATTTTGCTATAAGTGTGATTAGTACAGTTTCTGTGCTGTGGTGAGGCCTAAAACCTGATTGGGATTCATGTAGTATAGAAAATTTATTGAAGTAGTTGGTTAGTTGGTTGGCTACGATGCCTTCCATGATTTTAGTTGTTAGAGGAATTGATACTACTGGTGTATAGTTTGCAATATCATTAATGTTCTTCTTGGTGTCCTTTAGAATTGGCATGAGTAATATGTTGCCCTTTTCTTTTGGGAAAAGTCCTTCTTGGAACATGAAGTTTAAGTGGGAGGTAAGTTGGTCGATGAAATAGTTTAGGGGAGCATTCATAATATAGTTTGGGATATGTATGTAGCATTCAGTGTGTGGTGGAGAATTTTCTTATTGCTTGTGTTACTATTTAGTTAGCAAATTGGGCGAAGCGTCATCCAAGTCCTGACTTCTGGTGATTCCTCTGGGGGATAGTCGAGTTTGTCTATTAGATCTTCGCGGTTGGTATTAGCCTGTGGTAGGGTCTTTCTTAAGTTGAGGATCTTCTCTTTGAAGTATCTGGCTAATTTGTGTGCTGGTGGAGGGTCATCATTTCCTGTTGTCAAAGGTTTGGTATTTAGTAGGTTGTCAACAAGCTTGTAAAGTTGTTTTTTTTTTTTTTCATGTTTTTGTAGTCCGAGCCTACTTGTTCTTTGTAGAATTTTCTCCTAGTCTGTCTAATTTTGTTCTTGTATTTTTTTCCACGCTTCCTTCCATGTGGTAATGGTGGAATCATTTTAATTTTTCTTCCAATTTCATTCTAGTCTTCTGCATTGGACTTTTTGCTCTTTTAGTACCTCATCGTACCATGGGACTACTTTTTGTTTTTGTATAGTTTTGGGATTTCACGAGGGCTTTTACATCTAGAATGGCGGTGTATCTTTTGTCCATTCTGTTATGAAGTCTTCGGAATTTGTTTGTGGTGACCATTGATCGTCGTAGATAGAGGATCAGAATTTAGTTGCATCAACCTTTCCTCATGAATTGTTTTGGATGTATTGGGCTGGTCCCTTGCTCTTTCCAGTAGAGGGTCATGTCCAGCCTAAAGTGATCAGACCAGGAGGTTTCTGTCCATCTCTGGTTTTGTATTGTAAAGTCTTGGTTTGGAGAGAATATGTAAGCTAATGGCCTTTGACATGCGTTGGGGGTATTGGTGACTGTTGGAAGTCCCAGAGGTGAAGGAATTTGAAAGTCTCTGGTGCTATCAGTGTTTTGATCTTCTAAGTGTAGATTGATGTCGCTGATTAACAGTATGTTAGAGTTAGTTGAGCAGGTGTTTGAGATAAAGTCCATAAAGTTTATTTGGACCGTTCTCCAGTTCCTGGGGTCTGTAGAATAGTATGCAGCTCAGGTGGTTGTGTAAGATTTTGTCTTTTACTGCAAGCTGTGACAATCCCCAGAAGCCCTCACTGGTCCATATTCACACAACCAAACTTGAGCTTTTGGTTTCAGCTGAAAGCTTTCAGAAAGTTTTGGTGGCAGTTTCGGCTGGCTCAAAGGGAGACACCTGAAGGTTGATAGCGAGTAAAATGTTATTTGTAATATTGCTGGATTAATCAAGTATTGACAATGAATGTGACTATGCTGCAACCAAAATTGTAAAACCACTCTCCCATGATTGTGTGACTGTCCTATTTGTGATGCGAGTATTTGATTATGAAGGACTGTAACCTGCACAAAGTGGCAGGTGCAGCTCTGGCCACCTTATTGGGCAGACTAGATGTATCGTTCTGGTCTTTATGTGTTACCATATACAATGTTACTATGTAATAGCTTCTATTTTTTTTTGTTGGTATTCTAGAGTTTCATAGAGTTACAAACAGATTTACCAATTCATTCAACATTGTTTCCCAAAGGGCAGCCATGGAAGGTGGCATGGGGGAGAGTTGGTGAGGTCCAAGCTTATTGTAGAGCAGGGGTTTCTTTACCTTTCTTGGTTCCTGCACCCTTTTAACTGATCAATGAAACCATATGCCCCCCTTCCTAAACTATATGTCCCCTAGTAACTACTCAAATACAAATATAATGGGGACCAAAAAAAATATATGAGAATGACACGAGGATAAAATTTGTCCCTGTCCCCATGGGTTCTGTTTCCGTCCCCGCCCCATCCCCGTGGGCTCTGTTCTTATCTGCAGAAGCCTCGAACACTTATGATTTTATATTTAAATCTTTTTATTAAAGTATAAAAGGGAACAATATGCTGTACAACTGTTGTGTATAAATTACAAACAGAAACAATAACAACAATGAGCAGCTATAATAAACCCTCCCACCACCACCAACCTCTATCCTTCCAACCCCAACAATAGCTGACTTCTACTACCCCCAAGGAATCCTAATCCACCCTGTTAAAATGTCCAGGGCAACAAAATACAACCAGTTCTGTATGCCCTAGAGGGAAGAAATATGCCCTATGAAGCACTGTCATGATTTTTTAATCTGTGGATGAATAAGAAGTCATCAACAATCTCAGGATTCAGTCTAGCTCTCCTGTCTTCTACAGTCCCTCCTGCAATAGAAGATGTCTTCTTAGAAGATGTGCTGGTAGCAGGATGTACAGGATCCCCCATGCCAATTTTGTTAGTTGTGGCCAGCATGTTTGCTTGTTTTTCCAAAAAATAAAAATATTGCTGTCTGCATCAAACATAAATAACAGGCCAGTTCACTAACAGACTTCAAAGTAGAAAGTAACATGGGGACAGGCTTTGGCCTTTCCTTAGAAATTTTCAACTTAGATTCCCTGAATCATTGTAGAGTCCTCCCCATTTACTCAAATATTGTGGTCTAAGGTAGACATGATATGGTGAATTAATAAGTGTTTTCATTGCCTATATTTTTTCTGTTCCATTATGATGTACGTTGGTACTGTATGTTTCACACATGTCTAATATTTCTTGTAACAAGATTAATGCTTGTGAAAGTTTAAAATTGCATAAATAAATACAATAAAAAAAAAAGTAACATGGGGACAAAGTTTGGCCCCATCCCCGCAGGATCTGTCCCCGCGGTTACTGCGGGTCCCCGTCCCCATGTCATTCTCTAATATTTATATAATTTCTCCCTGAATAGCCTATAAATCAAAAAATGATGAAAGGTCCTTTTAAAAAATGTGATGTAAATAACGCAATACTTATCTTTATTTCAAGCTAAGTATTGCATTATTTACATCTTATGCTTGGTAAGACTTGGACATTATTATTTTCTTGCGGTGGGTGCGATGATTGAAATCTCAGTTTTCTGCCTATGGCTGAAACAATAGTAAGATTCACTTCTATTTTTTGTTGTATGTTATCACATTTTTTTAAAGGACTTTTTTCCATTTTTATGATTTATATCCCTAGTGACTACTGACAGCTGCATACGTCGCTGTTAGCCACTAACGATGTTAGCTGCTAACATGTCGCTAAAGTTACAGTAGTACACAATTATATTACCAATACCTGTTCTAATAACTGCCTTCACTGTCTAGAAAGTTTTAATAAATTGCCTCAGATTTCAAGACCCTTCTCTGCACCTCATTTGATCTTTTCCTGTACCTCTTAGGGATGTGGGCACCACTGGTTTAAGAACTTCTAAAGCTACCCCTTCTGCAAACTCTACCATTCCAGACCTTCTCTAAACTGACTTGCTAGGTGATACTTTTAATAATTTGACACCATTAGTAGTTCTTCTCCTCCTTCACCCTTGTTAAGACCTCTTCCATATCATCAAGCTGATCAATCCATAGACTGGTGGGTTGTGTCCATCTACCAGCAGGTGGAGATAGAGAGCAAACTTTTGCCTCCCTATATGTGGTCATGTGCTGCCGGAAACTCCTCAGTATGTTCTCTATCTCAGCAGGTGGTGGTCACACACAGCAGCAGCTCTGGCTAGGCCTCCAAGCCTAATTTTTAGGTTTTGTTGAGTGCCTGGGGTTGAGGGCTCTTTTGAGCAAGTGCAAACCTGGTGGTGCCAGGTCCCTCCTTTTCTCCCCCCTCCCGCTGGCTCCGTTAAAAAAAAAAAAAAATTTTGAACGTCCTTAAAGGCGTTTATTTCGACGTTTATTTAAGCGTCTATTGCAGCTACTCACTGGGACACCAGGTCGTTACAACTCGGAGCGGACAGCAGGTAATTTTTACCTTTTTATAGCGGGCAGGGGGTTCCCCGATTCTTCTCCTCGTGGCATATGGCGTCGGAGGGCGAGGGCGCAAAGGGTCGCTCCCCGGGTCGCTTGAGCACTTCTAGAGGGGATGCGGGGGTCTTAAAGCCTGATTCGCCCTTGTTGGGTGACAGTTTCGTGACCGATGAATGTCCCGGTCCTTCCTCCGGCGTGGCGGTTTTTCCCGCCATAAACGCCCATCCCCCGCTCCTCGCCTCCGCCATCTTGGCCGGCCACGCGGCTCGGACGGCTTCTTCTTGGGCCGCCCTTGAGGTTGGAGACATTAATGCCATGAACGCCCTTAATTTGGGCGACGGCACAGAAGCGGCTAAAGTTAAGAGCCGTTCTTCCCGCGCGGCTCCTTCGCGGAGTTTCGCGCCGGACGCCATTTTGGATGCGCAGCATGTCTCTCCCCCGCTATTGCGAGCGCCGGTTGAGGGTGCGTCTAGGGCTGTTGCCCAGGCTGCGGAAGTGCACAGTCTGGGGGGTTTCTCCCCCGAGTTTGTTTTGCTGCTGCATCAGGCCTTCCTCATGCACAACGCTGCCCCTGCTCCCTCGTCTGGTAAAGAGGTTGAGGTTCCCAGAGGTAAACGCCCTCGGGTTGATTCCCAGGCCTTGGAGGAATTTGTCTCCTCCGATGTAGATGAGGGCAGCGTGTCTGAGGTCTCCCAACGGTCCTTTGCGGATTCCTTGGAGGAGACGGATCCCCGCTCGGATGGAGCGGATGACCCCTCTGCAGCGCGGCTTTTTAGCCCAGAGGATTTGCCCAACCTGTTGTTACAGGCCATGGACACTTTGAAGATTTCCTCTCCGGAGGACGTCTCTCCCTCAGCCCCTGTTGGCTCTGCCATTATGCTGGGGACGAAGCGCCCGCCTAGAACCTTCCACGTGCATGATGCCATGCACACCTTAATTTCGGCTCAATGAGATGTCCCAGAAGCGAGCCTTAAAGTGGCTAGGGCTATGTCCCGCCTCTATCCTTTGGCTGTGAGTGAACGTGAGGCCTATCTGTGGCCTACCGTGGATTCTTTAATCACTGCGGTGACTAAGAAAACGGCGCTGCCGGTGGAAGGTGGCACGGCCCTAAAGGACGCCCAAGACAGAAGATTGGAGGCGGCCTTAAGGTCGTCCTTTGAGGCGACTGCTTTAAGTTTGCAGGCCTCAGTTTGCGGCTCCTATGTGGCCAGGGCGTGCCTGACTATGGTGCAGCGGGCTTCCCCCTCGGATCATTCCTTGAGGGCTGATTGGCCGGCCCTGGAATCGGGCTTAGCCTATTTGGCAGACTTGCTGTATGATGTCTTGAGGGCCTCAGCGAAAGGCATGGCTCAGACAATCTCTGCGCGGCGGTGGCTTTGGCTGAAACATTGGTCTGCTGACCACGCCTCTAAATCCCGCCTGGCTAGGTTGCCTTTTAAAGGCAAGCTGCTCTTTGGGGTCGAGCTGGACAAAATCGTGACCGATCTCGGCACGTCTAAGGGCAAGAAATTACCAGAGGTCAGGGCTCGGGCTAGTACTCGTCCCGGTACCTCCAGAGGACGGTTGCAGGAAGCCCGTCGGTACCGCCCGGGCAAGTCGGGTTCCTCTGCCCCCTCTTCCTTCAAGAGGAATTTCTCCCCCAAGCAGCATTCCTTTCGCAGAGACCGCCGTCCCGGAGGTGCTCCCTCCGGTCCTCCCCCAGGGTCTCGTACCCAATGACGGGGTCTTGGTCCACGCCCCAGTGCAGATTGGAGGACGGCTGTCCTCGTTTCTGGGCGAGTGGACCACAATAACTTCAGACGCGTGGGTGCTGGAAGTCATCAGAGACGGCTACAAACTAGAGTTCTGCCGACCCTTAAAAGACGGGTTTGTACTCTCTCCCTGCAAGTCTCCGGTCAAAGCTGTGGCAGTGCAGCAGACCTTGGACAATCTGATCCGCCTGGGCGCGGTCGTTTCGGTGCCAGAAAGTCAGCTTGGCAAGGGACGTTACTCCATTTACTTTGTGGTACCAAAGAAAGGAGGTTCTGTCCGGCCTATCCTCGACCTCAAAGGGGTCAATCGGGCCTTGAAAGTGCGGCACTTTCGCATGGAGACTCTCCGCTCTGTTATAGCGGCAGTGAAGGCAGGAGAGTTCCTGGCATCCTTGGACATCAAGGAAGCGTACCTGCATATTCCCATCTGGCCTCCTCATCAACGCTTTCTGCGTTTTGCAGTCCTGGGACGACACTTCCAGTTCAGAGCCCTCACTTTCGGGTTGGCTACTGCTCCGCGGACCTTTTCCAAAGTAATGGTGGTCATCGCGGCCTTCCTACGAAAGGAAGGGGTACAAGTCCATCCTTATCTGGACGACTGGTTGATCCGAGCCCCCTCTTATGCAGAGTGCGGCAAAGCTGTGGACCGGGTAGTTGCTCTTTTGAGCTCCCTGGGATGGATCATCAACTGGGAGAAGAGCCAGCTGCGCCCGACTCAGTCCCTGGAGTACCTGGGAGTTCGATTCGACACCCAAGTGGGCAGAGTGTTCCTGCCAGACAATCGGATTGTCAAACTTCAGGCTCAGGTGGACCAGTTCCTAGTAGCCTCTCCCCTTCGGGCTTGGGACTATGTGCAGCTGTTGGGCTCTATGACGGCCACGATGGAAGTTGTGCCCTGGGCCAGGGCTCATATGAGACCACTTCAACACTCTTTGCTGCAGCGCTGGACTCCGATGTCGGAGGATTATGCTGTGCGCCTTCCCTTGGACCCAGCAGTGCGCAAGGCGCTGAGCTGGTGGATGCAGACGGACAAGTTGTCTGCGGGAATGCCTCTGGTGACCCCAGAGTGGATTGTCGTCACGACGGACGCCTCGTCGGGCTGGGGAGCCCACTGCTTGGGAAGGACAGCGCAGGGGCTCTGGTCTCCTGCAGAGGCAAAGTGGTCTATCAACCTCCTGGAACTCAGAGCCATTCGGTTGGCGCTTTTGGAGTTCATCCCGGTACTGGTGTTGAAGCCTGTACGGGTCCTGTCGGACAATGCCACGGCTGTGGCCTATGTCAACCGCCAGGGAGGTACCAAGAGCGCCCCTCTAGCCAAGGAGGCTATGAATCTTTGCCAGTGGGCGGAAGCGAACCTGGAGCAGCTTTCAGCGGCCCACATTGCCGGAGTCATGAATGTCAAGGCGGACTTTCTCAGTCGCCATACCTTGGAGCCCGGAGAGTGGCAGCTATCTGCTCAGGCGTTCTTGGACATCACGAAGCGCTGGGGCCAGCCGAGCCTAGATCTGATGGCGTCATCGGCCAATTGCCAAGTGCCGCGCTTTTTCAGCAGAGGACGGGACCCTCGATCCCTGGGAGTAGATGCTCTTCTCCAACAGTGGCCGACACAAGAGCTTCTCTATGTGTTCCCGCCCTGGCCCATGTTGGGCAGGGTGCTAGACCGGGTGGCAAAGCATCCCGGCAGGGTAATCCTGGTGGGTCCGGATTGGCCCAGGCGTCCCTGGTATGCGGACTTGATCAGGCTCTCAGTCGACGATCCTCTGCGGCTGCCAGTGGAGCAGGGCCTGTTACATCAGGGTCCCGTGGTGATGGAGGATCCCTCCCCCTTTGGTCTTACGGCCTGGCTATTGAGCGGCAGTGTCTGAGGAAGAAGGGCTTCTCAGACAAGGTCATCGCCACTATGCTGAGAGCGAGGAAGCGCTCTACTTCTACTGCTTACGCCAGGGTTTGGCGTATCTTTGCAGCGTGGTGTGAAGCAGGCTCACTTTCTCCCTTCACTGCTCCAATTTCTTCAGTGTTGGCGTTCCTGCAAGAAGGTCTGGAGAAAGGCCTGTCGCTCAGTTCCCTTAAAGTCCAGGTAGCGGCTCTGGCTTGCTTCAGGGGCCGCCTGAAGGGTGCTTCCCTAGCTTCGCAGCCAGATGTGGTGCGCTTTCTCATGGGAGTTAATCACCTGCGCCCTCCTCTGCACTCAGTGGTGCCTGCGTGGAATCTCAACCTGGTACTAAGAGCATTGCAGAAGCCGCCTTTTGAACCCTTGTCGAGGGCATCTCTGAAAGACCTGACGTTGAAAGCAGTCTTTTTGGTGGCTATCACTTCAGCCAGAAGAGTTTCCGAGCTCCAGGCGCTCTCATGTCGAGAGCCTTTTCTGCAGTTCACTGAGGCAGGAGTGACTATTCGCACAGTGCCTTCCTTCCTGCCCAAGATTGTTTCTCGCTTCCATGTGAATCAGCAGCTCTGTCTCCCTTCCTTTCGTAGGGAGGACTACCCAGAGGAGTACTCTGCTCTTAAATATCTGGATGTGAGACGAGTCATCATCAGATACTTGGAAGTGACCAATGATTTCCGGAAATCGGATCATCTGTTTGTCCTGTTTGCAGGTCCTCGTAAGGGTCTGCAGGCTGCTAAGCCTACAGTG
Source organism: Microcaecilia unicolor (assembly GCF_901765095.1). NCBI lineage: Eukaryota > Metazoa > Chordata > Amphibia > Gymnophiona > Siphonopidae > Microcaecilia > Microcaecilia unicolor. Next base: position 266,862,169 of record NC_044033.1, on the reverse strand, counting down.
GCAAGATGGGTCAAGGAAGCCATTGCAGCGGCTTATGTGGCCGCGGGGAAGGTGCCGCCTATCCAGCTGAAGGCTCACTCCACGAGAGCTCAGGCGGCCTCGATGGCAGAGGCCGGATCCGTCTCCATGGAAGAGATATGCAAGGCGGCAACTTGGGCTTCGGCTCATACATTCTCCAAGCATTACCGTTTGACTGTGGCTGCACGGGCGGAGGCCCGGTTTGGAGCTTCAGTGTTGAGGTCAGGGATTTCAATGTCCCGCCCTGGGTGAGTACTGCTTCGGTACATCCCACCAGTCTATGGATTGATCAGCTTGATGATATGGAAGGTAAAATTATGTATAATCATACCTGATAATTTTCTTTCCATTAATCATAGCTGATCAATCCATAGCCCCTCCCAGATATCTGTACTGTTTTATTCTGGTTGCATTTCAGGTTCAAGTTTAGTCTTCAGTTACTTCAGAAAGACTTCGTGTTCAAGTTTTTTCACTTGGATTCTTCAAGAGTTAAGACGAGTTTGTGTTACAGTGAGCTGCTGCATTCCTCTCCCCTCCGTTTTACGGGGCTGGATTGAGACTTAAAATTCTGCCGGCACTCCCTCCCGCTTCGTGCGGCTGTAGGGCAGCTTTGTACCCCTCCCGCTTCGGCGGTGTTAGGGTCAGTCAGCTCCTCCCGCGGTTGCGGTTGCAGGATAAGCCAGATCCCCCCGCATCGGCGGGTGTGGTGTCCCTCCCCCGCTCCGCGGGGATGAGCTGGACGGATTCCCCTCCCCCACTTGTGTGGGGATGAGCTGGGTTAATTCCCCTCCCCCGTTTCGGCGGTGGTGAGCTGGGCAGAGTGTCCCTTCGTGGGTGTAATTCTCTAAGTGCTGAGTCCTGCGGATGGAGCTTTGATATCGACATACTGAGGAGTTTCCGGCAGCACATGACCACATATAGGGAGGCAAAAGTTTGCTCTCTATCTCCACCTGCTGGTAGATGGACACAACCCACCAGTCTATGGATTGATCAGCTATGATTAATGGAAAGAAAATTATCAGGTATGATTATACATAATTTTACCTTAAGAAACCCTACGGTATTTTCAAAGCACTTAGGCCCCTGTTTACTAAGCCGCGTTATAGGCGCGTTAGCGTTTTTAACCATGTACGCACCTACAATATCCCTATAGGCACCTACACGGTTAACGCATGCTAACATGCCTTAGTAAACAGGGCCCTTAGACTTACAGTTACATACAAAGTTCCATAGGTTGCCAAGTCTAAATGTTTTGAAAACGAGCCCCTAGGTAACTTTTTTTTTTTTCCCCCCTGAAATAACACCTGTGAAGAGCTCTAAAAGTCCCCCCCCCCCCCCCCCCGCGGGAATGTCAACCCATAATGTCTGAAAAAAGGTAGAGAAATTTGTGAATCACCATCATCTTCACAGGCTCTGCCACTCTTAGCTATGATATGTTTGACTTAATCCATTGGTCTAAATCAGTTAGCAATTAGGTAGCAATGGATAATAGTTCAGAGAAAACAATTTGGTCTTATCAGCTGGAAAATTAATGCCCAAGTATTGAAGATGGGAAAGTGGTCACCTGAAAAGGAGCCGCTGTCGTAGTTCCTGGGCTAGTCTCTCGGACACATTTACATTTAGAATGCCTGTCTGATTTGGTCATATTGGCTTGAAACTCTGAATGTGCTCCATATGCCCATGTTTGTTCCATCAGTGTCGGAAGGGGCATTGAAATCTGAGTAACTATAAAAAGGACATCATCTGTTCTGATCAGCACACACACTTGTATGTGCATATCATCCAGGCAGTGTAATATACTTTATCTGTGGAAAATACTTAATAAAATTTGCCCCATAGGGGTAGATTCTGTATAAGGCGCCTAAAAAGTCATTGCGGGAAATCATTTCCGCCGAAGCGTATTTATAAGCTGCTCCTAGATTTAGGCGTGGTATATAGAATGCGCTTAGTTGATATCACAGCGCCTAAAACTACGTGCCTCCATTTATACCGATGAAAACATGGCGTAAATCATAGCACTTAGATTTGGGTGCACCGAGTCATATTCTATAACTATGTGTGTAAATTTTAGAATGCCCATGAAATGCCCATTTTCCCCACTTACAACCTCGCCCCTTTTTTGCCTGGGCATATTAAAATTTAGCAATGAAAGTAAAACCCGGCTAGCTCAATCCGTCCTCCTTTTTCTGGAGCCATATGGTAACCCGTTTGATTTGTTTGTTCTCCCTGTGTGATTTTTTGGAGGATTGTTTATTTGTCAGTTTCTACTTCTTTCCTGTTTCAGTGGACCCAAGTGTTTTTACCTTTACCATATCACTTGCCACAGTCCACCCCACTACAATTATCTCACGACTCCATTTCCCTTCTTACTGCCTTGTTAACCAGCATCTCCCCCTCGTATCACATCTTCCTGCTAGCCAGAATTCATACTAATAACCTTTTCCTTGTCATCAAGCAGATGAAGCCATTACGTATGGGTTATGTCCATCAACCAGCAGGGGAGATAGAGAGCACTCAAACTTTCACAGTGCCCTCTTGGCCAGCTAGCTCCACTGCCTCTTCAGTATTCTCTATCTCCCCTAGCAGGGTGGCTGCAGCTTGTTCGAGCTCCAGAAAAATCTGCCGGGAGCTGGTTCCTGGCTTGCCAGTTGTTAACCGGGGTGTTGGAGGCTATAGCAGCCTCACTTTAAAGGCACATAGGTTAGCCCTTTCCCTGCCTTACCCATACCTCTGTGGATGTGGACATATTGCCTTGCTTTCCCTGTCCTTACCCACCAACAGTGGATGCAGGCATATAGGTTCGCCCTTTCCCTGCCTTTCCCACTCATCTGAGCCTCCGGAGTCTTCAATACCTCTGCTTTCCTCACAGCTTAAAAAAAAAAAAAAAAGTCGCGTCGCGTTTTTAAACGCAGAGACGCTGGAACAGAGGTTTTTGACCTGATTTTCAGCAGGTTCGTAGTTCTACACTAGATCCTTTGAGGTAAGAGTGTTTTCCAACTCCTCCGGGGTGGGCCCGCGATCGGGGCGATTTTGGCGCGAAACCGCCATCTTGGATTTTACCGCCGTTTTTCGGCGATGGCTGCGGACAATGTAAAGCACTGTTCCACTTGTGGCAAGCGCAAATCAGCAGCAGGGCTCTGTAAATCGTGCTGTTCTGGCGTAGGAGCCGGCCCAAGCATGGCGAACAATGTTTCTTCCCGCTCTGAGCTGGCAGCGGGCGCCATTTTGCTTACACCACATGGCGCGGCCTCCGTGGACACGGAGAGACCTGAGCCGGGTGGGGCACCTCGAGATGAGGTTATTTCAGGAGTGGCTAGCACTGGACAGGATTTGGGTGCCCAGGGTGAGATTTTCTCCCCGGATTTTGTGCTTTTGCTGCATAAAGCATACATGATGAAAAGAGCCCTTCCTCAAGGGTCGCCTGAGGCTCCTCTGATTGCCCCCCCGATGGATTCTGGCCTGGGACTGCCCAGTGAGGCTTTTTTCCCGGATGCTTGGCCTAAAGATAAGCGCAGAAGGGTTAATTCCCCTTCAGATTGTGGTGCACCTTTTTCCCCCCCGTGGTCGGGGTGTGAGGATTCGGAGAACTCTGACAGACGTTCTTGGTCTGAGGAACCAGAGTCAGGTGCGGATTTACCACAGGATCTGGATGATCCCTCCGCGGTGAGGATTTTCCACCGTGATGAGCTGCCAGCGCTTATTTCAGATACCCTGCAGGCCCTCTCGATTGAAGATCCTGACAGTGGCATGGCCTCCTCGGGTAATCCCAGGATGGCTAGTACCAAGAAAGCTGCTCGGGCCTTCCCTTTGCATGACTCCATCCTAGAGCTTGTTTCGGCTCAGTGGGCTGACCCCGAGGGACCTTTGAGAGTTTCCAGGGCTATGGGGCAGTTATACCCTCTGCGTGAGGGACATATGGCTCGTTTTCAAATGCCTACAGTGGATGCCCTAGTCACTGCGGTGACAAAGAGAACTGCCCTCCTTGTTGAAGGAGGTGTTGCCCTGAAAGATGCTCAAGACCGTAGGCTGGAAACAGCATTGAAACGGTCCTTTGAAATTGCAGGTCTCACTGTTCGGGCGTCTGCATGCAGCTGTTATGCTGTTAGAGCCTGCCTAGCTTGGCTGCAACAGGCAGTGGCTCAGCCCGGAGATGGAGCGGAGCCCTTCTTGGATGTGGCTCCGCGGATGGAGGTGGCCTTGTCCTTTCTGGCTGATGCCCTTTATGACCTTGTCAGAGCTTCGGCTAAACAAATGGCAGTAGCAGTGGCGGCTCGCCGTCGTCTGTGGCTACGACACTGGGCAGCGGACATGGCCTCTAAGCAAAGGTTGGTGAAGTTGCCTTTTCAAGGACTTCTCCTATTTGGTGAGGAGTTGGAGAAAATTGTGAAAGGCCTGGGTGATCCAAAACCCCAGCACTTGCCCGAAGATAGGCAGAGGCCTTCCTCTAAGGGCCAGGCGGTCCACTCCTCGTACAGACCTCGCTTCCGTGAAGCTAGAAGGTACCGCCCGGGGCGTTCTGCTGGGTTCACTTCACGTGCCCGTGGTCAGCAGAGGAACTCCTTTCGCTCGGACAAGCGTTCCGCAGCCGGTGGCTCAAGACCAGGAGTTCAGGGGCGACCCTCTCAATGATGGTGCGCCGGCCCTCTCCTCGATGCCTGTCATCGGAGGACGGCTTTCCCTCTTTGTCGAGGAGTGGGCCAAGATTTCCTCAGATCAGTGGGTTCTGGACCTGATCAGAGATGGATACAGAATAGAATTCAACGCCCCAGTAAGAGACGTGTTTGTGGAGTCCCGTTGCGGTTCCGCCGTCAAACGGGCGGCGGTGGAGGAGACTTTACAAGGTCTGATTCAGTTAGGGGCAGTGACCCCGGTGCCTCCCACCGAGCAAGGCTGCGGCCAATACTCCATCTACTTTGTGGTGCCGCGAAAAGGTGGGTCCTTTCGCCCTATTCTGGACTTAAAAGAAGTGAACAAGTCCCTGAGAGTGCGGCATTTCCACATGGAATCCCTGCGCTCCGTCATTGCGGCGGTACAGCCAGGAGAGTTTCTCACGTCTCTAGACCTGAAAGAAGCTTACTTGCACATACCGATTTGGCCCCCGCACCAGAAGTTTCTGAGGTTTGCGGTGTTGGGAAAACATTTCCAGTTCAGGGCTTTGCCTTTTGGCCTCGCCACAGCTCCCCGAACCTTTTCGAAGGTAATGGTGGTAGTAGCTGCTTTTCTCAGGCGAGAAGGTATCAGGGTTCACCCGTACCTAGACGACTGGCTCATCAGAGCAGACTCTGCAACAGAGAGCTTACAAGCTACAGCCAGAGTGGTCTCAGTACTGCAATCTCTAGGCTGGGTCGTCAATATGGCCAAAAGTCACCTGTCCCCTTCACAATCTCTAGAGTTTTTGGGGGCCAGGTTCGACGCAGTCTCGGGCTATGTATTCCTACCCGAGCTAAGGCGGTGCAAGCTTCAGAATCAGGTCCGTCTGCTCCTGAGGATGCCCCGCCCGCGAGCTTGGGACATTGTCCAGCTGCTGGGATCGATGACAGCCACGATGGAAGTGGTACCCTGGGCGAGAGCGCACCTGAGACCTCTACAGTATTCCCTACTCCGGAGATGGTCTCCTATTTCTCAGGATTACCAATGCAGACTTTCTTGGCTCCCTGCGGCCCGACTCAGCATGGAGTGGTGGCTCTCGGACAGCATGCTGCGGCGAGGAATGCCGCTGACGCTCCCCGTTTGGTGCCTGGTGGTAACAGATGCCAACCTCAAGGGCTGGGGCGCACACTGCAAGGGGAAGCATGCCCAGGGTCTATGGACACCCGAGGAGTTGGAGTGGTCCATCAACCGCCTAGAGTTGAAAGCGGTGTTTCAGGCGCTTCTGGCCTTTCAAGTGACCCTGGAAGGATTGGCTGTCAGAGTGATGTCGGACAACACGACAACGGTGGCCTATATAAATTGACAAGGCGGAACAAGGTGCAGAGCACTAGCCGCGCAGGCCGAACTGATTTGCCACTGGGCCGAGCTGCATCTTCAGTGCCTGTCGGCAGCTCATATTGCAGGTCAGAGCAATGTGCAGGCCGATTATCTGAGCAGGCATCAGATCGATCCAGCAGAATGGAATCTGGCAGATGAAGTTTTCCTGCAGATCTGTGCCAAATGGGGCAAGCCCGTGATGGATCTAATGGTGACAAGTGCCAATACCAAAGTCCCGTGCTTCAGCAGACGGAGAGATCCTCGCTCGGCGGGGTTGGATGCCTTGGCTCAACCCTGGCCTCCGGGTCTACTTTGTGTTTCCCCCATGGCCCTTGATAGGGCGCCTGCTCTTGCGGATTCGGCTGCACCCAGGAGAAGTGGTCCTCATCGCCCCGGATTGGCCAAGGAGACCTTGGTATGCAGACCTCCGACAGATGCTCCTGGAGGCTCCTCTGCCGTTACCTCTGGTACCGAACCTGTTGACTCAGGGACCGGTAGCCATGGAGGACGCCAGCCGCTTTGGTCTTACGGCATGGCTATTGAGAGAGCGCAATTGAGGGATAAATGTTATTCCAATAAAGTTATTTCCACTCTCCTGCAAGCCCGCAAGCGGTCCACTTCCGTGGCTTATGCCAGGATTTGGTGCCTGTTTGAGTCTTGGTGTGCTTCCAGAGCCATTGCTCCAATGCGGGCTCCTGTCTCGCCGATTCTGGACTTTTTTGCAGGAAGGTGTACAAAAAGGCTTGGCCTATAATTCCCTGCGGGTGCAGGTGGCAGCGTTGGCCTCCCTTCGTGGTAAGGTGGAAGGCGTGTCTTTGGCTGCTCACCCAGATGTGGCACGGTTTCTTAGAAGGGTGCTTCGGCTCCGACCTCCAGTGCGAGCACCCTGTCCAGCTTGGAACCTGGGGCTGGTTTTGAAAACCCTGCAGGCATCTCCTTTTGAGTCGCTTCGGCGAGCATCGGAGAAAGATTTGACACTGAAGGCCGTTTTTCTGGTGGCCATTACCTCGGCGAGACGGACGTCAGAGCTCCAGGCGCTGTCCTGTAGAGACCCATTTCTGCAATTTTCAGAGTCCGGAGTCACGGTTTGGACCATGCCTTCCTTTATGCCTAAGGTGGTGTCAGCCTTTCACCTAAACCAGCCTATTTTCTTGCCCTCTTTTTCAGAGGAAGAGTTTCCAGGATCTTTTGGGCAGCTGCACCTTTTGGATGTGCGCAGGACTCTGCTGCAGTATCTGCGAATTACTAACTCTTTCAGGACTTCTGATCATCTGTTTGTTTTGCTATCCGGTTCTCGCAGAGGGTCTCCAGCGTCTAAAGCCACTATTGCCCGCTGGCTCAAAGAAACTATCTTTTCAGCTTATCTGCTGGCTGGCAGGGTTCCGCCTGTAGCCTTTAAGGCACATTCTACTAGAGCGATTTCTTCCTCTTGGGCTGAAACTGGAGCACTCTCTCTTCAAGAGATATGCAGTGCAGCAACATGGGCTTCTAAGCTCTCCTTTGCCCGACATTACAGGCTGGATGTGACTGCCAGGAGGGATGCGTGTATTGGTGCACAAGTGCTAGCGCGTGGTGTGGCTTGTTCCCACCCTATCTAGGGATTGCTTTGTTACATCCCATACGTAATGGCTTCATCTGCTTGATGACAAGGAAGGGAAAATTAGGTTCTTACCTTGGTAATTTTCTTTCCTTTAGTCATAGCAGATGAAGCCATGAGCCCTCCCTGTATGATTGTCTGTATGCTGTGAATCTGTTTTTTAGGTTCTGTTCTAATTTCCTGAAGTTCCTTCCTTGGGAGAAAGTTGGAAAACAATCTTCAGGATTCATGTTCAGTTTAAATTTAGGAGGATGTGTTCATTCCCTCCAGCATGTTTTTTTTGGAGGATGTGTTGATTCTCTCCAGGAGGCGCGTGTGTTCCCCTCCAGTTCTATAAATAGGAGGATGAGTTCATTCCCTCCAGTGTGTTGGGAGGATGTGTGATTCCCTCCAGGAGGCGCGGGTGTTCCCCTCCACTTATACAATAAGGAGGATGAGTTTATTCCCTCCAGGAGGATGTGCATTCCCTCCTTTATGAGTTCATGCCCTTGTGATGGGCCATCATTCGCTGTGAGGAAAGCTCTTGTGATTCCCATTGCGGTTTGCCATACTGCTTTGGAAACTTCAAATACTGAAGAGGCAGTGGAGCTAGCTGGCCAAGAGGGCACTGTGAAAGTTTGAGTGCTCTCTATCTCCCCTGCTGGTTGATGGACATAACCCATACGTAATGGCTTCATCTGCTATGACTAAAGGAAAGAAAATTACCAAGGTAAGAACCTAATTTTCCCATATCATTCTTCATGTTTTCTAGGTCCCCTGCTCCTCCATATTTTGGCACTTTGACAACAACTGTAGATTCACTTACATGACAAGCCAGCCTTCATTTGGTCGTAGTTGAGTTTTAAATTTTGCAATACCCTTCACTGCGTTAAAGTCACAGCCTAATGATAAAATAGCATCATATTCAACAGCTGTTACTTGCATACTGTGTTTTCACTGGGGGATGATAAATGCTTTTCAAGGCAGTCTGCTAAGTAAAATGCACATATGTTTCTTCAGGTTACTTTAGTAACGACTTGGGGGAATTACATTGTGAGCTCAATTAAATGTGTAATTTAATACTGTTAAGGGATTATCCAGTTTGAAAGAATTTCCATTCATAGTACATTCTTTTTGTAAAAAATATTTTTTTAAACGGGGGAGGGGGTAGAGAATTGGATTTAAGGTAGAACCTTTTAAAATGGCCTTTATAGAATACTAGTAAAAAAAAGGCCCATTTCTGTCAGAAATGAAATGGGCGCTAGCAAGGTTTTCCTTGGAGTGTATGTTTGAGAGAGAGAGAGAGAGTGTGTGTGAGAGATGGAGAGTGTGATAGAGAGTGTGTCATAGAGTGTATGTGAGAGACAGTGAGTGAGTGCCCCTCCCCCCTCCCTTTATGGTCTGAGGCCCCCCTTCCTACTACTACTACTTATCATTTCTATAGCGCTACTACACCTACGCAGCGCTGTACACTTGAACATGAAGAGACAGTCCCTGCTCGACAGAGCTTACAATCTAATTAGGACAGACAGACAAAGAGATAAGAGAATATTAAGGTGAGGATGATAAAATAAGGGTTCTGAACAAGTGAATAAGGGTTAGGAGTTAAAAGCAGCATCAAAAAGGTGGGCTTTTAGCTTAGATTTGAAGACGGCCAGAGATGGAGGTTGACGTACCGGCTCAGGAAGTCTATTCCAGGCATATGGTGCAGCAAGATAAAAGGAACAGAGTCTGGAGTTAGTGGTGGAGGAGAAGGGTGCAGATAAGAGAGATTTACCCAGTGAACGGAGTTCCCGGGGAGGAATGTAGGGAGAGATGAGAGTGGAGAGGTACTGAGGAGCCTCCTCTCCCCTGCCCCCCCTCCAGCCACCCATGTCCTGCAACCCCCCCTCTGCAGCCACCCATGTGCAGCGACCCTACTCTCCCCCTGCCCCCCTCTAGTCACCCATGTCCAATGACCCTGCTCTCTCACCTGCCCCTCCTTCATCCACCCAGGTTGTGTAACCAATTCTTCGGGGCAGGAAAGATCCCCAGTCCTGCCTGCCTGGTGCTGGCGCTGACGCTCCCCCGCTGCTGGATCGCTGTTCAAAATGGCCACCGAGACTTCCAATGGCGGACTCGCGAGACTTCTGCTGAAGTCTTGGAGGCCGCCCTTGTAAGTATCGGCGGCCATTTTGAACAGCGATCCAGCAGCGGGGGAGCATCAGCACCAGGATCGGCCTGCGTGCCCTGAAGAAATGTTTACACAACCTGGGTGGATGAAGGAGGGGCAGGTGAGAGAGCAGGGTTGTTGGACATGGGTGGCTGGAGGGGGGCAGGGGGGGAGTAGTGTCGCTGGACATGGTTGGCTGCAGGGGGGGCAGGGGGAGAGGAGGGTCATAGGACATGGGTGGCTGGAGGGGGTAGGGGAGACCCTCCGGTCGTTGTTTGATGTGCTGCTCCCTGCCACTTGCTCCGCATGTTTCCCTACTCCTCCCCCTGCCTGGGAATCAGCTGTGAGTGACGTCAGCCTGGCTATGGAGCCTAGCTCAGCAACTCCGAAGGCGCCACGGACACAGGCAGACACATTAGAACGCTGGTGGTGAGAATTATTATATAGGATGATAACTTAGTAACATAGTAGATGACGGCAGAAAAAGACCTGCATGGTCCATCCAGTCTGCCCAACAAGACAAACTCATATGTGCTACTTTTTGTGTATACCTTACCTTGATTTGTACCTGTCCTTTTCAGGGCACAGACCGTGCAAGTGTGCCCAGCACTATCTCCGCCTCCCAACCACCAGTCCCACCTCCCACCACCGGCTCTGGCACAGACCGTATAAGTCTGCCTAGCACTATCCCCGCCACCGGCTCTGCCACTCAATCTCGGCTAAGCTCCTTAGGATCCATTCCTTCTGGACAGGATTCCTTTATGTTTATCCCACGCGTGCTTGAATTCTGTTACCGTTTTCATTTCCACCACCTCCTGCAGGAGGGCATTCCAAGCATCCACTACTCTCTCCGTGAAAAAATACTTCCTGACATTTTTCTTGAGTCCTGCCCCCCTTCAATCTCATTTCATGTCCTCTCATTCTACCTCCTTCGCATCTCCGGAAAAGGTTCATTTGGCGATTAATACTTTTCAAATATGCCGTTTTTGTTGAAACAGATTGTTTAGTGAGGCCTTTATCTAGAACTCTTGCTTTTAACATACAACTAGAAGATTTGTTATTGGATGGGATGTTTATAGTAAATTATAAAATAATTTAATCTGTAGTCAATCTAGGTATTAAGTAATTAAGCTTTTATTTATATTGCATTTTATTATTGTTTTAAAATCCCAAACCTGCCTCAAACCTATTTGAGGATAGAAGCGGGCTATAAATGTCTTTTCAACTTGTTACATTACCGGGGGGGGGGGGGGGGGGGGTGATGGAGGGAGACCTCACTACAATCTGTGTTTCATTTCTCACTCTAACCTAGATGGGGGTTAGAAACAAGGCTGCTCCCCTTCCTCTAGACCTCTGCTGTAACCTACGCCAGGTTGTGGTGGTCAGCATGGTGCCCATATTTTAGTAAATGTTCACAGACCCTGTCCTCTTCTCCCATGTGTGCTGCTTGTTAAACTGAGACCTCCAGCAGTGTACTGGGGTCTGTTGTGAGCACAAAATGACATTCAGCTCTCTGTGTTGACGGCTGCTACTGTCTTTATGCTTTGGATAAGTGGGGGATGCAGAGAGAATAATGGGGTTTTTATTTTCATCATCTGGATTTACATGAATTTTAAGTGTTAAGGGGTTATATTGGATAAAAAGTTTTAGAAGGACTGATTTAAACCTTCTAACCCTTTGCGGAATCCTTCTATTTTCTAATTTCTCGCTGCATTAAAAAAAAATTCTATATTCCTTTGTAAAAGCCAGGATGCTCTCTGCATCTAACTTTGTTGCCTATCTTGTCTTACCTTATATATTTGCATGGAGGGGTCACATGATGCCTGCCTTCTAGCCAGCAGCAGAAGACCTGAGCTCCGTGGAAGACCTGCTGTGATCTGCTAAATAACCCTATCAGACAGGGTTTAAAAAAAGTATGAAACACCACAAGAGATGCATCTAAAGTACTCTGTGAGGAGGCAGAAAGCGTTTAGTGTGGCTGGAATGCAGTTTTCCCGCGAAATTACATAGGCAGGGAGGAAAGAGCATATCTCTGGCTAGAGAAGCTCTCCTCGTTCAATGGGTGGAGAAGAACATTCCTCTAATTTCAGCATCCCATATAGTGGGCACTCTGAATACTCAGGCGGAGTACCTCAACAGAGTCTCTCCCAATCTAGGGGAGTGGCAACTCTCAGAGACAGCTTTCCACTTCTTAATGTCTCACTGGAGTGTTCCAGTTCTGGATCTCATGGTATCCAAACAGAACGTTCAAGTACGCAGCTTTGTCATTTACCAGAAGGAGCAAGCTCCATGGGCATAGATGCTCTAGTACAGCCTTGGCCGATGAAAGGGATTTTCTATGTATTTTCCCCGTGGCCCATGATAGGCAGGACACAACACCGCATTGCTCTTCATCAGGGCCTGACTATTTTAGTAGCACCAGACTGGCCCAGACGTCCTTGGTATCTGGACCTGGTGTGCCTTCAAGTCGCTCCTCCTCTTTATCTTCCTCAGCAAAGAGGACTGTTGGATCAAGGTCCCATTCTCATGGAGGATCCCTCCCTCTTTGGTTTTTCAGCCTGGCTATTGAGAGGGTGAGACTAAAGAAGAAAGGATACTCTGAAGAAGTCATTACCACTTTTACTTCAAGCTCGCAAGCAGTCTACTTCTGCTTCTTACGCTAGAGTATGGAGAACTTTTGAAAGTTGGCTAAGTATAGGGGCATTTTCCCTTTGTGAGCTTCTTTGCCTACATTTTAGCGTTTCCTCAAGAAGGCTTCAAAAAAAGACTAGCGCTTAATTCCCTCAAGGTTCAAGTTGCAGCCCTAACTTGTTATGGAGGTCGTATTCAGAAAAATTTCCATTGGAGCATATCCAGATATAGTCTGTTTGACTCCCTTCAGAAAACGGACTATATCCAGATGTGCAATCATTTACATCCTTCTCTTCAAAAGTCTGTCCAGAATGGAATCTTGCTCTTATTCTTAAGGCTTTTCAGAAAGCCTCGTTTGAAGGCCGCTATCAAAGATCTGACATTAAAATTAGTTTTTGTGGTTGCCATCTCCTCTGCAGTGCGGGTTTCTGAACTTGAAGCCCTCTCTTGCAGGGATCCCTTTCTCTGTTTTTCGGAGGCTGGGGTTTCTATTCGCATAGTTCCTTCTTTCTTGCTGAAAGTTGTTTCCTTCGTTTCATCTAAACCAGTCAGTTTTTCTGCCTTCCTTTTCCAGGGATGATTATATTACGGATTACTCTTCTCTCCGTCTTTTGGACGTTAAGAGAGTACTCGTGTTTTAGATGCTCCGATCATCTTTTTGTTCTCTTTTCAGGCCCACATAAAGGTATGTCTACATCAAGAGCTACAGTAACAAGATAGTTGAAAGAAGCTATTTCTTCGCCTTACTTGCTGGCAGACAAAGCTTCTCCATTAGACCTTAAAGTTCATTCCACGAGAGCTTTTCTACTTCTTTGGTGTAATCTCGTGCTGTCTCATTGGGGGAAATTTGTAGATCCACTATGTGGTCTTCCTTTCATTCCTTTGTCAAGCATTATCTCTTAGATGTGGCGGCCAGATCAGATGCCTCTTTTAGAGCTTAAAGTTCTTTCTGCAGGGGAATCACACTCCCTCCCTAATTGAGGATTGCTTTTCTACATCCCATTAGTCTGGACTGACCCTTTGGTGACATAATGGAAGGAAAAATTAGCTCTTATCTTATTATTTTCTTTCCTTTAGTCCTAAAGGATCATCTCAGAACCGTTTTCTACATGATTGCTTGCACATAGTTAAACTGTTCCTTGTTTCTATGGCACATGTTTTGTCCTCTTTAAATTGTTCTTTACATACGTTAGATTATGTAGAGACTGGAGTTTTTTTTTTTTTGGTTTTTTTTTTGCTGAGTCACTCTCTTTCCACTTCTTAGCTGTCGAATACTAAAATCCAAATGAGAGGAATAATCAATCAAAAACTTCTGGGAAATAAAGGGCAAATCAACAAAAGAAATATCCACAGAGAAGAAAGTCACAGCAAAGTAATGTTTTGTGACTTTCTCCTCTGTGGTTATTTCTTTTGTTGATTAGCTATTGAATATTGACTAAAATCTAACGCACAGGTGCTTGTATGGCACAGCTTGTTATTGTTCCCTATCTCCACCTGCTGGCGGATAGGCACAACTCATTAGTCCTGACTGATCCTTTGGGACTAAAGGAAAGAAAATTATCAGGTAAAAACTAATTTTTCCATTTCCGTTCACACTTTGATTTCAAACTGCAATAGGACAGAAGGGAGAGAGTTCTGCAGAACACCACCGACTACTGCCCTCTCCCTAGTAGATGACCCCAGTAGTACACAAATTGCAGCTGAGAAGTCAATTGGAGACAGCATTGTGGAACAGAAATGTCTTAAGAGCAGATTTAAATGCCTCAAATACCGCTCAAGACGTATATAGAAGGGAAAGGCATCCCAAAGGGTAGGGCCTAGCACACTAAAATCCTGGTTTGAACAAAATCAAAGCAGATGTGTTTAAAAGCGGGGATGATGAGAGTTTTGTTGTTGTGATCTGAAATCCTAAACAGGGAGTTATGGTATCAATAAAGGGAGAAGTATGGAGGTAGCCCAGAATTGTGATCCTTGAAAACCAAGAGAATCCTATGAGGGACTGGTAGCCACTGTGTTTCCCTCTCACCCCACCCCCCTGTGATCCTTACCACCTTTCTACCTCTCACCTCTCTTGTCATCCCTCCCTTGCGTGGAGCTGCAAGGTACGTATATATTTTATAAAAATACATCTTTACCCATATTCTCCCTAATTCTATAAAAGTCACTAAAAATTGTGCATTTAATTGAATTGGCTTTTTAACAAGCAATGGGCACTAATTAGATTTAATTGGCATTTATATGAGTAAATTTAGGCACGGGATCCGTGCTTAAAATTTATGCATGGTTTGAAAAGGGGGCATGGAAATGAGAGGGTCATGGCCGTAATTGTTACAGAATAATGGGGATATGTGCCTAATGTAGGCACATACATTTGCACTATGTTTCAGTTGCTGCAAATAGGTATGCCTAAATTTAGGCACGATTCATGGATGTAAGTGGTATTTTATAAACCGCGCCTAACTGTAAGCATGGCTTATAGAATAATGCCTTTTTCTGTGTCGATTTATTTATTTATTTATTTTTTTGGCGCCATATAGAGAATCTAGCCTGTAGGGCTGGATTCAGTAAATGGTGCTCAAAATTTGGTTCCAGAAAAAATTGGTGCTGAATGGTATTCTATAATGGGTGTTCTGGAATGAGCATTTTTTATAGAATTAGTGCGTAGTACAGGGATTCATGCCCTGGTGTAAATCTTGGCGTGTAAGCTATATTCAGTTCCCCAGTATTTAGTAATACTGCACACCTCTTTAGTGAACACCCCTGATCCACCCATGCTCTTCCCATGGCCATGATGCATTTTGAATTGCACGTTATAAGACAGTGTAGTGCTTAGTGCAGGGATTCGTGCCCTGGTCTAAATCTTGGGCATGCAAGTTAGATGCAATTCTCAGATATTCAGCAATACTGCACACTTCTTTAAATACCCCTTTAGGGAACGCCCCTGACCCACCCATGCTCTTCCCATGGCCATGACTCCTTTTGAGTTGCACGCTATAAGACACTTTCCTCAAGTCCTGTCCTGGAGTACCCCTTGCCAGTCAGGTTTTCAGAATATCCACAATGAACGTTCATGAAAGAGATTTGCATATAATGCAGTGTATGCAAATCAAGTTCATGCGTATTCATTGTGGATATCCTGAAAACCTGACTGGGAAGGGGTGCTGTAGGACTGGACTTGGGAAACACTGTTAGATTTGCGTGCAAACCTTTATAGAATAGTGCCTAGCAAGATATGCGCACAAATCCAAATCATTGCCAGTTAACGCCAATTATAGCACCATTAGTGCTAATTGGCTCATTAGCCATGCGCATCTCAGAATAGCACTCAGTGTTGCGTGTGGAAATATTTGCACCATTTATAGAATTTCCCCGATAGAGTACATGCATATATTTGCACCTGTCTGTGTACGAGAGTATTTGCATATTATTGGGGAGCCTATTATATAAAGGCATATACACACTTGTGTTGACTTTATGAAATTAATATCATCACAAACCACTACGGTATTAGGGGCCAACATTTACTAATTCCTCCAATGGAATGCTCTCAATACAATACCTTTTTTGAAACCTGTGAATCCCGAGGTTGATTTGTTTGGATATAGATGTGCATTCCCTTTTGAAATGGAGAACACATGTTTATTTTTTAGGGTCACACTAATCCTACTCAAAGCGCATCCAGACCATTCCCCGTTGCTGGATACATGTTTTTGCATTTTGAAAAATCAGGATTTAGATGTGTATGTAATATGTATGTCTAAAATGTGAACAGAACTTCTAAAATAAGCACTATGATATGGTACACTGACTCCCGAAGCAGGTGTTTAGCCAGAACATTGATGTCTGGTCAATAGCCATGGAACCTCTATCGTATAGGTGCTCATTTTCAAAGCACAGCACAGAGACTTAGAGTTACTTAGAGGCATATTTTGTAAGTCTATGTGCTTTGAAAATGAGCCTCTTAATATATTACCAAGAAGAAGGCACTCATGGAGGCTGAGTTCCTAGAGTTGCCAAGGGAACTTCATGTGTTTAAGCGCCTTCGCGTCACACATTTAAATGCTGGTGTTCATCAGAGGCTCAAGGAAACTAAGCAGAAAATAGATGCCATTCTCCATCAACAGGCCACCTAAAATTTTTATTTCCAGAAGCATAATTTGTACCAATGGAGTAGCAAGACTTGGAAATTACTGGCCAATTTAGTAAGGCCTTGCAGAAAGATGTAACTTGTATTAAAAATAGGGGTGGGCATTTAACACGTTAATAATGCCATTTTAATGCTGACGAGAGATTTTTAATGCTGTTCCTTTTTTTAACATGGACCTGCCCCTCTCCCCTTTCATTTACTTTTCCTGCTGGATTATACGTTTCTTGGCACAGCGGTGCAGGAATTAGGGGAAGTCTGACAAGATGGCAAGTGAGTGTTTCTGTTCGAACAGTTCCGCAATGACTGCATCCTCATGTTTCTGAAGTCGCTGAAGCATATTGTAGGTGCTGTTCCAACATGTAGGCACATCTTGTATCAAACTTTCCTCTGGCAGACCTGTCAATTTTCTTCTGTTTGTTTAACTCTGTGTTGTTAGCAGGACTATGTTTGAAATGGCCAACGATTTTTTTTTTGCATTTTGCTAGACTAACTTCCAAGTTGGTTGCTTTAATTGCGACATTTATAGAAAGCTGGAGTGAAATGTGCCATACATGGAACAAGCTGGTATGGCAACACTGTGGTAAAGCTTGATCAATCACGCGATTAAAATTTTTAATTGTGTGATCAGGATTTCAATTTTTAATCATTGCTCACTCCTAATTAAAAATAAATTGGGTAACCAGTATGACCATATAGCTGAGCAGTTTAAAAAATATAACAAATAGCAAAACTGATACAAAACATGTTATAGTCTTATAGAAGATACACACAAGGGTTGTGACAAAATGTAGCTCATATCATGCTGTTAACCTAAATCAGGAAAGGAACCAGAACAGGTTGAGTTCTATTGACCCATCTCCTTATTAAACCAGGATGACAGATTGCTAGCAGCAATGCTGGCCCATCGTTTAAACATTTACTTGCCCTATCTTATTCATGCAGATTAGGTGGGTTTTGTCCTTGGTCGCTATGCATCTATGAACCTGATCAGTGTTAGCAGCAATGATTGCTAGCAAAGGCCAAGTCAACAAAGCTGTTATGCAGAGGCTGGATATTGAAAAAGCCTGTGATAACCTATGGCACGCGTGCCAGAGAGGGCACGCAGAGCCCTCTCTGTTAGCACGCGTGCCAGAGAGGGCACGCAGAGCCCCCTCTGTTGGCACGCGTGCCGTCGCCTCAGCCAGTTCCAGCCCCCCTCCGAATAAAAGTCATACCTGCACGGGGTTAAGGCGGCAGCGGCAGTGCCAGTGAAAAGCGCTGGCTTGGCGCGCCTTCAGCCTTCCCTTCTGTCTCTCAAGCTCTGGTCCCACCCTCATTTCCTGTTTCCGCAAGGGCGGGACCAGAGCTTGAGAGACAGAAGGGAAGGCTGAAAGCGCGCCGAGCCAGCACGCTTTTCACTGCTGCTGCTGCTGCCGCCGCCTTAACCCTGACCAGGTATGACTTTTAAATTTCGGAGGGGGGGGGGGGCCCTGGTGCTCGGAGGGAGGGAGGGCAGGCAGGCAGGCAGGCGCCTTGTGCTCGGAGGGAGGGCGGCCGGCCTGCCTGGTGCTCAGAGGGCCTGCCTGGTGCTGGGAGGGAGGGATGCAGGGATGCCTGGTGCTGGGAGGGAGGGAGGCCTGATGCCTGGTACTGGGAGGGAGAGAGGCCCGATGCCTGTTGCTGGGAGGGATGCAGGAATGCCTGTTGCTGGGAGGGATGCAGGGAGGCCTGGTGCTGGGAGGGAGGGAGGCCTGCCCCAACGAGAAAAACCTAACGGGAGGTGCAGACCTCCCATTAGGTTTTCCATGGTGACTTCCTTGGAAAACGATAGTGCATCGGATTAGTATTTTAATGCTAATTTGCTCATTTGCATACCATTTTCGTTGGCTGTTACTGTGACAGGAAAATGCCCTTTTGTGCATGTCCCCGTTTTACTACTTGCGTTCTAAACTGGCTAGAACCAGTTTAAAACCCACGTTGCTGTTATTCAGGTTAAATTGCCCTGTTGGGGGGGCTGGTGACGTCACCGCATCAAGATGGCTGCCTGAGTGAAGAGCTCCGGCGGTCCCACCATTAAAAGCAAGAAATACAGCATCTAACTCACGATTACAGCATAAGGCAAGAGAGAAAACAGTGGCGGAAAGACGCGGGAACAAGCTAAATATGACCGCCCGAACGTCCAAACAATCCTTAGCGGGATTTGCTTACACGGGCCCAAACACGGCGCTATCACAGACCGCCCCGAAGGGGAACAGCATGGTGGAGGAGCGAACATTCGAGAACTCGACGCAGAAGGCAATGCAAAGTTCGCAGCCGCTCTTCACACCAGACGAAGCGCTAGTAGAAGAGACAGAACCGCTGGTTGAGATACGTGAATGGCTGAAAGAAATTACAGGAGAGCTTAAAGCAATGCGAACTGACCTGAACACGCTAGGAGAGGATCTCCGCGGTGAGATTGCAGTTTTGGGGCAGCGTGTGGCTGAAACGGAAGATCGTCTAGATGAACAAATGGACTTGATTCAAAATATAACGGAGCAGAAAGAAGAAGATAAGAAAACTTACCAGCAATTATGGGATAAACTGGAAGATATTGAGAATAGGAGCCGACGGCATAATATCAGGTTCCGCGGTATCCCGGAGAGCCCACAGTATTCAAACTGTGAATTAACAGTTCAACAAGTGGCAAGCATGCTCCTGAAAGAATCACAAACTACAATAGAACCAGCAGATATTGCAATAGAACGGGCCCATAGGTCCCTGGGAACAACCAGGAATAATCAACCAAGAGACATAATAGCATGTTTTGTGGATTACAAAATCAAGGAGAAAGTCATGCAAACAGCACGGGAACATCCAGAATTTGTATGGGATACACATCGCGTCCAACTCTACCAAGACCTGGCAAGTATCATGCTGCGTCGGAGGGCAGAACTGCGTCCAATCACACAATACCTTCGTTCCCAAAACATCAAATATAGATGGAATTACCCCTTCGCGTTGCGGTTCTACAAAGAGGGTAAACTCCAACAGATTAGAGGAACAGAAGAAGCAGCAGCCATCTTCCCTGACCAAGAATGGAGCACCACGAACGAGAGCAGACATAAAGCAAGACCGGGACAAATGGTTAGACCCAGATGGCAAAGAACGCCGGCAGGGAAAGGCAGACTGCAGCGCCAACGATCTGAAACAACATTGAGACGTGGAGAACCGACAGTAACTTGAGAATGGATATAAAGGTCTAGAGAAAGAAGACATAACCTCTTGGATAGAGCTAAATAATGAAGAGTGAATGAGGACTCTCGTAACCTCACAGTTATGATTTAATGGTTGGTAAACAGCATGTGTACCTACAAGTAAAGTTTAAAATGTTAATTGATATACTAAAGTGAATGGACTGAGCAAAACTAGAAGCAATGTTAAATTCAATGTATGGATAGAGTATAGAAATATGTTAGATGATAAAAGAAAGGAGATTGGGGTGGGATGCGGGGATGTTGCCAGACTCCTGAAACACCTGACCTAGTTATGGAAGGTGTAGTTTGGTTGGGGGAAGGGATGTTGGGGGGGA
Organism: Microcaecilia unicolor; assembly: GCF_901765095.1. Taxonomy (NCBI): domain Eukaryota; kingdom Metazoa; phylum Chordata; class Amphibia; order Gymnophiona; family Siphonopidae; genus Microcaecilia; species Microcaecilia unicolor. The sequence goes on along the minus strand of NC_044033.1, from coordinate 266,842,131 downwards.
AGGGGAATATACTGCGAACAATAACTTCAATAGAGATAGGATCTCCTGGTAGTCAGCATAGTGGAGTGAGTAATCACAGAATGGGAGTAATGTCTCTTCTTTCATTTTTTGTTAATCAGGAATAATGGGAACAATAGAATTAATGACTATTAATGTGAAAGGCCTTAATTCACTAGCAAAGCGGCAACTCCTCTTTAAAGAGGCACTTAGATTAAAAGCAGATATGATATTTGCCCAAGAGACACACCTATTACCTATACACGAGAAACTATGTATACACGGAGGGTATAGGGAAATATATTTTGCATCGAACCATATGGAAAAGAAAAAAAAGGGAGTCATGATAGCCCTAGCGAGGAGGTTGCCCTGGCAAGTACAACGGATAGTGAGAGATAAGGGGGGGGGGGGGGGGGCCAAATATTTTGCTAAACATACGATTGGGAGCGGAGACTTTTACCCTGCTGAATATCTATGCTCCAAATGAAAAACAAGGCTCTTTTTATGGAGAGCTGTCGGAAGTATTGGCAAAATATGTTGACGGGGAACTGATAATAGGAGGAGACTTTAATCTCACTATGCATCCAGTTATGGATAATTCAAATGTGGGGGTGCGCTATGCCCGAAATGATAGAGCAAAACTACACAAATTTATAAATTATTGGCAGATGACAGACATATGGCGACATTATAACCCGATGTCACACAGCTATACGTACTATTCGGCGGTACATGCATCATATTTACGAATTGACCTGTGGCTGGGAGGACAAAGTTTGATACAGAGAGTACAAGGGGTACAAATACAGAACAGAACTTGGTCTGATCATTCGCCCCTGACGCTAACATTAAGGTGTACAACAAATAGACTAACCAAACCACGCTGGCGTATGGATGATAGTATGTTAGCAGACCCAAATGTGATCAAGCAATTAGAAATCGACATCCAAAACTATATTGCACATAATGACACGGGAGACGTGAGTGATGACATACTATGGGAAGGGCTTAAAGCAGTCCTTAGAGGACAAATTATATCATTACATTCGTATAGATTGAGACAGAAACAACGTAAAACACAACAACTACATATAGAGCTTGAACACCTACAACATACTATAGCTAAAGGGACCCATACAACGAGGGTAGCTCAACGATGTCAACAACTACAATTAGAACTTCGGGACTTACAATTAGCAGAGGTGGCGGAAACACTTCAAAGAACACAACAGCAATATTACAAGTTTGGTAATAAAGCCTCCCGGCTATTAGCATATAAATTAAAAAAGCAAAAGATGAAAAACCACATACATGCAATAGAGGATAGCACAGGGCAGCGACAGACTACAACTGAGGATATCAAGCGGGCTTTCTATGCTTTTTATAAACAATTGTACACAGATGATATACAGTCAGAACCACAAACAATTCAAGACTACTTAGAAGGGATAGAGCTCCCTCAAATTGGCTCAACTCAAAATGACGAACTCTCTGCACCCATTACATTAGAGGAGGTGCAATGGGCAATACATAATTTGCCTAACGGTAAGGCTCCAGGGCCTGATGGATTCACAAATAGATTCTATAAATGTTTTGGGAAAATATTGGCGCCTTTGTTGGTTTGGGTATTAAATAAGATAGAACACCAAAAAGAATTGCCTCACTCATGGCGATTAGCTCATATTAGTATTCTCCTAAAACCTGGGAAAAACCCGATGCAATGTGGATCATATCGACCCATATCACTCTTAGATACAGACTATAAAATATTCACGAAAATTCTAGCCAGGCGATTACAGAGGCTTATGCCGGAATTGGTACAGAATGATCAGACGGGGTTTGTAGAAGGAAGACAAACGTTTGACAATATCAGACGGGCACTGCATGTAATACAAGAGGCAAATAGCACACAACAACCAACAATCTTACTTTCTCTCGACACTGAGAAAGCGTTCGATCGAGTACACTGGCCCTATATGTTTAAGGTTCTGCATAAAATGGGAATGACGGGCCGATATATAAAATGGCTACAACGTCTATATGATCAGCCACTAGCAGAATTGATGATAAATGGGGAATGCTCAGCCACTTTTAAATTAAACAGGGGGACACGACAGGGATGTGCACTTTCTCCCCTGCTTTTTGCCCTCACAATGGAGCCATTAGCCCAGGTAATTAGAGCAAATTAGGCCATTCATGGGATCCAAATTGGTCATAAGATACATAAAATTATGCTGTTTGCAGATGATATCCTTTTGACTCTAACAGACCCTCATAGATCATTACAGAATATTGAACAAACATTGGGGCAATTTGGGCAAATGGCAGGATTTAAAATAAATATGACAAAATCAGAGATATTGGGCTTAAATATAAATACAGAAGACAGAGATAAATTACAAGAACGACACCCATATAGATGGACAAAGCGCTCCATTCGATATCTGGGAGTTAATTTGACACCTAATCTAAAAACTCTTTTCGAGTCAAACTTCCCAGGTAAATTGCGAGAAATGATACAGGAATTAGAGAGGTGGGAAGGGCTGGAGTTGTCCTGGTTAGGCCGGATACAAGCAATAAAAATGATGTTACTACCCAAAATTTTGTACCTCTTCATAGCATTACCAATCCAAATCCCCAAAAAATTCTTCAGACAACTAAAGAAAAAAACCTTTGCGTACATTTGGAACCATAAGCCGCCTAGAGTACAAGCAGAAATGCTATACCAACCTAAAAAAAAGGGGGGAATGGGAGTGCCGGATTTCTTTAAATACTTTCAAGCAGCACAGCTAAGAATATTAGCAGCATGGATTACTGAGGAAGACAAACCATGGTTACAAATTGAAAAACACTGGATAGGACTTAATCACCCAGCAGCATTATTATGGCTCCCCAGTAAACGGGTTAGGGCAATGGCAACATTGCTACCCCCAACAGTGGCATACCCATTAATGACATGGAATACATTACGCCAACAATTCTATCCACAGAGAACATATTTTCGTAAAATGCATATACAAGGGGCACCGGGATTTTCATGGGAAGAGGGAGATGCAATATATAAGCAGTGGAGACAGAGAGGGTTGAGACAATTGGACCAAATATGGGAAGAGGGAGCAATACGTTCATATAATGAGCTGCAAGACTAATTTAATCTCCCAGCACATCATTTGTTATATTACAATAGAATTAGAGATTATATTCTTCGAAAAGCCAAAGGGGAGCTACAAAAGGAGGAAACAGAATTAGAGCGGGCCATGGGAGGGAATAGTCGTAAAAGATGTGTGTCAAGAATATACGGGGCACTACTCTCATATAAAATCCCAATCCAGCAGTACATACAGAAATGGGAACAAGATATAGGGGCTACACATGAACTGAAGAGTTGGGAAAAGGCGATAGGCTTTCTGTTAAAGGGATCAGTAAGTAGTTCCATGATAGAAAATGGATATAAGATCCTATACCGATGGTATTATACCCCACATAAAGTAGCGAAAATGTTTCCAGGCTCTTCGAATCAATGCTGGAGGGGATGTCAAGTGAGGGGGGATATGAAACATATATGGTGGTCATTTCCAAAAATACAACTGTATTGGCAGGAATGTCTTAAGTTATTGAAACAGATATTGGGTAAAGAATATCCACAAACGATGGACTACTGCTTGTTGCAATTTCGCCCTCCTGGACTTCTGACACCTCTTCACCGTTTGGCTTCCATGTTTTTAGGAGCGGCAAAGATTGCACTGGCGGCCGCCTGGAAGCAATCGCTGGCTCCACCAATTGTCCAAGTTTTACATAAAATGGACAATATGTATCAAATGGCAAAGCTTACAGGGATGAAGAACAATCAGCTACTCCAGTTTACCAAAATATGGGACAAATATAAGCTTTGGAGATCCCAAGCGGGAATTGACTTAGATGCTCCGCAATTGATACCAAGGAGGTGAAATCACTTGACAAACCCGGGCCTTTCTGTGGGCCCGAAGTATTAAGTATAAAAGCAGAGACACCACAGAGATCCATAGAACTATGAAGAGACTAGGGGGGGGGGGGGAAGGGAGGAGGGAAGGGAAAGGGGATATCTCTAGGATGTATAAAGTGATGTCAAAGATTGTATTTCTAAGTTGTTTATACACTAAAATAAAGTTTAAATTGCCCTGTTGGCACTTTGCGATAAATAATTAGATTTTGGGTTGCTGTTTGGGCAATCGGTCTCTGACAGGTTCGCCATCACTGGTATATTCTGACAATAGCTCTTCTGGGTCCTGGAGCAATATGGGGAATGTTTCTAGACTGGGTTAAGGCATTATACAGGCAGCCACCAGCAAAGCTAATTATAAATGGGAGGTTAACAGGGTCTTTTGCTTTGAAACGGGGTACAAGGCAGGGGTGCCAATTATGCCCTCTATTATTATTCTGTTTATAGAACCCTTAGCAGTAAAGATGAGACAAGTGTTGGCTGTTACAGGGCACTGTTCCCTTTAAGCTGAGCACGAATCCTCTACCTCCGGTCCTGCCAGTGGGTGGTGCTGTTTCACTATCACTTTTTCAATAGTGAGGACCAGGCAAGCTCTGTAGGACTCCAGGGAAGCCTGCCTGTCCCTAATGATTGAAACACAATATTGAAGCACCATCCCCTACTGCCAGCAGTGCAGTTGGAAGACTCCTATTCAACTTAGAGGGAACAGTGTTAAAGGGCTTATTTGGGGGGGGGGGGGTGCCTTTATATATAAATCAAGCACCTACTTATTTGAAGGTGGCTCTGGATATCACACAGCAAATTTGGAAAGTAACTGTGACAAGTCAGAAATGTTACCCTTGAACCAAAGAGAAGGTGGATGCCTGTTTGACTGGTAGAGGGGACATTGAAATATTTAGGTATCAACTAAGTGTGAACCTAGTTTTATATAACCAGAATGTAGTGGATATCGGAGAACAAAATGAAAGTGCTTTGAATCAAGTGGCAACACCTTCCATTTCTCTAATGGGGCATATTGCATTATTTAAAATGGATTTTGCTCCTCAGTTTGCTTTACCCCTTGCAAACAATACCAATTTGGATCAAAAAATAAGTCGAGTCTCAATTTAGGACAAAATGGGCACCCAGGGAGGACAACGCCATAGTTGAGAGATTGAATGAATTCTTGCTTCGGTCTTTACGGAAGAAGATGTAAGAGATCTACCTGTACTGGAAATGGTTTTCAAGGGTGACAGTGTGGAGGAACTGAAAGAAATTTCAATAAACCTGGTTGATGTACTGAGCCAAATCGACAAGTTAAAGAGTGATAAATCACCTGGACCGGATGTGTTCTTATACGCCCTGCCCAGCACCTCCCTTATGTCCCCTACCTCTATCCTCCTACCATGTTCAGCTTGTCCACTCTCTGTCCCTATCTCTATTCTTGCCCTATCCAGCATTGCCCTTCTGTGTCCTTATCCCCCTCACATCACTGACATCACTCCTCTGTGTCCCTATTCCCACCCCACCTATGTCCAGTATCACTCCTTAGTATCCCTGTCCCCCTCCCCATGTTGAGCATTGCCCCTCTGTATCCCTATTCTCCTTCCCACATCCAGTTTATGCCCTCACTTTTCCCAAATTCTGCACCACTGCCTCACTCTTCCAGGGCCAGCTTACCTTCTCTCTTCCTTTCCGCCTGTTCCCTTCCCGACTCCACCCAAGGGCTAGCATATCTCCCTTCCTCCACCTCTTCTTTTTCTACTCTGCTCTCTTCACCCCCCCCCCCCCCCACACCGTTTCAGCATTTTTTGCTCCCCTTGCCTTTTTCGCCCTGTTTCGTTCCCCCATCTCTCATTTTCCCTGCTTTGTTTCCTGTCCCTCCTCTCTCCCGTGGTCCTCTAACTTGCCTTCAGTTGCTGGTGGCAGCAGTGCTCCACACAGCCTATCTCTGGCCAGCCTGTGAGGCCTTTTCTATGCCATGAACCACCCGTCGGAAACAGGAAGTTGCATTAGAGGAGCGGAACGTGGCAGAGGCAGTGTGACAAGGCGGTGGCTGTAGTGAGAAGGTTGCTAGGCTGTATAGAGAGAGGTGTGATCAGCAGAAGAAAGGAAGAGTTGATGCCCCTGTACAAGTCGTTGGTGAGGCCCCACCTGGAGTATTGTGTTCAGTTTTGGAGGCCGTACCTTGCGAAGGATGTTAAAAAAATGGAAGCGGTGCAAAGAAAAGCTACGAGAATGGTATGGGATTTGCATTCCAAGACGTATGAGCAAAGACTTGCTGACCTGAACATGTATACCCTGGAGGAAAGGAGGAACAGGGGTGATATGATACAGACGTTCAAATACTTGAAAGGTATTAATCCGCAAAAAAATCTTTTCCGGAGATGGGAAGGCGGTAGAACGAGAGGACATGAAATGAGATTGAAGGGGGGCAGACTCAAAAAAGATGTCAGGAAGTATTTTTTCACGGAGAGGGTGGTGGATGCTTGGAGTGCCCTCCCGCTGGAGGTGGTGGAGATGAAAACGGTAACGGAATTCAAACATGCATGGGATATGCATAAAGGAATCCTGTGCAGTAGGAATGGATCCTCGGAAGCTTAGCTGAAATTGGGTGGCGGAGCAGGTGGGGGGAAGAGAGGTTGGTGGTTGGGAGGCGAGGATAGTGGAGGGCAGACTTATACGGTCTGTTGCAGAGCCGGTGATGGGAGGCGGGACTGGTGGTTGGGAGGCGGGAAATACTGCTGGGCAGACTTGTACGGTCTGTGCCCTGAAAAAGGCAGGTACAAATCAAGGTAAGGTATACATATATGAGTTTATCTTGTTGGGCAGACTGGATGGACCATGCAGGTCTTTTTCTGCCGTCATCTACTATGTTACTATGTTAGAGGAAAGGCCCCACAGTCCACCTGGAGACAGGCTGCGTGAAGTGCTGCAACCACCAGCAACTGAAGGCAAATTAGAGGACTGTGAGGGTGAGAGATGCTGGACCGGGGGAGGGGGACGAAGGTGGCAAGAGGGAAAGAAAGACTACACTTCAAGGGCAAGAATGTGTAAGAGGGCAGTGAGGCTGCTCAGCAGGAGCTCTTGCCTCTCCAGCGGAACTGCAGGAGATGACCTGCTGCATGCAGAAGACTTGGCAGGTATGCGGGCCCTCTTGGAGGCTGGGCCCAGGGGAATCTTGCCCCCCCCCCCTCTTGGCATCCCTGCTAAGTGAATCCCATGATAATGTCGGTACACTTTGATTGACCTTGGGGGTGTGGGAATATGTCTGATGAGATTGGAGGTGTAGTGTACAGTCAAAGTATGTATAGTGCAGGGTGAAAGAGAGTTTGAATGGGAGAGGGTATAGGGGTGAGGGTGGGAAAAGCTGAAAAGCAACAAGGACATATATGTTACAGTTCGGAGCTAGAGTTTAACTATTATATAGGTCAGCATTCATAGATTATTTTTTTCCCATTCTGAAAATTACTATAAGCTGATGGGAAAATATGATCATACTTTGCTGTTACTTTCTATGCTGTGTGCCTTTGATGCAAATATCAGATATAAAAAATATATTAAAAGTGGTTACAAGTTGAGCACTTCACATGTTTTTGCAGCACATAAGGCAGATATTTATTTCAAGTTGATAAGTCAGTCACAATGGCTGTGTTGCCTCTTTTTATCTAAAACATTCTTTTGAAGGGTGTGTGCTGATGATTTAAAGAACATAAGCATTGCCATACTAGGACAGACCGAAGGTCCATCAAGCCCAGTATCCTGTTTCCAGCAGTGGCCAATCAAGGTCACAAGTACCTGGCACGTTCCCAAAACAGTAAAACGGATTTTATGCTGCTTATCCTAGAGTCTTGTGTTTTGACTTTATAAAGTAGGCATAAAGTATGTATGTGTTTGGACATTTTTATTAGGTGCCTGGTTTATAAAATTACCATCCATGATTTATTTCGGTGGCTGTTGGAGAAGTGAGGGTAAAGTCAGAGACTGAATAGGATATACAGTAAGAGTATTGAAATAGGAAGGGTCATTGGGGGCTGTGTAGGAGAATTGGTGGTCTTCTATTATAGCTTCTTTCTATATATGGTCATTAGATAATATTACTTAGTATAGACTTGAACTGAAGGACACAGAGCAGCCATACTCAGGGTATATGACTGACATACAGGCTCAAGGCACTCAAAATATGTGTTGCCGGAGAAAAGGAGATTATAATAGGAAATATTTATTTAAAAGACTTCACTAAAACTCAAGTAGGTGCAAAAGGGGAGCTTTGAGTCAGCTAGTGTCATTTTTAACAGAACAAGAGGGGCAGAGGCAAGTGGGGGTTGTTTATGCCTCAAAGAACCTGTTGATGTCATAGATGGGGTATGCAAGCCCCACACAACACATGTACATCACACATACACACCATAGATATGTGAAAAGGGATTACAAATTATTTCCTGTCCATGATGTGCTGCATTTTTTTGTAATTCTGATGCACATTTTTTGTTTTGAATTCTACTGTGAAAACTACTTAACAGTGTACTGCTAAGGAGGTGGTGGAGATGAAAACGGTAACGGAATTCAAACATGCGTGGGATAAGCATAAAGGAATCTTGTGCAGAAGGAATAGATACTTAGAAGCTTAGCTGAAATTGGGTGGCGGAGCAGGTGGGGGGAAGAGGGGTTGGTGGTTGGGAGGCGAGGATAGTGGAGAGCAGACTTTATACGGTCTGTGCCAAAGCCGGTGATGGGAGGTGGGACTGGTGGTTGGGAGGCGGGAAGTACTGCTGCGCAGACTTGTACGGTCTGTGCCCTGAATAAGGCAGGTACAAATCAAGGTAAGGTTTACACATATGTTTGTCTTGTTGGGCAGACTGGATGGACCGTGCAGGTCTTTTTCTGCCGTCATCTACTATGTTACTATGTTGCCTTGGGCAGAGCTTAATTAAGACATTGACAAACTAGATAGATAACTAGGATCTAGAGTTTAAGGGTGGGGGGCTGCCAGATGTGCTTAGGAGGCAGATTTGACAGCTGCCTGGATTTTATTTATATATATAATTTTATTTTTGATTCTACAGCTTTTCACATGTAATGGCCAGAAGGTAGAAAGATAGCTAATGTGATATTTTTCTGAGTTTTAAACCTTAATCTATAGCTGAATATTGACCACAAAGCAAGAGGTACCTTAGCCTCTCTGATCCCCCTACCTTCACCTTGGTCCCAAACCCCCCCCCACCCACAGAACAGCATAACATCCTCTTCTTCTGATCCTCCCACCCCCTGGAACAACATAACTTCTCCTCTGATCCCCCCTCCCTGCCCCTTGAAGAAAATTAAAATTAGGCTCAAGCTCTTCAAGCCCATAGGCCCCCTTGGGCCTAATTGGCAGCTTCCTGGTGATCTGGGGGGGGGGGGGGGGAGGGCAGGAGTGATACATGCTTGCTCGTGCCTGGCATGGTTGCCTGTACAAAATGGCTGCTGCAGCCTCTAGTGCATAGGTTTTCAACCCAGTTCCCAGGACACACACAGCCTATCGGGGTTTTCAGGATATGTTGAAAACCTCTGCTCTAGTGGCAGCCTCTCGCTTCTACTGAAGTATTGTGAAGCTGGTGCTAGAGTTTTGAGGCAGTTGTGCCAGGCAAGAGCGAGTGGCCATTAATCCTGCTTGTTTCTACCCCCCCCCCCCAGACCACCAGGGAGCTGCCAAGTAGGCCTGGGGTGAGAGGCTCAGGTCCATCCTTGATTTTCTTCTGGAGAGAGGGAGGGAGGATTAGAAGGGGGTAGTTACACTGTTCTGGGAGGGGTGGCAGCCAGAACCCCTCTGGTGCTACCCAGAGGTTAACCGGGCACCAGTCAATATTCAGAATGGTGCCTGCTTACCTCCACGGCTAAAGTTAAGGCAGCCTTTTTATTGTCCTAACTTTTGCCACTTAACTGATTAGCACGTTGAATATCACTTCTAACTGATTAAGTATCGGATCCTCCCATGCTCTGCTCATGAACCGCTCTGGCACTAATCGTACCGAGCAGGGGTAGTTAGTGGTGATATTCTGCATTGTCCAGTTAAGTGCCACTGAATGTCTTTGCTTAGGTGGGCACAAGCAATTTAATCAGGCAGGAGCCTCTCCTGCCCCATTAAATCACTTTGAATATTAGGAAGGTATATTTTAAACACTCTCTCTATAAGTCTGTTTCTCTCAGTAAACCTTCCTTTCAATGCCAGTTCAGTTATTACATGAGGAGCCCAGATTTATAAGGCCTATCTCTTTCTATAGAACAACTGATCAGAAGGCTTCTACTACTTTCCACTTTGCCAAAATGAGTAAATGTTTTGAGTATTAGCTGTTTAACAGAGGTCAGTACCCTGTTCTATGTATTCCATCTTATCTGAGTTGGGGGAAGCAGGGCATTTGTATTTCAGTCTCATCTTCCATGCTTTCCTCAGTTGTCCCAAGTCTGTCTGTTTCCAGTTCAGAGAGTCTGTTAGAGGTCCATGCTGTCACCTGTGATGCTCTGAGGTGGGGGGGGGGGGGGGGGGTTTAATGCTCCCAAGGGAATTTCTCCAGTCCTTATTGTGCTGGGATTTTGCTGTTTTATGCTCTGTCACCACTGCCAGCTTAGCCCTGGCATTCTTCATGTACTTTGCCGCCTTCTAAAGTTACCTGTACCTGAAGCTGAAGGGATCCTCTCAAAATTACTTGATTTTACTTTCTTCACTACCACAACACACACATCACATACAGAGGGATTGGAAAGAATTCCATGAGCCATGTTCTGCATGTATTCCAAACTTGTTTATGTATTTTCCAAGGGGGGTTCTGAACTCCATCTCTGATATCAGCAAAGTAGTCTTCAACAAGGAAGATCTTGGGGTTTCTATACCCTTTGTGGGGGGTGGGGGGGGAGGATTGATCTTCCTATGCCATGTCTGGCAACGGACACATTACCAGCTACAGAACCAGCCACAGTTAAAAACACAAACAAAATGTGGTATATATTTACTGAAGGTCCTAAATACCACATTAATGTCAGCATATTTGAAAAATATGTTGGGTCAATATTCAAAGTGATTTAAGCCACCAGGAGAGGCACCTGGACAATTAGGGATCTTGGATTTGATATACTACCTTTCTGTGGTACAACCAAAGCAGTTTCGCATATTATATGCAGGTTAAATTGCTTGTACAAGGCTATCTGCTGATATTCAGCGGCACTTAACCAGTTGGTACCACTGAATATCAGCACTAACCACTAAACTGAAACCTGACTATTTTGTGGTGGTCTTGGGGCAGAGTCAGCACTTGTTCGATATTCAGCACTTAACCAAATAGAACTGCATAAAACTCAATCCTATCTTTATCCAGTTTCACTTAGGCCAGCGGTTCCCAAACTGCACTGTGGCACCCTGGTGCGCCGCAGCGAATTCTCGGGTGTGCAGTGGTGCATTGCTCCCTACGCTCCTCCCGCAGGCCCAGCATCTGCCACTTCCTGCTTCTTCCCCCCCCCCCGCCGCCGCTGCAATGCTTGCAGCTTACATTTTTGGGCTGTCCACGATTCACACAGGCACTGTGGGGACTTCCCTCTGTTGCGTCCGGCCCTCGCAACAGGAAGTTGCATCAGAGAGGGCCGGACACAGCAGACTAGGAATGTATGAATCGCGGATGTCCCAAAAATGTAAGCTTCAAGCATTGCAGCTGCGGCGGGGGAAGGAGAAGGAAGCGGCTGCGATCCTGGACCTGTATGAAGTAGCGGTGTACTGGTGTGAGAGGAGGGGGCTGCAGGAAGGCAGAGGTGTGCTGGTGTGAGAGGAGGGGGCTACAGGGAAAGGGAAGCCCATGTGGGGGGGAGGGAGTGCCACAGAGACCCATGTGGCCGAGGTGGTGCCACGGAGACCCATATGGGGGGGGGGGTGCTGCGAACCGAAAAAGTTTGGGAACCCATGACTTAAGTGGTTAAGTGCTGAATATTGCACTCAACTGCTTAATTGAGGATATTCAATACTGGTGCCCAAAGCATTGAATATTGGGGCATAAAGCCATACAGTGGCTAAAAAAACGCACTGCTGGTGACTGAATATTTACCCCTATGTTTTTAATGCATTTTAGTATATGGTCTCTGGAACTGAATAAAGTACTGAAAATGGGGTCTTACATGAATCCAGCGCCACTATCACTACTGCTACTTATTTATCCCTATGAGGAAAGGCTAAAGTGGCTAGGGCTCTTCAGCTTGGAGAAAAGATGACTAAGGGGAGATATGATAGAGGTCTATAAATTAGTGAGTGGAGTGGAACGGGTAGATGTGAATCGCTTGTTTACTCAAAAATACTAGGACTAGGGGGCATGCAAAGAAGCTACAAAGTAGTAAATTAAAAAAAAAATCAGAGAAAATATGTCTTCATTCAACGTGTAATTAAACTCTGGAATTTGTTGCTAGAGAATTTGAAAAATGCAGTTAGCTTAGCAGGGTTTAAAGAACATTGGGTTAATTTCCTAAAAGAAAAGTCCATAAGTTATTATTAAGATGGACTTGGGGAAAATCCACTGCTTATTACTAGGATAAGCGGCATAAAATGTACTGTTTTGGGATCTTGCCAGGTACTTGTAACCTGGATTGGCCACTGTTGGAAACAGGATGATGGGCTTTATGGACCTTTGGTCTGTTCCAGTATGGCAACACTTATGTACTTATTCAAGAATACTGTTAGTTTTCATATTGCTGTACTGCTCAGACTGGTAGCCTTCATGTCTGCTGACTCTGTTATGTACTGTTGTTGCCCAGAAATTCTCAAGTTAAGGTAACTTTTACTTACCAGAGGGACATTTTGAATCATTATTCTTCAATGGAATGGTTTCAAAATCTATGTGAATTTGGTTTTATTTTATGAAGACTTTTCTGCAAGAAAATATTCATGTTCTATATAGAACATTTTGATGTGTGTCTCTGTCCCCTTTATTCCTGCTGTTTATTGAGCTTTGGGTGTGTATGTCTTAACAGATTGGCACAAATGGCATCATTGCAACGAGTGAACCGTCACAGGAGGATGACTATCTAGCAACATTCCCACCCAGCTTTGGCGTGCTTGCCCCTTTTATGACTGATCTGGACACTACAGATGGACATGGCAAGGTATTTTATAGAGAAGATTCATCCCCTGCAATCTTAAATCTTGCTGCAGAGCACATCAACAGAGGCTTTCCACTGGATGACTTCTATCCAGATAATGTTGTCATCGTTACCTGGGAAAATGTGGCAGCCTACCAAGAGAAGAGAGGAGACACTATTTCAGAAAACAAGGTGAATATATTCATTGGTTTCCCTCAGTTTATTACTCTAGCTTTTTTAGGCAACTGCTAAAGCGTTCCAGAGTTATATGCAACCAACTTCTTTTTCTTTGGGTCTTGTGATACAAGCAGTGTAATGTAATTGTTTGTCACATATGACTGACATGGGAAATGGGAGGATGTTGCCAGCAAGTTGAGAAATGGTTTAAGGGGGGGGAGGGGAGAGAATGGGACTTGATATACCGCCTTTCTGTGTTTTTTTTGCAACTACATTCAATGTGGTTTACATAGCATATACAGGTACTTATTTGTACCTGGGGCAATGGCGGGTTAAGTGACTTGCCCAATGACTGTTTTTGTCTCATATAAGAACATAAGTGAGTTTCTGGACCTCTGTGTTTTGAAAAAATTTGGGAAAATGGCAAACTATATTGAGAAGTGGTTGGCATATTTTTCTTGTTCTGTGGAAGGCTCAATGTAAGGAAATATAAAAAGTAAATCGTTAATTTTGTGTGAGATGCAAAGTTGTGCCTGATTATGAAACTTTAACATTTGGACAGAATCTTGGTGAAAAATATTGTTTTCATATGCATGTGCCACTTGTTAGCACAAGGATTGAGTAAGATGTGGCAAAAAAATGAAGGAACTGTCTTTTTATGTGGAATCTCACTATGATGTGTAGATAAGTTTATAGAGATTTGAATTGAGATGTCCAGGTTGAGATGTTCTGAAGTTTCCCCTGTATTTTACAGAAGATATTGCTGAACACAGAGCCTTTTGTAAAATACTTATAAGGGCATGTAGGAGTACACATGTACTTGCTGGCGTGTACAGTGGGAGTTGCCATTTTGCAGATTTAAACACACGCATAAAGAATGCAATCGACTTAGCATTTTTCACATGAGTGTTGGAACTTTACACATAGAAGAAGCAATTTTGCAACTTCCACTTGTAAATGCCAGTACTTCATGTGTAGCCAGCTCATTTTACAATCCAAAATGTATAATTGCAGACAATTATGTAATGAGGCCGTAATTTTAATTTTTGTTTTTCTTCTTTTGAAGACAGAAATGAGGTATTAATAAATATTACTCCCTTGATCTCTCTAGTGAAGTCCTGGTCAAAACGATCACCTTTTAAAATAGCTTTATGATCTGAGCTGGTGCAAAACCCAATGGGGAATTTATTTTTCATAGATGTGTATTCTCTGAAGACAAGCAGGCATAATATTCTCACATGTGAGTGATGACATCCACAGCCTGATGTGGACACTGTCAACTGAACTGTCACTTTAAATCTTTTAGATAGTGCTCTCACCACGCATGCTAGGATGCCTTCCGTTCCCACCCAATGCTCGAGCATGGGAAAGCAGATGAAGCCATTACGTATGGGTTGTGTCCATCAACCAGCAGGGGGAGATAGAGAGCACTCAAATTTCACAGTGCCACATGGTCAGCTAGCTCCACTCAGTGTTGCCAGGTGGGCGGTTTTACCGCCCAATTGGGCGGTTTTCCGCGACCCGCCGCGGGAAATTTTTGCCCACGGCGGGTTGCGGTTTTTTGGGCTGTTTTTGGGCTTCAGGGCGGTTTTTTCGGCCGCGGGGGGCGGGGTTAGTGACGTTTTTGGGCGGGGTTAGTGACGTTTTGGGCGGGGTTAGTGACGTGGGAGGCGGGGCCAATGACGTGGGAGGCGGGGCCGATGACGGGGAGGCGGGGCCGGTGACGTGGGAGCCGGGGTTGATGACGGCGGGGGCGGGGGTGTCAGGGGCGGGGTTTGTGTTTGGGGCGGGTTTTGGGCTGTTTTTTGGGCTGGATTGGGCTGGAAAAAAATTTTCCACCTGGCAACCCTGGCTCCACTGCCTCTTCAGTATTCTCTCTCTCCCCAAGCAGGGTGGTTGCAGCTTGATCAAGCTCCTTAAAAAATCTGCCTGGGGGGTGACTCCTGGCTTGCCAGTTGTTAGCCGGGGTGTTAGAGGCTATAGCAACTTCACTTTAAAGGCACATAGGCTAGCCTTTTCCCTGCCTTACCCGTCCCCCCAGTGGATGTGAGCACATTAGTTTCACTTTTCCCTGCTCTTTCCCACTCTATACTTGGTGGATGCAGGCACATTGGTTCGCCTTTCCCTGCCTTTCCCACTGTTCTGTACCTCCGGAGTTGATTTGATTGCCTCTTTTGCTGTTTTCTCTACTTTCCTCATAGCGTAAAAAAAAAAAAAAAGCAAGAGGTTTTCTTTAGTTTCTACAGTGTGACCGGAGCTTGTATACTCGGTCCAGTGAGGTAAGAGTGTTTTCTGACTCCTCCGGGGAGGGCCCGCGATCGGGACGTTTTTGGCGCGAAGCCGCCATTTTGAATTTTCCGCTGTTTTTCGGCGATGGCTGCAGAGAGTGTTAAGCGCTGTTCCAAGTGTGGCAAGCGCAGATCAGCAGCAGGGCTCTGTAAAACATGCTGTTCAGGCGTAAGAGCCGGCCTGAGCATGGCGAGCGATGATTCTTTCTGCTCGGTGGAGCTGGCAGCGGAAGCCATTTTGAAAGCACCACATGGCATGGCCTCCGCTGAGGCGGAGGGTCTGGAGACCGGAGGGGGCCCTCGAATTGAGGCTGGCCAAAGAGCTACTAGCCCTGGACTGGAACCGGGTGCCCAGGGCGAGTTTTTCTCCCCTGACTTTGTATTATTGCTTCATAATGCATATATGCTTAAAAGAGCTCAGCCACAGGGGTTTTCTACGGCCCCGCTTACTGCCCCTCTGGTGGATGCAGGCCTGAGATTGCCCTCTGAGGCGTTTTTCCCTGATAGCTGGCCGTAAGAGAAGCACAGAAGGGTAAATTCCCCTTCAGAGAGTGGCGCACCCCCCTTCCC
Source organism: Microcaecilia unicolor (assembly GCF_901765095.1). NCBI lineage: Eukaryota > Metazoa > Chordata > Amphibia > Gymnophiona > Siphonopidae > Microcaecilia > Microcaecilia unicolor. The sequence goes on along the minus strand of NC_044033.1, from coordinate 266,826,048 downwards.
CCCCCCCCCCCCCCCCCCCCGGTCGGGATGTGGTGACTCTGAGGGGTCTGGCAGGCCCTCGTGGCCAGAGGAAACAGAGGAAGGTGCAGAAGGGCCAGTGGATCCAGATGATCCGTCCGCGGTGAGGATTTTCCACCGCGAGGAGCTGCCAGCACTTATTTCAGATTGTCTTACAGGTCCTCTCTATTGAAGATCCTGGGAGTGGCGTGGCCTCTGGAAAGCCTGCTCGAGCCTTTCCTTTGCATGACTCCATCCAAGAGCTTATTTCAGCTCAATGGGCTGACCCCGAAGGACCTTTGAAAGTTTCCAGGGCTATGGGGCAATTATTCCCTCTGAGTGAGGAGCATTTGGCTCGCTTTGCAATGCTTAAGGTGGATGCCCTAGTCACAGCTGTGACAAAGAGAACTAACCTCCCGGTTGAAGGAGGTGTTGCCCTGAAGGACATGCAAGACCGTAGACTGGAATCAGCACTTAAACGGTCCTTTGAAATTGCTGGTCTTACTATTTGGGCGTCTGCAAGCAGTTGTTATGCTGCTAGAGCCTGCCTGGCATGGTTGCAACAGGCAGTGGAACAGCCCGGTGATGGAGTGGAGCCCTTGTCTGAAGTGGCTCTGCGATGGAGTCGGCCTTGTCCTTTTTGGCTGACGCCCTTTATGATATTGTCAGAGCTTCGGCTAAACAGATGGCTGTAGCAGTGGCGGCTCGCCGTCTTCTGTGGCTACGGCGTTGGGTGGCAGACATGGCCTTTAAGCAAAGGTTGGTGAAGTTGCCCTTTCAAGGCCTTCTCCTGTTGGGTGAGGAGTTGGAGAAAATTGTGAAAGGCCTGGGAGATGCCAAACCCCAGCGCTTACCCGAGGATAGGCCGCGGCCTCCCTCCAAGGGTCAGGCGGTTCACTCCTCTCTTAGACCTTTCTTCCGTGAAGCTAGAAGGTACCGCCCGGGGCATTCTGCTGGGTCCACTTCTCGTGGCTGGTTTTCAGCAGAGGAACTCCTTTCGCTCGGACAAACGTTCCGCAGCAGCAGGCTCAAGACCTGGAGTTCAAGGGCGACCCTCTCAATGAGGGTGCGCCGGCCCCCTCTTCGATTCCTGTTATAGGAGGACGTCTTTCCCTCTTTCTCGAGGAGTGGGCCAAGATTACCTCAGATCAGTGGGTCTTGGACCTGATCAGAGAAGGATACCGAATAGAATTCGATGCCCTGATAAGAGACGTGTTTGTGGAGTCCCGATGCGGTTCTGCCGCCAAACGGGCAGCGGTAGAGGAGACCTTACAAGGCTTGATTCACATTGGGGCGGTTTCCCCCGGTGCCTCCTGCCGATTTCGGCTACGGCTGCTACTCCATTTACTTTGTGGTGCCGCGAAAAGGTGGGTCTTTTCGCCCTATTCTGAACTTAAAAGAATTAAAAAAGTCCCTAAGAGTGCGGCATTTTCACATGGAAACCCTGCGCTTCATCAGTGCGGCGGTACAGCCAGGAGAGTTTGTCACGTCTGTGGACCTGAAAGAGGCTTACTTGCACATTCCAATTTGGCCCCCGCACCAGAAGTTTCTGCGGTTTGCGGTGATGGGAAAACATTTCTAGTCTTGGGCCTTGCCTTTTGGCCTTGCCACAGCTCCCCGAACCTTTTCCAAGGTAATGGTGGTAGTAGCTGCTTTTCTTAGGCGAGAAGGTATCCGGGTTCACCCGTACCTAGACGACTGGCGCAACAGAGAGCCATCAAGCTACAGCCAGAGTGGTCTCAGTACTGCAATCTCTGGGCTGGGTCGTCAATTTGGCCAAAATTCACCTGACCCCCTCGTAATCTGTAGAATATTTGGGGACACGGTTCGACACAGACTCGGGATATGTATTCCTACCGGAGCAAAGGCGGTGCAAGCTTCAGAATCAGGTCCGTCTGCTCCTGAGGATGCCCCGCCTGCGAGCTTGGGACATTGTCCAGCTGTTGGGATCGATGACGGCCATCTTGGATTTGGTGCCCTGGGCGAGAACGCACCTGAGACCTCTGCAGTATTCCCTGCTTCAACGATGGTCTCCAGTATCTCAGGATTATCAATGCAGCCTCTCTTGGCTCCCTGCGGCCCAACTCAATATGGAGTGGTGGCTCTCGGACAGCATGCTGCGGCGAGGAATGCCGCTGGTGCTCCCCGAGTGGTGCCTAGTGGTGACAGATGCCAGCCTGAAGGGCTGGGGCGCACATTGCAAGGGGAAGCATGCCCCCAGGGTCTTTGGACACCCGACGAGTCGGAGTGGTCCATCAATCGCCTAGAGTTGAAAGTGGTGTTTCAGGCACTTCTGGCCTTTCAAGTGACCCTGGAAGGATTGGCTGTCAGTGATGTCGGACAACACGACAATGGTGGCCTACATAAACCGACAAGGCGGCACTCAGTGCAGAGCGCTCGACGCGCAGGCCGAACAGATTTGCTACTGGGCCGGGCTGCATCTACAGTTTCTGTCGGCAGCTCACATTGCAGGTCAGAGCAACGTGCAAGCCGATTATCTAAGCAGGCATCAAATTGATCCAGCGGAATGGGACCTGGCGGATGAAGTATTCCTGCAGATATGTGCCAAATGGGGCAAGCCCGTAATGGATCTTATGGCGACAAGCTCAACTGCCAAAGTCCCGTGCTTTTCAGCAGACAGAGTGATCCTCGCTCAGCCGGGTTGGATGCCTTGGCTCAACCCTGGCCTCTGGGCCTCTGGTATGTGTTCCTTCCGTGGCCCTTGATAGGGCGTATGCTCGTGCGGATTCGGCTTCACCCAGGTGAAGTGGTTCTCATCGCCCTGGATTGGCCCAGGGGGCCTTGGTATGCGGAGCTCCGACAGATGCTAGTGGAGGCTCTCCTTCCTTTACCTCTGGTACCGAACCTGTTGTCGCAGGGACCGGTGGCCATGGAGGACGCTTGCTGTTTTGGTCTTACGGCATGGCTGTTGAGAGGGCGCAATTGAGAGGCAAAGGCTATTCCAATAATGTTGTTTCCACTCTCCTGCAGGGCCCGCAAGCGGTTCACTTCCGTGGCTTATGCCAGGATCTGGCGCCAGTTTGAGGCTTGGTGTGTTTCAAAAGCGATCACACCCATGCGGGCTCCTGTCTCGCCGATTCTGGACTTTTTGCAGGATGGTGTACAAAAAGGCTTGGCCTATAATTCCCTGCGGGTGCAAGTGGCAGCATTGGCCTCCCTTCATGGTAAGGTTGCAGGCGTATCTTTAGCTGCTCATCCAGATGTGGCACGGTTTCTTAGAGGGGTGCTTCGGCTCCGTCCTCCCATGCGGGCACCTTGTCCAGCTTGGAACCTGGGGCTAGTTTTGAGGGCTCTGCAGGGTTCTCCTTTTGAGCCGCTACGGCGAGCTTCAGAGAAAGATTTGACACTAAAGGCCGTTTTTCTGGTGGCCATTATTTCGGCGAGACGGGTGTCAGAACTCCAGGCGCTGTCCTGTCAAGACCCATTTCTGCAATTTTCAGAGTCCGGAGTCACGGTTCGTACCTTGCCTTCCTTCATGCCTAAGGTGGTTTCAGCGTTTCACCTAAACCAGCCTATTTTTCTACCCTCTTTTGTTAAGGAGGAGTTTCCAGAATCCTTTGGGCAGTTGCACCTGTTGGATGTGCGCAGGACTCTGCTGCAGTATCTGCAAGTTACTAATTCTTTCAGGACCTCTGATCATTTGTTTGTTTTACTATCAGGTTCTCGCAGAGGGTCTCCAGCGTCTAAAGCCACTATTGCCCACTGGCTCAAAGAAGCTATCTTTTCAGCTTATCTGCTTGCCGGCCGGCCTCTGCCTGTAGCCTTTAAGGCACATTCTACAAGAGCGATTTCTTCCTCTTGGGCTGAAACTGGAGCACTCTCTCTTCATGAGATTTGCAGTGCAGCAACATGGGCTTCGAAGCTCTCATTTGCCCGACATTACAGGCTGGATGTGGCTGCTAGGAGGGATGCGCGTTTTGGAGCACAAGTGCTTTGATACATCCCATACGTAATGGCTTTATCTGTTTGATGACAAGGAAGGGAAAATTAGGTTCTTACCTTGGTAATTTTCTTTCCTTTAGTTATAGCAGATGAAGCCATGAGCCCTCCCTGAATGATTGTCTGTATGATGTGAATCTGTTTCAGGTTCTGTTCTTGTTTCCTGAAGTTCTAATCCTTCCTTGGGAGAAAGTTGGAAAACATCTTCAGGATTCTTGTTCACTTATAGGAGGATGAGTTCATTCCCTCCAGTTCATGTGTAGGAGGTTGAGTTCATTCCCTCCAGGAGGATGTGTGTATTCTCTCCATAAATACAAAGAGGAGGACGAGTTTATTCCCTCCAGGAGGATGTGTTCATTCCCTCCTTTTGAGTTCATGCCCTTGTTATGGGGCCATTGTTCGCTTTGAGGAAAGTTCATGTTATTCCCATTGCGGTTTGTTATACTGCTTTGGAAGCTTCAAATACTGAAGAGGCAGTGGAGCTAGCTGACCATGTGGCACTGTGAAATTTGAGTGCTCTCTATCTCCCCCTGCTGGTTGATGGACACAACCCATATGTAATGGCTTCATCTGCTATGACTAAAGGAAAGAAATTTACCAAGGTAAGAAGCTAATTTTCCCTTTTCCATGGAGCAAAGAAGTTGTTTTTTTTAATCTCTCAGTGCCTCAAACTTTTGCCTTTTGGTGCCTTCCCATTTTCGGGATATTTTTTCTTCAAAGTCTTCTTTCTTTTTGTATTAAGTTGTTCAATTTATTAATTTTTTAAATTGTTTTTTTCATTTTTCAATTTTCTGCCTTTCTGGCCTCTGAGTCCTTCTTTTACCTGGGAAGCATTTGACCAATATTGGGTACACGACTACTCAAGCTCCCTTTTAACCTTGTGCTGCCCATTTTACTCTCCATGTCAATGAGGGTGCCGAGTGGCTTCAAAAATGAACTTGATGCAATAGAACTATTTCAGACACAGACCCCCATAACTGGTGTGTGCAGTGCTTGGGTCCAGAGTACCAGGACGTACAGTGTAGCCTCTGCTTGTACATGCAAGCGACAACCCTTAAAGCCTGTAGAGTCCAGCGTGAAAAACGTTTTGGTTCTTCATTAACAATGGTATCGCATTAAGCCTAACAGGGGATTTGACACTTGACGCGGGACCTGCGTTGATGTTGGCATCAATATTGGATGCACTGACACAGCATCGAGATGGTTCAAGTTTAATTTTCTCCTTAGCTTATTGGTTGATAGAATCAGGTAGCTTCTATTGTGTTCCAGCTCTAAAGCTCCTTCATCCACATTTCATCTTTTTATTTATCTTCAGATGTTCTTCTGAGCCAACATCTAAGCTGGTGATTGTTAGGGTCTTAGAACTCTAAGGATTTTCATGGCTTAAGTACCACAACCACGTAAGGATGGTGCGTGCATCAAAAGACCTACTGCGTAAAAAGACTAAGAAGCATCGCCATCGTTCTCCTCAAGGCACTCTGCCCATACCTCCCCTGCATCAACATCCTCGATCAACAGCTCTCTTCTCCCTTAGAGCCTTTGAGGTCTCCTATGCCTACACAGGCTGTAACTTATGCGGCGTCCATACCGCTTTCTCAGCCGATACCGATGCTTACTGTTCATGAGGAAATTGTGGTTATAGGAGCTTTCAGGGCTATTGCATTCGCAGTCTATATAGGTTTACAGGGTGCTTGCACCAGCCTCAGCCCAGTTCTTCAATACATCAGAGGCAGTCATGGGAGAGGTACCACACCCCATCCAGGGCAGCACAAACCTGACTGATGCATGTGTTAGCATTGGCAGAGGAACTTTCTCTAGCCTCAGAGACTCTTCTGCCTTGATGCACCTCGACGCAGAGCCAAAGCTGTGGTAGACACACACTTCCACATACTTCCCATGAACAGTACGTTGAAGAGTCAGACTCGGACCTCTCTTAGGAGATGGATCAAGACCCACAGGACATCTCAGCTGAGGAGTCCTATGGCATTCCATCTGATTCTTCTCTGCTACCTGAGAGACATAGGGCTCCTCCAGAAAGTATATCCTTTCCTGGCTTTGTCCATGAGATAGCTATTTTCATACACATCTTTATTCCAGCCTCTGGGGCACACTTCTTTTAGCTTAAAACACTTTCACAAGCTTAAACAGTTCTTCCAGCTTAACCATTTCATTTCTTCCTACTCAGTGCAATCTTCCATTTTAAACATTTCTTCTTGCACAGTTCAATATCCATAGATTTCTTCCCCCCTGAGCCCTCTCACACAGGCCTTTGGGCTCAGTACTAACTCAGTCCCTGGACACACAGTCCCTCCTTGTAGCACACAGCTCTAGACACACACTCTTTTCATCTGGGACACACAGTACCTCTTCACTGTTCTAGACACAGTCTTTTCCTCTGGGACCCACAGTACCTCTTCACTGTTCTAGACACAGTCTTTTCATCTGGGACCCACAGTACCTCTTCACTGTTCTAGACACCGTCTTTTCACCACCAGGCCATAGGGCTCAGCCAGTACTTCTCCTGGGGATCCCTCTGCTTCAGTTACCAGCCCTCTTCCTCAGCTGCCAGCTCTCCTCCCTCCCCTCACAACTCAGGTGGAGTATAAGTGGTTAATGGATAAACAGGACCCAGCCCATAACCTGCTGCACCTGTTTCTATCCCCAGGACTCTCCTCGGTCCTAGCGACCTCCAGCTATACCTCCCCTTACTGGCTCCCTTCAGCACTCACCCAGCCCTTCTCCCTGGACATTTTAGAGGACCAGCGCCCTCTAGGGGCCTAACCAGGGTAGGATAGCCTCTTCCTTATCACAACAGCTACTATAAAACTCTATCCAGGCCACAAACTTCTGCTACCACTTCTTCTAGAAGATTTGCAAGAGGATTTTGATGCTTCAATTATTATATGTTGTCTAAGCGTTCTTGAAGTGTACCTACTTCTTCTCCACCTCAAAGGACTATGCCCCAATGCTCACGTCCAAGGCAGCAGCAGAGTAAAAACTTTCAGACACCCTCTCAGTCTAAACAGCAACCCAGGTTTTGACTCCTTCCTAGAGAGCATTGCCAACATTCAATTATCTGTGCCAAGCGACCTACTGGTTGGAGGGAGACTCATCCTTTTTCAACAGAAGTGGCCTCTCCGACCGTTGAGTGCTAAGTACCATACAGCATGGTTATGCTTTGCTTGGGGAAACAACCTCCCCAACACCCACTGGTTGGCATTGGCATTTTTCATATGATGTCTATATAAATTAAATCTCTTCTTCAGCATCTGGCTTGTTTCTCCAATATAGCACCCTTCAATACATTTTTTACATTGAATGATATATACCACATTGGAAGATGAGCATGTGAAGGATTCCTTTATGTTGAATATTTTTCCTTTGTGAATGACTGGGATCCTGTGAAATGTTTTGGCATAGTTTGCAGATGGATATATTGCAAGGATGTGTGTGTGGCACTCTCTTCTTTTTGAGTTTCTTTCGGGAGCTTGCTTCTCACTAGTTTGTATTTTAGGTTGGGTGGCTGTCGGAAGGCCAGCACTGGTAGGGAAGGGAATATCTCTTTCAGTAGTTCATCCTCCTGGACTAGTGGCTGTAGATCTTTTATGATTTTTCTCAGTTTTTCTAGATCTGGGTTGTATGTCACTACAAGGGGGATTCTGTCTGTGGCTTTCTTTTCCTTGTACTGTAGCAGATTCTCCCTGGGAGTTTTAAGGGAGGAGGCAACATTCTTGGAGATTATTTTGGGGTTGTATCCTTTTTGTTTGAAGGATTCAGTCAGGATTTTGAGGTGTTTATCTCTGTCCCCTGGGTCAAAGCAGATACGGTGGTATCTTGTGGCTTGGCTGTGAATAATGGATTTTTTTTGTTTGTGAAGGGTGGATGGAAGCTGGAGTTGTGAAGGTAACTGTATTTGTCTGTAGGTTTCTTGTATATAGATATTTGTATATAGCCATTGCTGATTGAAACTGTGGTGTCCAAAAAATTGACATTTTCTGGGGAGTGGTCAATTTTGCATTTGATTGTAGGATGGTATGTATTGAAAGAACTGTAAAATTGTTTGAGTTTCTTCCCCCTCAGCCCAAATCATAAAAATTAAATCACAGAGATCACTTGATGCCATGACTGAGGGAAGTCGCTAGTGTGAGCTCCTCCGGACACCTCAGTTGATTCCCCCGATTTTTTCAACTGTAAATTGGACCCCTCAAAATTTTGTTTTGGGCACACGCAGTGGGTGAATGATAGCAGTACCTTCACAGCTTGCTTGGTGGTCTGGCGATGGTGGTGAGAGCGTTTCATAAGTAAAAAATCTCACGGTAAAACCGCAGTAAAACTGTGGATAAAATGGCGGCACCCCCGAGCCCAGCCGGCCCCAAGGTGTCTTCGGCATGGGTTACAGAAATCAACACAGAAATGACCACGGTACTGGAGGACTTACTGGAGCAGAGTTTGAGCCCAGTCGTTTCTAAACTGGAGTGTTGACTAGGGATTGTGTGGTCTTCCAGACAGGCACAAGTGAAGTGGAAGATCGGGTCACTACCGTGGAGGACTTGATTCAGAAGAAGATCTCTGCATTGGAAGCTAAGGTGGAAGATTTGAAAAACATGTTGTGGCGGAACACTCTTTATTTGGTGGGCCTCCCAGAATCTATAGCGGATAAAGAACTAATCGGCTTTTTGGAATTGTGGCTCAACAGGGAACTACATCTCCCAGACTGCTAAGGTCCCCTATGAGTGGAGCGAGCTCATAGGGTGGGGCCTAGACAACCTGCATTGGCTAAGCCGTACGTGTCCTGAACTTTGCTCACAAACAGGCTATTCTGCAAGTGGTATGCTCGGGCAGACCTCTGTCTTATGAGAACCAGTGTATTCTTTGTTTCCAGGACTACTCAGCTGGTGTGGCAGCACAATGCAGGGCCTTTGCTCCTCTCTGCTCCAAGTTACTTTCCCTAAAAATAAGATTTGCCCTGATGTACCCTGCCATGCCACTCACAACGGAACTACTCAGGTCTACACGTCGGTGGAAGAGGTACGGGCTTCTCTGTCACAGATTGAAGGTATGGGAGCAGTGGAGTCCGCAACCACGTCTGAACCACATTGACGGGTGCTTTGACATCTGCTTCTCTTTGGCTCCAGCTAGAACACTTACACATGTACTGTTATGTGAATAGACATTTTTGATTGTTCACTGGCAGCTGTCTGGTCTCCTTGGGGAACTCTTGCCAAGTTCTGTTGGGGACCTAGGGAGGATTTTGGGAGAGGACCTTGGGCTTTCTACTAGGGAACTCTTACTGGGAACTCTAAGGTAAATTAGACAAGTGGTCTGAATGCTGCCTTATGGTCTTCATACTAATGTAGCCCAAATGTCATGCCTGCACTGGCTATTGGACTTGACTGTCTGGTGACCCACCTGATGATAAACTTTTTTTTTTTTTAATTCTTCCTCTTAAGTTTAAAGGAGAGGTCCGATGTCTTCATAGTGCTCATTTGTTGTTGTATAGGGGGAAGCTACAGGGAGGTGTTAGAAGTGTAAGTTCCTTTGGGGGGAACTCAAATTTTAGGGTTTGGGGGTGGGCAGGGTTGGAGAGGAGGTTTGGGGTTGCAGGGGGGCTGAGTTTATTGGGACTGAAGCTGACTGAACTCTATTGGTTAGTTTTCTGTTTTAGGATGAAGGGAGTTGGTGGGTGTACGGGTAAGATTTGTTCAGGCTGTGTTGATGCAAGTAAACACCTGAGGGGGACGCTGGCTGGGACGTCCATCCTGGAACTTAAATTTTGGATTTAACCATGCAAGTATCTTATTAGTTTTTCTACAATGGTGAAAATAGTAACACGGAATGTGGGGAGGATCAACTCACTTATAAAAAGGTCAATAATTTTGCAACATTTGCACAGACATATTGATATTGCCCTGTTACAATAGATGCACCTCAATGCTTTGGAACATGCTAAACTTAAAACCTGGTGGGTGGGGGAATGTGTGGCAGCAGTGGCCCAGGGGAAGAAAGGTGGGGGTCGCAGCTTTTATTTAGAAAATGGGTGGCTGAGAAAATAAGACCCTGCTGGATGATATCTTCTTAATGAGGCAGTCATCAACCATCAGAAACTGCTCATTTGCAACTTGTATTCCCCTAATCAGTATGACAAAATTTTTTATCAGATTATTATTAATCTTATACACCACTAGCACACACCTCTGGTGGTGGGAGGAGACTTCAGCGCGGTCTGGGATCCCACTATTGATAGATCCTATTCTGGGCACACTACTTCACATCACACTAATAAAGGACTGTTAAAAAATGAGCCAACTGTTGGACCTAATAGATGTTTGGCAGGTGCTGCATCCCTTGGAAAGGGATTACACCCACCTCTCTCGAGCGCAGTCCACCCAGGCCCGAATAGACTTATCCCTTGGTCTCGAGGCAGTTGTTTGGGTCAGTGGTTAAAGCAGAGATAGGACCCTGTGTCATATCGGATCACGCATGGATGTGGATGGATTGGGCTTTGGGTCCTGTCGATGGACGGGGTAGGCATTGGATGTTTTCTCTTGATTTGTATAAAGACCCTGTCTTTCAGGAAAGACTAAGTTGTTGAATGAACTAAAGACTCACAATGCTGCCAATGTAGCAGATCCCATAGTGTACTGGGAGGCTGCAAAGGCTGTATTACGGGGGAAAATTATAAGGTATTCTCATGGGATCGGGAGATACTGCGATTGGGCTCACAGCTTCGCTGTGCACGGCATCACTTCAGGGCAACCCATTTGGAAGCACATAAACAATGTGTGTGAGATCTTCAGATGGCGTTGAATAAGCTTCTGCATCGGCGAGCTCTCAAGTCTCAGGTGTATTACCGGTATATGTTATACCATCATGGTAATAAGGCGGGGCAGGTTAGTCAAAGCAATTTACATATTATATACAGGTACTTATTTTGTACCTGGGACAATGGAGGGTTAAGTGACTTGCCCAGAGTCGCAGGGAGCTGCAGTGGGAATTGAATCCGGTTCCCCAGGTTCTCAGACCACTGCACTTACCATTAGGTACTCCTGTGGGTAACAGGAAGGAAGCTGTCACTCAGCATTTTGTAGTATACATGATAATGCTAAAAGTGTCAGGCAGACTCCATTACTGCTTACTGCAAGTAGATTTTATGGTAAGTGCAAGGTTAAGGGGTTCAGACATGGCTGCAGATCTGTACTGTTGGTTGCTCTCTTCATCTTTTCTTTTGCTTACTTTATTGTTGACACCTGTGTGTAGGGGATCTATACCACAAATTCTGGTGCTATTTTTGTACCAAAGAACACTGCCCCTTCTCTCCTGTTGTATGATTTTTATCCCATTCCTAGGGCAAGGCTGGACCGACACATAATGCCTAGAAGATCACTCAGGATCTGGACAAATGTATTTATTTGTTTAAAATATTTTTAGCCCACCTAAAACTAGGTAGGTTATAAAAGCATATACATAATAATAAAAACAGAAGGATAAAAGATAGGAAACACATACAGCCTGTTCCTAGTCCAGCAGCAAATCATAACACTGCCTGAACAAACTCAAGCTGATTGTAAGCTCTTTGAGCAGGGACTGTCTTTCTATGTCAGATGCGTGCTTCTGGTAGCGCTATATAAATGCTATTAGTAGTAGTAGTAAAATGTCTGTACAAGCACATGTCTTCAATTGCCTTTTAAATTTAGAAAAATCAGCAAGAATGCATGTCTCTGTCTTTGTCTGTCTCTCTGTATTCTTTACCCCTCTGTGTGATTTGTCATTTATTTAATTATCAATGAGTGCTGCTTCAAATGCAGAATTGATGGTGGGAACCTTTCTGAGCACACTACCAGAACCCTTATCCACGCTTTTTTCGCCTCTCGCTTAGACTATTGCAACTTGCTTCTCACAGGTCTCCCACTAAGCCATCTCTCTCCCCTTCAATCTGTTCAAAATTCTGCTGCACAGTCTATATTCTGCCAGTGTCGCTGTTCTCATATTAGAACTTTCAGTTTTTTCTTCTGCGCTTGAGGAGAGTTGTCTTTGTGCTGCTCTCCTTCGTTTGCCTCAGGAGACCGTGTTTTTTCTGTGTTTTACGCGTCCCCTTTTCTTCTTTTTTCCTTTTTATCCAAACATAATTAAAAAAAAAAAAATTATTTTTTCCTTTATATTTTTTCTTCCCTGTTGGAAGTTTCCTTTCTTTTTCCGTTGTGGCCACCCTTAGGCTGCTCGGTCGCGTCTTTTGCCCCTTTTTTGTGCTTTTTATTTGGCACAATCGAGCCGTTTGATTTCGCGGACGCTATTTTCCCGCCCATGTCATCGAAGACTCCCAGCGGCTTCAAACGCTGTACTCGCTGCAACCGGACCATCTCGAGTACCGACCCCCACATGTGGTGCCTTCAGTGTCTTGGCCCGGATCATCTTCCAGCTGCTTGTAAGCTGTGTAAGTTAATGAAGAAAAGGACCCAAGTTGCTCGAGAGGCTCAGTGCAAAAGACTTTTTTTCTGATCGGTCCGGTCCTTCGACTTCTGCATCGAAATCGGTACCGAGGTCGGCGGCATCAGTGTCGACGTCGAGGGAAGCAGCGACACCGAGAGACCAGGTAATGGCTGCCGAAGAACCGCTTCGAGCTGGGAGCAGCGAGGCATCGAGTGGGTCTCCACCCATCTTGAGGCCTACTGCTGTACAGGCCCCCTGGGACCGATCTTCGTCGGTCCCGGCCCTGAGGAGGCATGAGGATTCCACGTCCTCCTCTTCGGTACCGAGGAGCGTCGATGACGAGCGTCAAGTGAAGGCGAAGAAGCACTGTCATCGATCTCCTTCCAACGGTACTGAGAGCTCCGGGGAGCCGAGGGAGTTGGCTGCTGAGAAGCGTCGGCACCGGGAGAACCGCTCACCCTCCATTCAAGAGGTGCCGATGCATCGGTCGTCTGGCAGCCTGGTACCGGCTCTCGAGCCCCAACAGATTCTGGCACCGACACCTGTACCGGCCCCACAGCCTTTTCCGATGGAAGCTCTCGATTGCCGGTTGCTACCTGGGTCGACTCCCCCTCGACGTCGGTGGAGGAAGCTTCACTGGATTCCAGGCAGGGGTCGACTTCTCAACATCCCCCACGGGGTAGTCGATCCTCGAAGTCGAGGCAGGCTCGAGTTTGGGCTGTTCTTAGGGAGCGTCTGTCCGATACTGAAGAGGAGCGCTCATGGGGAGAAGAGGAAGACCCCAGGTATTTTTCGGAGGAAGAGTCCTGTGGTCTTCCCTCTGATCCTACTTCTCCTATTGAAGTAAGGATGTCTCCACCTGAGAGTCTTACTTTCTCATCCTTTGTACAGGAAATGTCTAAGGACATTCCATTCCCTATGGAGGTTGTGGATGAGCCCAGGGCTGAGATGCTCGAGGTCCTAGATTATCCTTCTCCACCTGCAGAGGTTGCAACGGCCCCCCTGCACAATACACCTAGGGAAGTGATGATGAGGAATTGGTCTTGCCCTCTCTCTAATCCAGTGGTCCCCAAGTAGTCCGAGTCCCAGTACAGAGTCCATGGAGAGCCTGTAATGGTGAAGGCCCAACTTCCTCACATTTCCATGCTGGTGGACTCTGCTCTCAGGAGAGCCAAGAGTACTAGAGACTATACCTCGGCACCCCCCAGGCAGAGAGTCTAGGACCTTGGATTCTTTTGGGAGGAGAACGTATCAGGCTGCCATGCTCGCCGCCAAGATCCAAACATACCAGCTCTACACGAGCATTCACTTACAGAACTCGGTGAGGCAACTGTCCAGTTTAATTGAAGCACTTCGTCCGGAGCTTGCTGAACCTTTTCACCAGGTGATCAGGCAGCAGAAGGCGTGTCGCAAATTCCTGGCCAGGGGTACTTACGACACTTTTGATGTAGCATCCCGAGTAGCTGCTCAAGGTATAGTGATGCGCAGACTCTCATGTCTGTGTGTCTCTGACCTGGATCATAAGACCCAGCAGTGAATGGCTAAATCCAGAGGTCAATATTCCATCCTCATTCTTCTTGATCTTTCCGCTGCTTTTGACACTGTCGATCACAGCATACTTCTCGATACCCTGTCCTCACTTGGATTCCAGGGCTCTGTCCTTTCCTGGTTCTCTTCCTACCTCTCCCTCCGCACCTTTAGTGTTCACTCTGGTGGATCCTCTTCTACTTCTATCCCTCTGCCTGTCGGCGTACCCCAGGGTTCTGTTCTTGGTCCCCTCCTCTTTTCTATCTACACTTCTTCCCTTGGTTCATTAATCTCATCCCATGGCTTTTCCTACCACCTCTATGCTGATGACTCCCAAATCTACCTTTCTACCCCTGATATCTCACCTTGCATCCAAACCAAAGTTTCAGCGTGCTTGTCTGACATTGCTGCCTGGATGTCTCAACGCCACCTGAAATTAAATATGACCAAAACCGAGCTTCTCATTTTCCCCCCCAAACCCACCTCCCCGCTCCCCCCATTTTCTATTTCTGTTGATGGCTCTCTCATTCTCCCTGTCTCCTCAGCTCGAAACCTTGGGGTCATCTTTGACTCTTCTCTCTCCTTCTCTGCTCATATCCAGCAGACCGCCAAGACCTGTCGTTTCTTTCTTTACAACATCCGTAAAATCCGCCCCTTTCTTTCCGAGCACTCTACCAAAACCCTCATCCACACCCTTGTCACCTCTCGTTTAGACTACTGCAATCTGCTTCTTGCTGGCCTCCCACTTAGTCACCTCTCCCCTCTCCAGTCAGTTCAAAACTCTGCTGCCCGTCTCATCTTCCGCCAGGGTCGCTTTACTCATACTACCCCTCTCCTCAAGACCCTTCACTGGCTCCCTATCCGTTTTCGCATCCTGTTCAAACTGCTTCTACTAACCTATAAATGTACTCACTCTGCTGCTCCCCAGTATCTCTCCACACTCGTCCTTCCCTACACCCCTTCCCGTGCACTCCGCTCCATGGATAAATCCTTCTTATCTGTTCCCTTCTCCACTACTGCCAACTCCAGACTTCGCGCCTTCTGTCTCGCTGCACCCTACGCCTGGAATAAACTTCCTGAGCCCCTACGTCTTGCCCCATCCTTGGCCACCTTTAAATCTAGACTGAAAACCCACCTCTTTGACATTGCTTTTGACTCGTAACCACTTGTAACCACTCGCCTCCACCTACCCCCTCCTCTCTTCCTTCCCGTTCACATTAATTGATTTGATTTGCTTACTTTATTTATTTTTTGTCTATTAGATTGTAAGCTCTTTGAGCAGGGACTGTCTTTCTTCTATGTTTGTACAGCGCTGCGTATGCCTTGTAGCGCTATAGAAATGCTAAATAGTAGTAGTAGTAGTAGTGAATGGCGGATGTTCCTTTCCGGGTGGATAATCTCTTCGGAGAAAAAGTAGAGGATATGGTTGATCAGATGAAAAAGCATCATGATGCCATGGATTCTCTCTCCCGCCGGACATCTTCTGCTTCTGCCTCCTCATCCAGGAGGTTTTTTGGAGGGAGGAGGAGTGCTCCCTATTCCTATAATAGGCGTACGTACACTCTTGCCTCTCAGCAGCCGGTTCAGGCTCAGTCCCAGCATGCGTGTTCTCATCAACGCCGTGCGCCTAAGGCCCCTAGGGCTCCCCAGCAAAAGCAAGGGACAGGCTTTTGACTGGCTCCAGTGCAGCATAGCCACAGTAAAGGTGTCCGTACTGGGCGACTTGCCTGTTGGAGGGAGGTTGATATTTTTTCACCAAAGGTGGCCTCTTATAACCTCCAACAAGTGGGTTCTTCAAATAGTCCGATTAGGAGACACACTCAATCTGGTATGCAAGCCTCCAAACTGCCCACCGGGAGCTCAATCCTTCAGCTCCCAGCAGAAGCAGGTACTTGCAGAGTAACTCTCCGCCCTTCTAAAGGCCATTGCAGTCAAACCCGTTCCACCAGGAGAAGAAGGGCTGGGATTCTATTCCAGGTACTTCCTTGTGCAAAAGAAAACAGGGGGGATGCATCCCATCCTATACCTAAGGGCCCTGAACAAATTTCTAGTCCGAGAAAAGTTCAGGATGGTTTCCCTGGGCACCCTTCTTCCCATGATTCAGGAAAACAATTGGCTATGCTCTCTGGACTTAAAGGATGCCTGTACTCCCATCTCGATGCTCACAGGAAGTATCTTCGATTTCGGCTGGGAACTAAGCACTTTCAGTACTGTGTACTGCCCTTTGGCCTAGCATCTGCGCCCAGGGTCTTCACAAAGTGCTTGGCAGTTGTTGCAGCATCGCTACGCAGACTGGGAGTGCATGTGTTCCCTTATCTCGACGATTGGCTCGTGAAGAACACTTCGGAAGCAGGGTCTCTACGGTCCATGTGGATGACTATTCGACTGCTGGAGCTACTGGGGTTTGTAATAAATTATCCCAAGTCCCATCTTGTTCCAGTGCAGAAATTGGAGTTCATTGGAGCTCTGTTGGATATGCGGACATCTCGAGCTTATCTTCCCCAGGCAAGGGCAGACAATCTTCTGACCCTAGTGTCCTTGGCTCGGGCGTCTCAACAGATCTGAGCTTGGCAGATGTTGACTTTTAGGACACATGGCCTCCACAGTTCATGTAACTCCCATGGCACATCTATGCACGAGATCAGTTCAATGGACCCTAGCTTCCCAGTGGAGCCAGGCCACAGGGGATCTAGAGGATGTCATCCATCTCTCCACCAACTTTTGCAGTTCCCTTCAGTGGTGGACCATTCGATCCAATCTGACCTTGGGACGTCCATTCCAAATTCTTCAGCCACAAAAAGTGCTGACGACGGATGCATCCCTCCTGGGGTGGGGAGCTCATGTAGATGGGCTTCATACTCAGGGAGCTTGGTCCTTTCAGGAGAAGGACTTTCAGATCAACTTCCTGTTATCAATAGAAATCAAACAAAATAAAACATGGAAAAGAAAATAAGATGATACCTTTTTTATTGGACATAACTTAATACATTTCTTGATTAGCTTTCGAAGGTTGCCCTTCTTCGTCAGATCGGAAATAAGCAAATGTGCTAGCTGACAGTGTATATAAGTGAAAAACATTCAAGCATTGCTATGACAGTCTGACAGGGTGGGAGGATGGGGTGGGTAGGAAGTATGCATGGGGACATCAAAGTATATCATTGGTATTCTAACAGGGTGGGTGTGGACAGGTGAGGGGAGGGTGATCAACAGAGACATACAGCTTTATGGTTTATAGTGGGCTAGGAACCCCAGGTCCTTGTTAAGTCCTTTCTGTTGGGTGTTGAAATATTCAATCATTCTGACTTCAAAGGTCTTACGTTCTTGTATGGTTTTAAAGTTACCTTTGAGGATTCTCACTGTGAAGTCACTGGTGCAGTGTCCTGGTCCTGTGAAATGTTGCCCAACAGGCGTGGGAACCCTGCTGGCACCAGCATTGTTTATATGATGTCTATGTAAATTGAATCTTGTCTTAAGCATCTGGCCTGTTTCTCCAATATAGCATCCTTCATTACATTTTTTACACTGAATGATATATACCACATTGGAAGATGAGCAAGTGAAAGATCCCTTTATGTTGAATGTCTTTCCTTTGTGGATGACTTTGGGGTCCTGTGAAATATTTTGGCATAGTTTGCAACTGGATAAATTACAGGGAAGTGTGCCCGTCTGTTCCTTTTCAGTCTGTGAAGGAAGTTTACTTCTGATTAGCTTGTGTTTTAAATTGGGTGGCTGTCGGAAGGCCAGTACTGGTGGGGATGGGAATATCTCTTTCAGTAATTCATCCTCCTGGAGTATAGGTTGTAGATCTCTTATGATTTTCCTCAGTTTTTCCAGCTCTGGATTGTATGTCACTACAAGCGGGATTCTGTCTGTGGATTTTTTCTTTTTGTACTGTAGCAGATTCTCCCTGGGTGTTTTGAGGGAGGAGGCAATATTCTTGGAGATTATTTTGGGGTTGTAGCCCTTCTGTTTGAAGGATTCAGTCAGGGTTTTAAGGTGTCTGTCTCTGTCCCCTGGGTCAGAGCAGATACGGTGGTATCTTGTGGCTTGGCTGTAAATGATGGATCTTTTTTTATGTGAAGGATGGAAGCTGGAGTTGTGGAGATAGCTACATCTGTCTGTGGGTTTCTTGTATACAGATGTTTGTATACAGCCATCACTGATTGAGACCGTGGTGTCCAAAAAATTGACTCTTTCTGGGGAGTAGTCAATTTTGAATCTGATTGTAGGATGGTATGTATTGAATGCAGAATGATTGAATATTTCAACACCCAACAGAAAGGACTTAACAAGGACCTGGGGTTCCTAGCCCACTATAAACCATAAAGCTGTATGTCTCTGTTGATCACCCTCCCCTCACCTGTCCACACCCACCCTGTTAGAATACCAATGATATACTTTGATGTCCCCATGCATACTTCCTACCCACCCCCATCCTCCCACCCTGTCAGACTGTCATAGCAATGCTTGAATGTTTTTCACTTATATACACTGTCAGCTAGCACATTTGCTTATTTCCGATCTGACGAAGAAGGGCAACCTTCGAAAGCTAATCAAGAAATGTATTAAGTTATGTCCAATAAAAAAGGTATCATCTTATTTTCTTTTCCATGTTTTATTTTGTTTGATTTCTATTGATAACCTTAAGAGTGGACTAACACGGCTACCACACTCCTCTACTTAAGATCAACTTCCTGGAATTACGAGCGATCTGGAACGCTCTCAAGGCTTTCAGAGATTGGCTGTCCAATCAAGTCATTCTAATTCAGACAGACAATCAGGTTGCCATGTACTACACCAACAAGCAGTGGGGCACCGGATCTCACCCTCTGTGTCAGGAAGCCGTCCGGATGTGGCTTTGGGCTCACAGCCATGGCATGTTTCTCCAGGCCACGTACCTGCCAGGCGTAAACAACAGTCTGGCTGACAGACTGAGCAGGATAATGCAACCTTATGAGTGGTCTCTGAATATGGACGTCCGCAAGATCTTCTGAGCATGGGGCACCCCCTCGGTGGATCTTTTTTGTCACTCAGACAAATCACAAAGTCTGTTCCAGGCTCCAGGCCACCGACAGACTAGAGACAGATGCTTTTCTCCTACATTGGGGGACAGGCCTTCTGTATGCATATCCTCCCATACTTCTAGTAGGGAAAACTCTCCTGAAACTCAGGCAAGACCGCGGAACCATGATTCTGATTGCTCCTTTCTGGCCCCGTCAGATCTGGTTTCCCCTTTTTCTGGAGTTGTCCTCTGAAGAACCGTGGAGATTGGACTGTTTTACTACTACTACTTAACATTTCTAGAGTGCTACTAGGGTTACGCAGCGCTGTACAAATTAACAAAAAAGGACAGTCCCTGCTCAATGGAGCTTACAATCTAAAGGTCAAAATGTCAAGTTGGGGCAGTCTAGGTTTCCTGAATAGAGGTATAGTGGTTAGGTGCCAAAGGCAACATTGAAGAGGTGGGCTTTGAGCAAGGATTTGAAGATGGGCAGGGAAGGGGGCCTGGCGTATGGGCTCAGGGAGTTTATTCCAAGCATGGGGTGAGGTGAGGCAGAAAGGGCGGAGCCTGGAGTTGGCGGTGGTGGAGAAGGGTACTGAAAGGAGGGATTTGTCTTGAGAGCGGAGGTTACGGGTAGGAACGTAAGGGGAGATGAGGGTAGAGAGGTGGGGGTGCATTTGTAGTGAGCAGGAGAAGCTTGAACTGTATGCGGTACCTGACCGGAAGCCAGTGAAGTGACTTGAGGAGAGGGGATAGATGGTTAAGTGGGAGGCCAGTGAGGAGTAGGTTACAGTAATCAAGGCGAGAGGTAATGAGAGAGTGGATGAGAGTTCGGGTGGTATGCTCAGAGAGGAAAGGGCGAATTTTGCTGATGTTATAGAGAGAGAAGCGACAGGTCTTGGCTATCTGCTGGATGTGCGCAGAGAAGGAGAGGGAGGAGTCGAAGATGACACCGAGGTTGCGGGGAGATGAGACAGGAAGGATGAGGGTGTTATCAACTGAGATAGAGAGTGGCGGGAGAGGAGAAGTGGGTTTGGATGGGAAGACAAGCAGCTCAGTCTTGGCCATGTTCAGTTTCAGGTGGCGGTTGGACATCCAGGCAGCAATGTCGGATAAGCAGGCCGATACTTTGGCCTGGGTTTCTGCAGTGATGTCAGGTGTGGAGAGATAAAGCTGGGTGTCGTCAGCATAAAGATGATATTGGAAACCATGGGATGATATAAGGTAGCCCTGGGAAGAGGTGTAGATTGAGAAAAGAAGAGGTCCAAGGACAGATCCCTGAGGAACTCCAACAGAGAGCGGGATGGGGGTGGAGGAAGAACCATGAGAATGTACTCTGAAGGTACGGTGGGAGAGATAAGAGGAGAACCAGGAGAGGACAGAGCCCTGGAACCCAAATGAGGACAGTGTGGCAAAAAGTAAATTGTGATTAACAGTGTCAAAAGCGGCGGATAGGTCGAGGAGGATGGGGATGGAATAGTGGCCTTTGGATTTGGCAAAAAACAACAAGGCAAACGATCTGCAACATCCAATATGGGAAAGAAAGCCAGCAGATCAATGTCACAACAAAAAGATTTTATTGAAGATACTGTGTATGAACAAATCACCCGAAACAGGCAGTGTTTCGCCCACCTAGGGCTGCATCAGGGGCTAATTTGAAACCTTCGTAAAGGGGCAAATATGGTGCATAAAAGTCAAGAAAAAACCAGCTCAAACGGGAATCCTGTGGTCTCTAGCATACACAAATGGACACACCATTATTGAAGCTTCAATAATGGTGTGTCCATTTGTGTATGCTAGAGACCACAGTGATTGAGGGGAGGGTGGGGGGTGGGAGCAGAAGGCACTTTGAGGAGGGAGTTAAGGGTGGCGAAGAGACGACGAGGGTTAGAGCTGAGGGAATTAGTCAATTGAGTGTAGTAGTCCTGTTTGGCGAGGAATAGGGAGGACTGGAAGGAGGATAGCATGAATTTGTAATGAATGAAATCAGTATGGGTGTGAGGTTTTCTCCAGGGGCTTTCAGCCGATCGGGCACAGGAACGAAGGTAACGGGTGCAAGGGGTCAGCCAGGGCTGGGGATTAGTGTGCCTTGTGGGACGGGAGATGGATGGAGCAAGGGTGTCCAGAGCAGAGGAGAGAGTGGCATTGTAAGTGGAGACAGCCTTGTCGACAGACTCAGATGACATGATGGAAGGGAGGAGATTGGAGATACTAGAGGATAAGGTGGGAGGGTCAACAGCCTGGAGATTCCTGGAAGTAGTGGTTAGTGTTGGGCGGGACTGAGGGGGAGGGTGATGAAGTGTGAAGGTGATCAGGTGATGGAGAGGGGAAGGGCTGAGGTGCAGAAATTGGAAGGTGAGCAGGTAGAGGAGAGGATGAGGTCAAGGCAGTGGCCAGATTGGTGAGTAGGGGTGGTGGAGCTCAGTTGGAGGTTGAAGGAGGAGGTTAAAGTGAGGAACTGGGAAGCGTATGAGTCAGATGGGTTATCAGTGTGTATGTTAGTCTCCAAGAATGAGGGATGGGGATGAGGGCTCGAGAAAAACGGTGAGCCAGGCATCAAAGTCGGTGCGAAAGGAGGAGAGGGACATCAGGGGGGCGGAAAATGACTGCAACTCTGAGTGGCAGCGGGTAGAATAAACGGATGGAGTGAACTTCAAATGATGAGAAACAGTGAGACTGCGGTAGGGGGAGAGGTTGAAAACTGCAGGAGGGCGAAAGTAGTAACCCAACGCCACCGCCGTGGCCAGCTGGGTGGGGCGAGTGAGAGAAAAGATAACCTCCATGACTAAGGGCCGCGACTGAGGCAGAGTCGTTAGGGTGAGCAGTATGAAGAGATCATGGGTGAATGAAAGTTTTTTGCAGACCGAGCGAGCGTTTCACAGGGCACACGAGAAGGGGAGGGAGGAGGGGAGGAGGAGGGAGATAGAGATGAGGTTGGAGACATTGCGGAAACATTTGCATGGATAGGACGAGGACAGATGTGGGGGATCAGGGTTGGGATTGATGTCTCCCACGGATAGCAGGAGGAGGAGCGGAGGAGGGTGGGGGAGGTAGGGCGACGAAGGCGGGATGCGCTTAGGAGGAATGGGGAAGGGTTCATGGCAGGAAGGAGGTGTTGAAGGTTAAGAGCTAGGAAGGAGGAGGAGGACAGCAGAGATGGTGAGATGGTGAGATGGTGTGGGGCGGGGGAGGGTTGGGTATTGCATGGATGGGCAGTAAGTTCGTGTGGTATACAGCGGTGGGGGAAGGGGGAAAAGATTGGGAAGGGACAGGGAAAGGAAAAGAATGTGTATGGGGGCCATAAGTAGTGATTGAGGTAGGCAGTTGTAGGTAGTCTAGGAGACAGGCTGGTTGTTGATGATGGACAGATAAGCAGGCAAGTTGAAGGGCTGGCAGGTTGGTTGGTTGGCTAGTAATCAGGCAGGCAGGAACAGGTGAGTGCGGTGGAGAGCTCAGCAGCGGGACTGGAGCAAGCTGGAATAATTTAGAGGTAGGTTGATTGGCTAGCAGGCAGGCTAGCAGGAACGGGTGAGTACGGTGGAGAGCATAGCGGCAGACTGGAACAAACTGGAATAATTGGAGCAGAAGAGAGCAGGTTGGCAGGGTTGGTGCAGCTGGAAGAAGCTGGGGCAGACGGGCTGGAACGAGCTGGAGTGAGCTGGTGATGAGGGTTTTCCGACTCTCATCACCCAGAACAAGGGGTCGCTTCTACATCCTAACCTCCAGTCTCTGGCTCTCACGGCCTGGATGTTGAGAAACTATAAGTTGCCTCTTTAGGCCTTTCAGAGGGTGTCTCCTGAGTCTTGCTTGCTTCCAGGAAAGATTCCACGAAAAAGTGTTATTCTTTTAAATGGAGGAGGTTTGCCGTCTGGTGTGACAGCAAGGCCCTAGATCCTTTTCTTGTCCTACATGGACCCTGCTTGAATACCTTCTACACTTATCAGAGTCTGGTCTCAAGACCAACTCTGTAAGGGTTCACCTTAGTGCAATCAGTGCTTATCATCAACGTGTAAAAGGTCAGCCTATCTCTGGACAGCCTTTAGTAGTTCACTTTATGAGAAGTTTGCTTTTGTCAAAGCCCCCTGTCAAACCTCCACCAGTGTCATGGGATCTCAACGTCGTTCTCACCCAGTTGATAAAAGCTCCTTTTGAGCCACTGAATTCCTGCCATCTGAAGTACTTGACCTAGAAGGTCATTTTCTTGGTGGCTGTTACTTCAGCTCGTAGAGTCAGTGAGCTCCAAGCCTTGGTAGTCCATGCACCTTATATAAAATTTCATCACAACAGAGTAGTCCTCCGCATTCACCCTAAGTTGTTGCCGAAGGTGGTGTCGGAGTTCCATCTGAACCAGTCAATTGTCTTGCCAACATTTTTTCCCCGTCCACATACCCGCCCTGGTGAGGACAAGTTGCACACCTTGGACTGTAAGAGAGCATTGGTCTTTTATGTGGAGCGGACAAAACCCTATAGACAGTCTGCCCAGCTGTTTGTTTCTTTTAATCCCAACAGGATGGGAGTTGCCATCGGAAAACGCACCATCTCCAATTGGCTAGCAGATTGCATTTCCTTCACTTATGCCCAAGCTGGGGTGACTTTAGAGGGCCATGTCATGGCTCACAATGTTAGAGCCATGGCTGCGTCAGTGGCTCATTTGAAGTCAGCCTCCATTGAAGAGATTTGCAAGGCTGCAACATGGTCATCAGTCCACACATTCACATCTCGCTACTGCCTTCAGCAGGATACCTGACGCGACAGTTGGTTTGGGCAGTCGGTGCTACAGAATCTGTTCGGGGTTTAGGATCTAACTCCACTCTCCTAGGCCCATTTCTGTTTTGTTCCAGGTTGCACTCTCACTTAGCTGTGTATCTTTTCAGGTCAATCTCAGTTATGTCCTCGCCGTTGCGAGATCCAATTGACCAATGTTTATTGTTTTGAGTGAGCCTGGAGGCTAGGGATACCCCACATGTAAGAATAATAGAGCCTGCTTGTCCTTTGAGAAAATGAAGATACATACCTGTAGCAGGTATTCTCCGCGAACAGCAGGCTCAATATTCTTACAACCCTCCCTCCTCCCCGTTGGAGTTGTTTTTATTTAAATTGTTATGCTTTTTATTAAACTGAGATTTCCATGTTCACGTCGTGGGTGGGAAGCCGCCCACGCATGCGCGGTAGGTCAGCCTGCGTGACGGAACGTTCCGGAAGATTTTTAAGCTTTGAAGACTTTTCCAGTCTCCTGGGGCTGTCGCGGATGACGACCCACATGTAAGAATATCGAGCCTGCTGTTCTCGGAGAATAGCCACTACAGGTATTATGTATCTTCATTTTATTGACTTACAAGTACATTCGCTCTGCAGCTCCTCACCTTTCCATTCTTATCTCTCCCTACACTCCTCCCCGGGAACTTCTTGTTCACTGTGTAAATCTTTCTTATCTGTATCCTTCTCCTCCACTGCTATCTCCAGACTCTGTTCCTTTTATCTTGCTGCACCACATGCCTGGAATAGACTTCCTAAGCCAGTACGTCAAGCTCCATCTCTGGCCGTCTTCAAATCTAGGCTTAAAGCCCTTGATGCTGCTTTTAACTCCTAACCCTTACTCACTTGTTCAGTACCCATGTTTTATCATTCCCACCTTAGTAATTCCCTTATCTCTTATTTGTCCTGTTTGTCCTAATTAGATTGTAATCTCTTCATGTCCAGTGTACTGCGCTGCGCATGTCTAGTAGCGCTATAGAAATAAGTAGTAGTAGTAGTAGTGGGTGTTTAACAGGGTTCACTCTTCTGAATGTTGCACAGTGACTGTCTGCAGATTCCTCTCTAGTGTGCTATGCTACCTTTCCAATGCAAATCATCCTCTGCTGTTTTTTTTCCCCTTTAAAACCTCTAATTGTTCTTGCAACTGAAATTAATTTAATTTTTTTCCACAGAGAAACACATTTCAGGCTGTATTATCTTCGGATGAATCCAGTTCCTATGCCATATTTCTGTATCCAGAAGATGGTTTGCAGTTCTATGGCACACAGTCTAAGAAGGCCTACAGTGGCGATGAAAAGATATATGCAAAAGTTGGATTTGGCAAAGGCTCTGAAGGTTTCTTCTTCTTTAAAAGACAAGGAGCTTATAATGAATTTGCTAATGACGAGCAGTCTTTGAAAAATGTTGTCAGGTAAGTTTTGTAGCATAAATGTTATTTAGGGTGTCCCACGATAATTTTTGCATGTGCATGTTCTATTCATCTGCTGAAAATTTTATTTTTTAGTGCTGGAGGCAGGTCTGGGGGTGGAGCATAGGCGTGTTATATGGCGTGTTATAGGCTAATCTGTTAACACAGCTACATTGCCAAACGCTGATTAGTGTGTGATTAGCGCATGAGCCCTTCTTAAAAAATAGGTAGTGGTAGGGGCTAGGCGCTAATGGGAAAATTAGCCATGGCCATTAATAGAAAAACTGATACAGTCACTGGGTGTCCTTTAAATTCAGTTTCTTTATATGTGAAATATATATAGACCAGAAACCATATTAAATCCAATAAAATCAAAACAAATCATCCACAAAATATAAATTTAATTTATATTTTGTGGATGTTTGGTTTGATTTTATTGGATTTAATATGGTTTCTGGTCTATATACATTAATAGAAAAAAAAACAGAAAAAGTGGCTATTTTTACCCATGCTGTAAAAATGGCCTTAGCACATGGGAATGTGTCACGTAAAGACACACTAAGGCCACTTTTTACTGCAGTTTGGTAAGAGGGCCCCTTAGACCTTTCTTTTCAGTAGTGCCTATATTAAATCTCTGGGTTGATATGCTTTTATACTGTTTTATTCATACATGTCTCTCTCTAGAGTGAAAAATAAAATTGTCCTCTAATTGTCTGTTGGTTCTGGTGGGGGGGAGACTTTTTTTCCCCTGTACCTCAGTTTATGTAGCTTCAATTGGACAAATCCAACAATATTATAAATCCTCATTTCGTTTGTGACTATTCAGATTAGGAATAGCATCATTTATTCTGTATAATGCTGAAAATTAATGTGGCTGCTTTGCTTATATGAGTACTTCACATTTCAATGATAGCAAGCATTTCCGATTTTACATCACTAATTGTATTGTAATGTGGGAGCAAAAGACCTCAGAAGCTTAGCATGTGGAGTCTGTATTTCACCACTGTGGCTGGGCGAACCTCATAGGTCTAAAAAAAAACCTCCTTTTTATTTAAATTTTTACTTTTTACTTTCCAAATATTTATTATGTTGCTTAGCTTTAACGTCTTTCCTTCAATAACATTGTCCTTAGACGTTAAATGGCACTTAACTGAATGCGTAGCTGCTTTTTTGGTTAGCTGAACAGAGCACTTCCGTTTCACAGTTTGCGTCTTCGGAAGCTGAACCGCTGACTATTTTGTCAAAAAGTCCTAAGTGGAAAAAAGATTTGTGAGTAAATTCAGGAGTTACAGGGACTTCCTTACTAACTGCACTCCAAATATGGTTTACATGTTTACCTGCTAGAAGTGCTTCGTTATCCTACTTTAAGAATTAGAACTGCAAAGATGGCACCCTCCCTTTTCAAAAAAGATGATAATCGTTGTTGGCCAATCAGAGATCCTCGCTGAAATTAATTTATCTTAAAGGACCAGAGAATGACTGTGTTTGTATAGAATAACCCAAATTACTTTAGGGGACTTTGAAGACCACTATAGAAACAATTTCCACTCAATTCTATTTTTTTAAGCCCTTTGGAATGAGCGATTGTAACCTAAATATCCATTTTTATTCTAATTGAAGTAACTTGCGATTCTTATCGCCTCCTTTGATTGTGGCTGTTACTTGATCAATTACTGTACATCAGTAATCTGCAAATGTATGCTGTTGTTCTAAATGGTGAGCAACAAACATAATTTCCTCCATCAAAAATTAGAAGAACCATCTGTTGGTTCTTCTAATTTTTAATGGAGGAAATTATGTTCGTGCTCACTTAGTCTCTGTTTAAGAGCTCTGGTAGTCTTTCCTCCATATATCTTGTGACAAGGGCAGGCCAAAATGCAAGGTCCACAGCTGATGTGCCCATTGAGAGACGTTGTAGGAGGTGTAAGAGTATTCATTTGCAGTGTATCTCTAACGTTAGGCTTACGAGAATAAGCTATTCTTATTTGGTGGTCCTTAAATGTTGCATGACTTTACAGTATTCTCCAATGTCATTTAATAATTTTGGTAGCTAAAGAAGCCGCTTGGGTATATTGCAAAACAAATGTTTGTATGGTCTTAGATTCTTTATCTTGTTGTGTGGGAGCCAGTAGTAGTTCACATTGATTATATTTCGCTCTAGTAGAGGATTTTAAAACTTTTTCAAAGAAGCTCACAAATAAACTATCTAGGAGTGGATATCCTTCTAGTATCCTCAAGCAAGCCTATGTCTATGTGCATATTCTTTGATACCTTAGGTATTCTGTATAATGCTGCAAAATCAACAAACTATGCAGTGGACAAGCACAGTGTTGTGTCATTATAAAATACTTTATTTTCACATTTATGCAGCTACATTTCCCTGGGTAGCAGGAGATTATGTGATGCTAAAGTGCAGCATAGCAGACAGCTTCCAAGGAAATTCTTCCCTTTGGTTGTAGTTACTTTTTCTGGACCACTGGCTACCATTCACCATACAGGAGCATCACCTTTTAATACCTAGTATGGGTGGGGACATGTCCACACCCCTCCTTAAACACGAGATTGATAATTACAGCATAGGACACTGGAATAGGGACAAGTTACTGTGCTTCATACATAGAAAAGACGGACACACATGCAGGTTCTGTACAACGGAACTGAAGACTATTTCCCACTTTTTGATTGGGCACAGTGTGCTGCTGAAGGTTTGTATGCAGAAAAGCACACTAAGCTGTGTAAACACTGTAATGCCATGGTATAATAGAAATACTAAGATCATTACTAACAGAATTGGGGGGGGGGGTACGCTGTGTGATCATGTTGGATGTTCTCGTATCAAGAGGGGAAAAAAGGCATCTTTCAAAACCATTTAGCTAGATGAGCTGGTTGAAAATTCTTCAGTGTAGCAAAAACAGGTATGCATGGGATTGCATTGGAGGCAAAAACATGTATTGAAACTTCTTCTTAGGTATATTAAAAGCAAGAAGCCAGCAAAAGAATCATTTGGACCGCTAGATGACTGAGGGGTAAAAGGGGCACTCGGGGAAGACAAAGCCATAGTGGAGAGATTAATTCTTTGCTTTGGTCTTCACTGAGGAAGATTTGGGAGATATATATACCATGTTACTATATATCTGTGCCAGAAAAGATATTCAAAGCTGACGAGTCAGAGAATCTGAATGAAATCTCTCTAAACCTGGAAGATGTAATGGTGTAATTTGACAAATTTGAAGAGTAGCAAATCACCTGGACCAGATAGTATTCATCTCAGAGTACTGATAGAATTGAAAAATGAACGTGCAAAACTATTGTTAGTAACAGGGGTGGACTGAGAATACTCTGGACACCCCCCCCCCCCCATCACCACTGTCCCCGCCACCCATCCACACCACCGCTGCCCCCCTCCCCCCAACAGATGCTACAGCCGCCCCTGGAACCATTATCTTGAAGGACCCTGGTGATCTGGTGGCTTCTTCGGGGGCAGAAAGAACCCCACTTTTTTCTGCTGCCGCTAGTCTGCCCGGCGCAGAGTTTTCAAAATGGCTGTCGAGACTTCTCGCGGGTCTTGACAGTCTCACGAGACTTATGTAAGAAGTCTCTGAAACCATTTTTAAAACACGTCAGCAGAGATGCCAAGGGTGGCCCATCCCAATGCTGGAGATTTACCACCTCAGTGCTGGAGATTGAAGGCCAAATGAATGAGATTTTTCTTGTGGGTCCCTGCCAAGTCTTAAACCAGCTCTAGCATATGTACATTCTTAAAACTGACATATTCTAATTAATAAATAGAAAATAATTGTTTTTATTTGAAAATTTACTACACAGTACTTAAAAAGAGATTGACAAACATCACAAAATCTACATCAATGAGGAGAAGAAGAGAAAAACCAACATTAATCTAAGGAACACAATAACATAACCTCTCTCCAGTAGCGAGCATATTTTGAATTTATACAAAACCCTACAAAAGTCACTCAGAACCTGTATGACACACATCTGCCATTCCATAACAGCACTCAAGGACCTTCCTAGGAAAAGGCAGCATCGGAAATATCGTGGTGAGCCTAGAGCATCAGTACACTTATTGGGAAAATTGAACAAGCTGGATTACTACTACTACTACTACTACTACTACAGGTCCCATTAAACAATCAACACCCCTTCCATACCCAGAATGTTCCCCAGTCTCTTGAGTCCTTCCCATTCCTGTGCCCAGTATGCCCTCAAACTCCCCTTCCACCATATCCGGCATGTTCACTGTTCCCCCACTCTCCATCCCCACCTTCCTCTGTATCCTGAATACCCCTTTAATCTCCCTACCCTCCTCATGCCCTGCGTGTCCCTTCGATCCCCCCTTTCTACCTTCTTCCATGCTGCAGCCCGCACCGGCTCCACAGTTTAAAATGACGTCTGCAACCTCTCACGGTAGTCTTGCGAGAGTTCGTTGCCACCATTTTAACCTGCAGAGCCGGCACAGGACATAGGCAGCGAATTAGCGATTAGGGCATCACTGCTGCCTGACTAGACACATGGCAAAGGTCTCCTGAGAGGAGGGGGTCCCACGACTTGGTATGTCTGCATCGGTGGCACCGGGAAGAATAGCAGCAGGCCGGCAGCGGCTGCTAGAACATCAATCAGGACGGTTGTAGTATGTGGATGCGGCGGGCAAGAGCCTCTGGGCCCCCTAGAGCCTCCGAGCCCTCGGGCACTGCCCGGTTGCCTGAATGGTCAGTCTGCCCCTGGTTAGTAATATGTAATTTCACTTTAAAGTCAAGCATGGTACCGGAATTTTGGACGGTGGCCAATGTAACACGATTTTTTTTTTTAAAAAGGTTCCAGCTAGGTGATCTGGGAAATTATAGACGTGAACCTGACATCGGTGCCGGGCAAAATGGTAGAGACTATTATAAAGAACAAACTTACAGAGCATATTCAACAGCATGGATTAATGAGACAAAGCCAACATGGATTTAGTGAAGGGAAATCTTGCCTCACCAATCTATTATGTTTCTTTGAAGGGGTGAACAAACATGTGGATAAAGGGGAAAGGGAAATGGGACTTGATATACCACCTTTCTGAGTTTTTTACAACTTACATTCAAAGCGGTTTACACATATTCAGGAACTTATTTTGTACCAGGGGCAATGGAGTGTTAAGTGACTTGCCCAGAGTCACAACGAGCTGCAATGGGAATCGAACTCAGTTCCCCAGGATCAAAGTCCACTGCACTAACCACTAGGCTACTCCTAGGTGAGCCAGCTGATATTGTGTATCTGGATTTTCAAAAGGCATTTGACAAAGTACCTCATGAAAAACTCCAGAGGAAATTGGAGAGTCACGGGATAGGAGGTAGTGCAATGTTGTGGATTAAAACAATGGTTAAAAGATAGAAAACAGAGAGTAGGGGGTCACGTGATTCCTTCCCGGTGGTAATCGGACAGCAGTAAATGGCCGTATGGTGATTTTTTAATTACTGTGAAAAAGCCACTTTTACCGGTGGCAGTAAAAAGTGGCCTCGGTGTGTGGCAATCCCACGTGCTGATGCCACCGTGGGTCTCCTTTTACCACTATTTGGTAAAAGGGCCCCCTAAATTGCTTATAAGGAGATCTTACGATGTTACAGACAAATAGAGGAAAAAAAAAGCTTGTGTTAATTCTCAGCTGAAAAGGAATCCTGTTCAGAAAGAATGGATCCTCAGGAGCTTAACTGAGATTGGATAGCAGAGCCGGTAGTGGGAGGCGGGGCTGGAGGTTAGGAGGCGGGGATAGTGCGGGGCAGACTTCTACGGTCTGTGCCAGAGCCAGTGGTGGGAGGCGGGACTGGAGGTTGGGAGGCAGGGATAGTGCTGGGCAGACTTATACGGTCTGTGCCAGAGCCAGTGGTGGGAGGCGGGACTGGAGGTTGGGAGGCAGGGATAGTGCTGGGCAGACTTTTATACGGTCTGGGCCAGAGCCGGTGGTGGGAGGCGGGGATAGTGCTGGGCAGACTTATACGGTCTGTGCCAGAGCCGGTGGTGGGAGGTGGGGATTATAAGACATTTCTGGATATTTTAAAGATTATACAGTTACACGTGTTGATCTTTGTGATATATCTTGTCGAAGAGAGAGGTTTTCAATAGTTTACGGAAATTGGTCAATTCATAGACCGTTTTCAGGTTACGTGACAACGTGTTCCAGAGCTGCGTGCTCATACTGGAAAAGGTGGATGCGCGCATTAATTTGTATTTCAGACCTTTACACTTGGGAGGATGAAGATTAAGGAATGTGCTTCTGATCGGGACTTACAAAAAAGAGGCTGCTGCGGAATGCCCACAAAGACACAGAGAGGAGTGAAGTACTCGAACAAAACGGGCCAAAGCAAAACGGCAGAGCCACAGCCGGTGCAGACCTCGATTTTAACACTTGAGGCGGAGTGGGTGAATGTAATCTCCCGATCAGTATCGGAAGTGCTAGAGGACCGACTTGCTAGGTTCCAATCAGCTGTGTATGAGATCATTGGAAAGTTTGATTCTCAAGCCAGCCGACTGTTGGAAGTGGAAAGGAGAGTATCTTTGGGAGAGGACGAAGCAAGGGCTATGGTGTCCCAAATAACCATGCTGCAAAAGGAAACCAGAGAGCTGCGAGAACGCTTGGAGGAGCAGGAAAATAGAGCAAGAAGGAACAACATAAGAGTCATTGGGTTGCTGGAGGCAGTGGCAGATAACAATCTATTCCACTTTTTTGACTCCTGGCTGCCAGAACGTTTGGGCCTCGAGGGCAGAAGGAGCATTTACTGCTGTGATTGTGCACACCGTATTGGCGCGAGAGGGGAACCTAACTCTCAGGTCTGAATGGCGATTGCACACTATAGTAATTGGCAGGCGAAAAAGATGCTTCTAAAGGCTTACCGAACCCAAGCTTCATTGGAATATGAAGGGCACCGACTGCTCCTCTTCAACGATTATTCGTCAAGGGTAGCACTGCTCCACAAGGCCATGGTGCCCATGTGCATGGCGCTGCATAGAAAAGGAATCCGGTTTGCACTGCTCTATCCTGCCAGACTACGTGTGTGGCACGGAGACCAGATGATCCTTCTTAGTGAAGCAGCTGAGGCGAAAGCATTTCTGGACAAAATCAACAAGGGCATGGAGTCTGGGAACCGAGAAGCCTCGTGATTGAGTTCAATGGTGGTAACTATCTGTTGTTTTGCATGAAAATCCCAGTTGCAGAGCCTTCAAATCCGCATTGGGAGTCATTTCATATACATATGATGTAGTTGCAACTGTTCCTTTTTGGACCTTGGCAGGGTGCTGACAGGTGATTATGGAATGTACTTTACATACGTTCAGATGGACAATTGGACTTCTAGCTTAAACTTGTATTCTTTAACACTGTGATAGTCAGAACGACGAGGTAATAAGGGATCTGTATATTTCTATGTTACCTGATGAATCTCATTTAGTAAATCTTATTGCATATTGTTTCAAGTAGGGATGGCAGGTTCTGGGGGGCGTCTCCTGGCGGGTCTTGGGTGGGAGAAGGATGGGAGGCTTTTGTGGGGGAAGGGCAGGAGGGCGGTGGGTGATGGAGGGCTGGGGGATGGAACTGTTTGGATATGTCGTGGGTGTGCGGATGTGTTCATGGTGTGCATGAGGGTGAATGTTAGTGGGCAGTGGGAGGGAGGAGTAGGGGTTATAGGTGTTGTATCTGAGTCAACAGCAGGCGTGCGCTTTTTCAGTATTTCAGGACAATTGGAACTATTTAAAGGAGGGAGAGAGGGAATCGGTAGGTTTAGCTGGGAGACCCACGGAGTCCTATTGTTATTTGTTTGCCTTGCTTTCTGCGTCTTCCTTAATACTATGGTTAAATTGAAAGTAATAACTTTAAATGTTGATGGTATTCACTCCCCTGTAAAAAAGACTAAGATTTTATCTTGGTTAAAAAAGAGGGTGCTGATATATCATATATACAAGAAACCCATTTATCTGCATTAGAACACCAAAAACTGAAGAGGGGCTGGGTGGCTAATTCACAAGCAATTGCCCTTCCACACCCATAAAATTATCCAGGACAAGGAGGGTAGATTTGTGATTTTACTTGGAGAACTCCGGGGAAGTCATGTTCTATTATGCAATTTTTACGGCCCTAACATATACTCCCATACATTTTTCTCTGACCTGGTGGCTGCGCTTGTACCCTATTCTGACTATCATCTTATAATGGGGGGTGATTTCAATACACCCGCAGACTTGTCAATTGATTGTAAACCACCTAAGTCTGGAAGTAAATATTCAGATGCCAGAGGTGTAATTTTTTTTTTATCTAGTAGGCTAGATAAAAAATGTGGAGTTCACATTCTTTTCTCACCCACATAATGTTTATTCCAGGTTAGATTATCTTCTTTTGGCCCGCTCTCTTTTTCCAAGGGTTACTGAATCCCGAATAGTTGACCTTATTTTTTGTTTGGGCTTTTTTTTTTTATTATACAGCAAATTTTTGTGAAGTGGTTTTGCAATAGTGAACTTTAATATGGAGTCCATGTAAGTACTATGTTAACGATGCAGATTCAGGCTAATCAGTTAATTATTGTGGGAATTTGCAAAATAAAATATGCAAAAAAGGCTTTGGATGCTACTTTTCACTACAGCTCAGGAGCTGTGAATTTTCTAAGGTCTCTGCTTCATAACAATTGTGCAGCACCAACAGCTGCTTAAAAGGGCTGCTTGAATCTAACCAGAAACAGGTCACTGTTCAAGAAGGGCTGTTTCTGTAGAATGTAGAGTTAGACCATCATGGAATCACGTGTCAATCTAAACCAGCGGTTCTCAACCAATGTGTTGGGATAAACTCAGCCTTATTTTTGAAAGAGAAAGACACCCATATTTCGACCCAAATTGGGAGCTGGACGCCTTTCTCCTGTGGGTACCCAAATCGGTATAATTGAAAGCTGATTTTGGGCGTCTTCAACTGCAATCTGTTGCGGAAATGGGCAAAGTTGGCGGGGGCGTGTCGGAGGCGTAGTGAAGGTGGGACTGGGGCATGTTTATCGGCCGAGGAGAGATGGGCGCCTTCGACCGATAATCGAAAAAAGAAAGGCGTTTTTAGCGCGAATTTGGGTCACTTTTTTTGGACCCTTTTTTATCACGAACAAGTCCCAAAAAGTGCCCTAAATGACCAGATGACCACCGGAGGGAATCGGGGATGACCACCCCTGACTCCCCCAGTGGTCACTAACCCCTTCCCACCAAAAAAAAAAAAACAACTTTAACAACTTTTTTCAAGCCTTTATGCCAGCCTCAAATGCCATACCCAGCTCCATCACAGCAGTATGCAGATCCCTGAAACAGTTGTTAGTGGGTGCAGTGGATGTCAGCCAGGTGGACCCAGGCCCACCCCCCCCTACCTGTTACACTTGTGGTGGTAAATGGGCTCCAAACCGCTCCCAAAACCCACTGTACCCACATCTAGGTGCCCCCCTTCAGCCATAAGGGCTATGGTAATGGTGTACAGTTGTGGGCAGTGGGTTTTGGGGGGGGGGGATTTGAGGGGCTCAGCACCCAAAGGAAGGGAGCTATGGACTTGGGAGGTATTTTACTTTTTTTTAAAACAAAATTGTTACAAGTGCCCCCTAGGGTGCCCGGTTGGTGTCCTGGCATGTGAGGGGGACCAGTGCACTACAAATCCTGGCCCCTCCCATGACCAAATGCCTTGGATTTGTTCATTTTTGAGCTGGGCGCCTTCGGTTTCCATTATCGCTGAAAAGCGAAACCGCCCAGCTCAAATCCGCACAAATCTGATGCATTTGCCCGGCAAAAACCGTATTATCGAAAAAAGATGGATGCCCATTTTTTTCAAAAATACGGTCTGTCCCGCCCCTTCACGTACCCGTTCTTGGAGATGCCCATGGAGATGGGCGTTTGCGTTCGATTATGCCCCTCACTGTCACCATGAGCTGGGAGGTGTGTCACCCTACAGCAGGAAAAAGTTTACAAAATGTAACTTCCATCATACTTCTACTCACATATGAGGTGGGTAGTTTTCAGTTAGACTATTTCTATGGTAAATCACTGTTTCACATGTGGAAATGGCTTTGAAAATTGCTTTCCGATGAGATAATTTTATAAGGAATGAGCTACAGTGGGCTGATATAAAATCATCAAATTAGGTGCTAGGAAAACACAGCACCCGCTTTTATGCAACATACATGTATGTGTTCCAGGAGGTGGAGTATGGGCAGAATGAGGGTGGGATCAGCACTTACATTGATATATACTGTACAAGCACAAAGTTATACATGCCTTGGCGCAGGTGTAGGTACAAAATCACTCCCCCTATGCCTAAGGGTTTTTTTTTTTTTAATTTTCAAGCAATGGTGTATCTCCAACAGCTCTGATCTCAAGATACTTACACTGACCCTGATGCTGTTCTGCTGATGTGTTTTACTTACTGACTTGACATTTGTTTTTCGCATTTTAGGAGCAGCAATTCTGGTAAGCAAGGAGTTTGGGTCTTTGATATTGGTAGTTCATCTAGCAACGTTGTGGCTGCTCAGATGGCTAGCATTGTTGGAGTCTCTGAGACTGTTATCCAGCACAGCTCCCATGGTGAAGAGTCACAGAATGCAAACTATGACAAGAGTTTTACTGAAGAGCATCCAACTTCATCCAACTATCAGCCCCCCGATGCAATAGATGAAGGTCATCAAGAAGTATTTTACGAAGTTCCCAACAACCGGGAAGACCAAAAGTATGTTGTCCATGATCCTCAACCTGCTGAAGATCCACAATATAAAATTCATCGGCACTCATCCCCTGGGAATCCTAACATTGACCAAGGCTCAAGCATAACTCCCTTGGGAATCCAGCCTGCTCAGTTTGAAGTCCCACTGTTCCCCCAGCAGAATCCTCAAGTTGTGGTTGTGGATGAAGAATTTGATAACACTGGAGTTGGTAAGGTTAATGAAACTGCCAAATAATTTATTGCTTAACCTTGTGAATCCATACTGGTTTACTTTTTATCTAATATAAAGCTCCTTGGGTTCAGCTGGAGTATTGTGTTCAGTACTGGTCTCCGTATCTCAAAAAAGATATAGTAGAATTGGAAAAGGTACACCGAAGGGCGACGAAAATGATAGTGGGGATGGGACGACTTTCCTATGAAGAGAGGCTGAGAAGGCTAGGGCTTTTCAGCTTGGAGAAGAGACGGCTGAGGGGAGATATGATAGAAGTGTATAAAATAATGAGTGGAATGGATCGGGTGGATGTGAAGCGACTGTTCACGCTATCCAAAAATACTAGGACTAGAGGGCATGAGTTGAAGCTACAGTGTGGTAAATTTAAAACGAATCGGAGAAAATTTTTCTTCACCCAACGTGTAATTAGACTCTGGAATTCGTTGCCGGAGAACGTGGTACGGGCGGTTAGCTTGACGGAGTTTAAAAAGGGGTTAGATAGATTCCTAAAGGACAAGTCCATAGACCGCTATTAAATGGACTTGGAAAAATTCCGCATTTTTAGGTATAACTTGTCTGGAATGTTTTTACGTTTGGGGAGCGTGCCAGGTGCCCTTGACCTGGATTGGCCACTGTCGGTGACAGGATGCTGGGCTAGATGGACCTTTGGTCTTTCCCAGTATGGCACTACTTATGTACTTATGTACTTATGACTTGAATGGATAGTAGAGCAAAATGATGGAAATGTTTTGGGCATGTTAACTATTATTAGCCTTGTTATCCTATAAGAAAACCAGCCTTATAAGATTATCTGCTTACTATCTTTTTTGTTTTCGAGAAGACAAGCAAACAAGTCTCTACCCCACCAGCTCCCTAGTTGCTAATACTGATTGGGACAAAATGTTGTCAGGCCAAGGTGGACCACTGTCAAACTTGTGAGTTTTTGTACCAAGTAGAGCGCTGCTGAGCCGGGTACTCAGACCAGGTTCTGCTTGGCGGCCAGACAACCCCGGGTTTCACCTGCGCTGATTGCCGTTCCCCAGAGGTTGAGCCCCTAGGTGCGGGCGGCCTGCAAGACTTACGAGACGGAGCTGGGAGCGGGGCGGTGAACATATCGGCCAGTAAGGCAGCAGACAAGAAAGTGAATCCAGGTACAGGCAAAGTCAATAGGCAGGCAGCAGGCAAAGGAGAGTGATCCAGGAACAGGCAATGTCAACAGGCAAGCAGCAGGCAGGGGAGTAAGCCAGGTTCAGGCAAGAGAGTAATCCAGACACAGATAAAGTCAGTAGGCAGTCAGCAGGTCAAGAGAGTAATTCAGGCACAGGTAAAGTCAGTAGGCAGGCAGCAGGTCGAGGGTAATCCAGGTACAGGCAAAGTAAGTAGGCAGGCACCAGGTCAAGAGAATAATCCAGGTACAGGCAAAGTCACTAGGCAGGCAGCAGGTCAAGAGAGTAATCTAGGCACAGGTAAAGTCAATGGGCAGGCAGCAGGCAAGTAATCCAGGTACAGGCAAAGTCAGCAACAAGGGACAAGTAGTTAAGAAGCAAACTACTGAGCAAGTAACACCTACCAAAGTGGAAGCCGAAGCATGGAGTCCAGGAAGAGCTCAGCTGATAAAGTGCTGGCGTCTGACATCAGCAGGAACCAGAAGGGAGAAGGAGCACAGCCATAGGACAAGAGCAGGGGAAGGAGGAACTGGAAGACCAATAGGAGAGAAGCAAGGGAAGCCAGGCAGAGGGAGAGCAGACACAGGTACATGGAAGCAAAGCAATTAAGGAGCCTGCAACCACTGCTCTTTGAACAAACTCAGAGAAGAACTACACACACGGCTCAGGGCAGTGCCAGTCAAGTGTGCCTGTCGACGGGACCCCGCGCAGCCCGAGGACGCCGCTTGCGTTGAGTTAGGGGACATGACAACCACCTTGTTCCATTGCCTTTGTCCTTATGCAGGGAAGGACTAAGCCATAGGCAAACTAGACATGTACCTAGGGCCTAAATGTTTAAGAGGGGGTCCTCTCAGATGTGCTATTTCAGTGGCCCCCAAAGTAGATTTTTGCAGTGATGAATCAGTGACTGGCAGAAAGAGAATTGGAGGGGCGAGACAAAAGCCACCACTGCCCTCAGAGTTCTGTATATCTTCCTTAATCTCTGTGCATTATCCTCCAGTTGACAGGAGGAGACTGTGTGCAGCACTTTTTAACCTGCCACTTTCTCCTCTGCTGTTTTTTTTTTCCTGTAGTCTGAATCACAAGGGGAAGGTGAGGCTTTTGTGGGAATTTTAAATGTATGGATATTTCAAGGCGGGGTGGGGGGTGGGCAATGTGCTTCTTTGCCTAAGGTTAGGGCAAAGTGTGTTATGTTGTTTTGGGTTTTTTAGTCTGCCTCTACCTGAGCAGTCCAGGGCAGATCAAACATATAAATTGCGAGTGACCGTACTCACCCGCAAATGCGCAGTAGAGACCAAACTTTCAAGGAGCAACACTCCAAGCCCCGCCTCCACCAGCAGCTCCTGTTCTGGACGTAATGCAGCCAATAGGGAGGGAAGGAGGGGGCGTGGAAATCAGAGGGGGAGGAGCCATGTACATCGGAGGTGCATAACAAATCTGCAACTATGGAGGCGGGCATGGAACTCGCCAACGGGAGGGACGGTGGAGGCGTGCAAAACGGCGCAGGATGGAGGGAGGGAGACAAGGGTGATGCAGTACACACACACAGAACAAGTCAGGAACACAGGACAGAGGACAGTTGGTGGAAATCGGACGGAGAGGGGCGAAGGAGGGGGCGTGGACATCCGTGGGGGAGGGAGGGAGGATGGACAAGCACAAGGATAGGAGCAGAGGGAGGAGCCGTGGAAATCGCTCTCAAATGGCAGGCTCTCTGTTCGACATGGCATGGAGGGGGCGTGGAAATCTGAGGGGGAGGAGCCATGTACATCGGAGGTGCACAACAAATCTGCAACTACGGAGGAGGGCATGGAACTCGGCAACGGGAGGGACGGTGGAGGAGGGAGGGAGACAAGGGTGATGCAGTACACACACACAGAACAAGTCAGGAACACAGGACGGAGAGGGGCGAAGGAGGGGGCATGGACATCCGTGGGGGAGGGAGGGAGGGAGGGTGGACAAGCACAAGGATAGGAGCAGAGGGAGGAGCCGTGGAAATCGCATGGGGGGGAGCAGCAGTGTAAATCGCTGGGAAATGGCAGGCTCTAGGGAGGGACAGCAGGACCACTACTATTTTCACTCAGACAACAGGAAGGAGATCTGTTGTTGGATATGGGCATGGAAATCGGAGCAGGAGGCAGGACAGGAGGGGGCGTGGACATCAGAGGGGGTAGGAAGGGGCAGACTGGACAAAAACTAGGATAGCAGCAGAGGGAGGAACCGTGGAACAAAGATAACCAATGGCCAGAACTGCTACCATCCGGGGAGGAGCCAATGCGGAGAAACTAATGCAGGAGAGAAGAGAACCACCAGAAACCAAGCAGGGATCCAAAACTGTTCAGGAGGCCAACAGCAAAAGGTAAGCACGTGCATTCACTCGCTGCATGCACACACACACACGTCCTGCTTTGCTGCAAGCAAAGGCATACCTGTCACGCCCCTTTGGCTCACTGAACAGCACCAGTCAGCAGAAGGGGCGGAACAACAACAACATGTATGGGAGGGGGGGGGGGGGGGGGAAGAGACCTGCACGGGACTGCAAAATGAGCCTGCCTTTCAAACTGCTCCAACAACTGCCTACAAGGAGACACTGAACCTCCACTGAGACAGGGAGTACTAACAGCTCACTAGCACTCTCTCTCACTCACTCACTGTCTCACTCACACACACACACACACACACACACACACACACACACACACACACACACACACACTAGCAGCTCACACTTACTGTCAATTTGCCACATAAAAACACTTTCTCTTTCATTCTCACACACTGGCACACATACACAATATTAAACGAAGGGGTGGGGGAAGGCAAATAAAAACAAAACCCTGATTTGCACCTTGCAACAAATGGATATAAGGAGCCACTAACCACCACCACTGTGACAGCTCACTCTCATGCTCTGTCTCTTTCCCAGAAAGACACACTTTCTCTCTCACTCACTCACTCTCTCACCCAAGCACACACACACACAATATTAGAAGAAGGGGTGGGGGCAGGCGAAACAACAAGGAGCACTGATTTTAACCTAAACAAAAAAAAAACCCATAAGGACCAACTGACCCACTCCACTCTGACACCTCACTCTCATGCTCTTTGTCTGTTTCCCAGAGAGACACACTTTATCTATCACTCGCTGACTCACACACACACAATATTACAAAAAGGGGTGGGAAAAAAAAGCACTAATTTGTACCCTAAAATAACTCGCTATAAGGAGCCAATGACCCCCTCCACTGTGACAGGGAGTCCTAGCAGCTCACTGACACACACAAACTCACTTTTCAAAGCCCACAAACACCGGCTACAAGGAGCAACTAACACTCACTCTCTAATACACATACACGCTCTGTCTCTCACTCACACAGACGCACACACACACACACTTTCACACTGCACACTTTGTCTACCACACACACACACACACACAAAATATTACAAGGAGGGGTGCCAGACAACAGAAAAAAACATCAAACCATTGACCCTCCACTGTGACAAGGAGTACTACCACCT
Organism: Microcaecilia unicolor; assembly: GCF_901765095.1. Classification (NCBI taxonomy): domain Eukaryota; kingdom Metazoa; phylum Chordata; class Amphibia; order Gymnophiona; family Siphonopidae; genus Microcaecilia; species Microcaecilia unicolor. The sequence continues at coordinate 266,785,356 of NC_044033.1, read as the reverse complement.
CACTCTCACACAGACACACACTTTCTCTAACACTCTCTCTCTCACACACACTCAGCTACAACAACATTACAACTGATTTGAACTACTGTGACAAATCAGAACAAGAAAAGGACTGTAATAAAACAGAAACACTACTATTAAAAAAGCAACCTAAAACAACTAATATGCCACGACGAAAACTAGACACCACAGGAACTGAGCTGGCAGCTCATGATTTAGAATTGAAGAGGAGGAAAGCTCAAAGAGATAGAATTAGACATGAAAATAAAACAGAAACACAAAAACATGCAGAAAAGGAAAGAGTACGCAATTACAGAAAACATCACAGTGAACTACAAAAACATGAAGAAAGACACAGACGTCAACAATCAAGAATCAACAAACACTTAATGGACCTTCAAATGACAAAGACACAAAGCTTTAAGAACATTACAAGAGTTTCAGGAAAAAAATATAAACAGTAGCAGCCTTGGCAACTTTTGCGAAATCTGTGAACATTGTCATGCAAAACACTTTAAAAATGAGAGACCAACAGATAAGAAGTTTAATGTTTGCTGCAATAAAGGGTCTATACATTTACCGCCTATAACTACAAATGAATACATTAAGAACTTGATGACTGCACAAGATCCAGATTCAAAAACATTTATGAAAAATATACGATCATATAATAGTGCATTAGCATTTGTATCAGTGGGAGCAAAAATTAATGTCCCTAGAGGTTTTTGGACCATACTGTTTCAAAATATACGGACAAATGTAAAAATCAATTATTAAATGTTTTCCCCCCTTATTTAATTTCTTTTTTTCATTAATCGATGGAGGGGAGGGCAGGGGACAGAGGAGGGTGGCTGCACATGGGGTGAGGGAAGAGGACAGAGGACGGTTGCTGGACATGAGGGAAGAGCAGGGGACAGAGCACAGTTGCTGCACATGGAGGTGAAATTTAAAAAAAACGCCCGTTTTAACGGGCTTAACGGCTAGTTACAATATAAGAAAAACCAGATTAGAAAATCTGGGGCCACAAAAGTACAAAATATTACAAGTCAGAACCCTGTACATTTAATGTGCTATTTCTGAGCACATCTAAACCTGTCCTACTATTTCTTCATGCCTGTTGTTACCTGCTGACTTGATTTCTTGTCAAGTTTTCTGATAAGGAAAAAACAACTCTGTTAACGATGCATTTATCACAGTGAAATTCACATGATAGACATTGGTGTAACCATGGGTTAAGGTCTGTACTGAGGAAAGATGCCAGTCATCATATTTTCTTTTTTTTCAGTATTCCATTATAATACGGGCAATCAGCAAACCTGCGCTACTAACCGCCATCGGTGCTCTGTACATGCTGTGTGCAGAGACTATTCAACTGGCTTTTGTTGCAGATGTGTGCCTGGTTATTATGGTAATGGACGACAATGTGTTGAAGAAGGTAGTTTTTAAATTTTTTTTGTACTTATTTAATAACATATGCTAGATTGTCATTCTTGTAACTTAAGAAATAGATATACAGTACTTTAACATGTAATAAAAATAGCTTTATTCTGATCGTCATATTGCAGAGATGCATACCTTAGTACCTATTGTTAATATACATCAAATATAGTAGGAATAGTCACTTGGTCGGGCTGCACAAAGAAATAGGAGTGACTAATTTCTCTTTCCTGTAAATTCATGCAAAGGATAATGCTTGGACACCAGTCATTGCTGCATATGGTAGGGATGTGTATTCATTTTAAATCTCACAGGTCCCAGAACAGACCCATATTGATTTTTCCATTTGGAAAAATAACTATTTAATTATCCTCTCTGTTTTCTGTTTTTAGCTTGTTTCCAATCTACCATAGTGTGCTGTCTTCCAAACCATGATTTTTTTTTTTTAATTTAACAAGGAATCTGTGATGGGGACTTTCGTCAAATGCCTTCTGAAAATCTAAATGCATTATATCAGTTGTCTTACCTTTATTCATATTTGTTTATACCAGACTTGTCCAACCTTTTTGTTATCAGGGGCCACATTTAATATTTCATAAGATTCGGAGGGCCAAGACACGCATACTCATACACACGCTTACACTCTCCCCCATTCCCCTCCCAGCTTCTCTTACATGTCCCCCTCCTGCCCTGAAGACTTCACTAGACCACCAGGGTGGCTTCATGTGCGTGCCAGGAGGGCACCCTGCGGCTCAGGGGAGAGGAGGCAAGGAGACAGATCGTGATAATGGCGGGGAATGGGAAGGAGTGCCGCGGGGCCCTGTGCAACCGCTCCTGCCTAAGACCGGCCCTATCTTTTTTTTCTCTCTTATGTAATATTCACCAAGTCTCTTTTTTTCTCTCTCTCTCTATCATGTAACCCCACCCCAACCTTCACCCAGTCTCTCTCTCTCGTGTAACTTCTCTTATATAACCCTCCAGCCTTCACCTAATCTTTTTCTTTCTCTCTCTCATGTAACCCCCCCCCCCCAGCCTTCACCCAGTCTTTCTCTCTCTCATGTAACCCTCCCCCACCTTCAACCAGTCTCTTTTTTTCTCATGTAACCCTCCCAGCCTTCAACCAGTCTTACTCTTTCATGTAACCCTCCCCTCCAGCCTTCACCCAGTCTTTTTTTTTTCTCTCTCTCTCAGGTACCCCCAGCCTTCACCCAGTCTTTTTTTTTTTTTTCTCTCTCTCTTAGGTACCCCCAGCCTTCACACAGTCTTTTTGTCACCAATGTAACCCTCCTAGCCTTCACCCAGTCTTTCTCTCTCGTGTAACTTCTCTTATGTAGGCCCCCAGCCTTCACCCAGTCTTTTTTTTCTCTCTCTCTCATATGTAAACCCCCCCCCCCAGCCTTCAACCAGTCTGTTTTTTTTTCCTCTCATGTAACCCTCTCCCCGGGCCTTCACCCAGTCTCTTTTTTTTCTCTCTCATGTAACCCCCCCAGCCTTCAACCAGTCTCTCTCTCTCTCTCTCTCTCTCTCTCTCTCTCTCTCTCTCTCTCATGTAACCCTCCCCCACCTTCACCCAGTCTCTTTTTTTTTCTTTCTCTCTCTCATGTAACCCTCCCCCACCTTCACCCAGTCTCTTTTTTTTTTCTCTCTCTCTCTCTCTCTCTCATGTAACCCTCCCCCACCTTCACCCAGTCTTTTTTTTTTTTCTCATGTAACCCTCCCAGCCTTCAACCAGTCTTTCTCTTTCATGTAACCCTCCCCTCCAGCCTTCCCCCAGTCTTTTTTTCTCTCTTATGTAACCCCTCCAGCCTTCTCCCAGTCTTTTTTTTCTCTCTCATGTAACCCCCCCCAGCCTTCACCCAGTCTCTTTTTTTTTTCTCTCTCATGTAACCCCCCCCAGCCTTCAACCAGTCTCTCTCTCTCTCTCTCACTCTCATGTAACCCCCCCCCAGCCTTCACCCAGTCTTTTTTTTTCTCTCTCATGTAACCCCCCCCCAGCCTTCAACCAGTCTCTCTCTCTCTCTCTCTCTCTCTCTCATGTAACCCTCCCCCACCTTCACCCAGTCTCTTTTTTTTTTCTCATGTAACCCTCCAAGCCTTCAACCAGTCTTTCTCTTTCATGTAACCCTCCCCTCCAGCCTTCCCCCAGTCTTTTTTTTCTCTCTTATGTAACCCCCCCAGCCTTCACCCAGTCTCTTTTTTTTCTCTCTCATGTAACCCCCCCAGCCTTCACCCAGTCTCTTTTTTTTCTCTCTCATGTAACCCCCCCAGCCTTCAACCAGTCTCTCTCTTTCATGTAACCCTCCCCTCCAGCCTTTTTTCCTCTCTCTCATATACCCCTAGCCTTCACCCAGTCTTTTTTCTCTCTCGTGTAACTTCTCTTATGTAACCCCCCAGCCTTCACCCAGTCTTTTTTTTCTCTCTCTCTCATGTAAACCCCCCCCCAGGCTTCACAGTCTTTTTTTTTTTTTTCTTTCTCTCTCTCATGTAACCCCCCTCCCCCCAGCCTTCAACCAGTCTCTTTTTTTTTTTCTCTCTCTCTCATGTAACCCCCCACCCCCGGCCTTCAACCAGTCTCTTTTTTTTCTCTCTCTCTCTCTCTCAAGTAACTTCTCTTAAGTAACCCCCAGCCTTCACCCAGTCTTTTTTCTCTCTCATGTAACTCCCCCCAGCCTTCACCCAGTCTGTTTTTTTCTCTCTCTCATGTAACCCTCCCTAACCTTCACTCATGTAACTCCCCCTAACCTTCAGCCAGTCTCTTTTTTTTCTCTCTCTCTCTCATGTAACCCCCCCCTAACCTTCAGCCAGTCTCTTTTTCTCTCTCTCTCTCTCTCTCATGTAACCCTCCCTAACCTTCAACCAGTCTTTTTTTCTCTCTCTCACATGTAAACCCCCCAGCCTTCATCCAGTCTGTTGTTTTTCTCTCGGTCTCTCATGTAATCTCCTCCCCAGCCTTCACCTTGTCTTTTTTTCTGTCTCTCATGTACCCCCAGCCTTCACCCAGTCTTTCTCTCCCATGTAACCCTCCTAGGTTTCACCCAGTCTTTTTTTTTTTCTGTCTTAATCCACCAAGTCTCTTTCTTTTTTCTCTCTCTCTCATGTAACCCTACCCCAACCTTCACCCAGTCTTGCTCTCTCTCATGTAACTTCACCCAGTCTTTTTTTTCTCTCTCTCAGGTAACCCCCTGTGGCGAGTGGGTTTCCAAGCCTATGACCTGTATTCTTTCATGAAATGCATTTCCCTTGCATGGCCAGCAGGTGGTGACTGTCTTTTGTTTGTAAAGTTGTTACAGAACTGTCATTTCTTTTTCCTGCTAAAAGCTTAAGCTGTGAGGTAATTTTTTTAGTCTCAGATAAGAGAGTGGAAAGAGAAGGTTCTCTCTTCCTGAGACCCTGTGAACAGTTATCCTTCATGACCTGTGAGCAGCTATATATTGTTCCTGAACTCTCCAGATACTACTTAAGTAGTATATAAATGTTAGCTAGTTTTCATGTTTATTTCCTTGTTTGCTATTTTCCATCTGTTTTATATGGATCACTGTTCTACTGTGACAATAAAACTGATTAGTTTGACTCTGCTGTCCTGGACTGACTAAGAATCCTGGTGGTTTGTGTGTTTGGTCTGTGGGTGCTTTCTGGGAACTGTGGGATCCTTGAGAGTGTGACCCCTGTAACCTAGAAATCACTGGGGAATAACCTGAGAGTGGGAAACTTGTCCAGAGGCAAGTGAGACCCAGTCGGTGAAGTGGAGGGTGATAATATAGAGCACAAGCGGCAGGTGCAGGCAGACCTGAGCTGTACTGGGGACAGACCCTCCTTGTGGCCACAGGTTTTTTTGTGACCCCCCCCCCCCCCCCCCAGTCTTCACCAAGTCTCTTTTTCTCTCATGTAATGCCCCCAGCCTTTAACCAGCCTCCTTTTTTTTTCTCTCTCGTGTAACCCTCCGAGCCTTCACCCAATCTTTTTATTTTTCTCATGTAACCCTCCTGGCCTTCACCCAATCTTTTTCTATATCTCTTTCATGTAACCCTCCCCTCCAGCCTTCACCCAGTCTCTTTTTTTTTTTTTTCTCTCTCTCTCATGTTACCCTCCCATCCTTCACCCAGTCTTTTTCATCAGTTTTCAGCTACAGATTCTTGCTGTGGAATCCCTGCTTCCCCACTGACTCCTCTGTCAATGAGCTTGAGCTGTGTGGCACTGGAAGTTCAGGTTGGTCTCAGAGTTTTAAGTCTCATGAGACTTGAAACTGCAAGACCAATCTGAGCTTTCAGTGCCGAGTATCATAAGCTCATGGATGGATGATTTGAGTGGGGGGAAGCAGGGATCCCATGGCAAAAATCTGCATTGACCTCTCACCCCCCCCCCCCCCCAAATGCTGAGCTTCTGCAGGCCAAGAGGAGGCACTTGGTGGACACGCCTGGTTTATACCCTTAAAAAAAATCTAATACGTTGGTAAGGAAAACTTTTTTTTTCTTAAACCCATGCTGACTCATTTCCATTATATCTCATCTATATGGTCAGTAATAGTTTTGCCTGGTGCCAATGTCAGACTCATTGTGCCCCTCATATCTTAAAAAAAAAAAACCCAAAATAAAACAAAATACATTGGCCATCTTGCTGCCCTCTGATACTGTGATTTGTTAAATGATAGGTTAGAGATTAGTAGTAACAGGTGAGCAATTTCAGAGCTCTGGGATAGAGAATGACACAGAGACAAAGTTTGTCTCCACCCCACCCTGTCCCTGCAGACCCTGTTTCCATCCTCGCCCCGTCCCCTTAGGTTCTGTCCCCAACCCATCCCTGTGGACTCTGTCCTCACCTGCAGAGGCCTCAAACACTTGATTTTATATTTAAATATTTTTATTCAATTATGAAAAAGCCACAGTATGCTGTACAACAGTTTATAAATCAAAAATAGAAAACAGTTGTAACAACGAGCAACTATAATAACCCCACCACTACTACCCTCTACCCTTCCAACCCCAACAATAGCTGACTTCTACTACTCCAAGGAATCCTAATCCGCCCTGTTAAAACGTCCAGGGGTACAAAATACAACCCACTGTATATGCCTAATGGGGGAGAAATATGCCTTATGAAGCACTGTTATGATTTTTTAATCTGTGGATGAATAAGTCATCAACAATAGCAGGATTCAGTCTAGCTCTCCTGTCTTCCACAGTCCTCCCAGCAATAGAAAATGTCTTCTCAGAAGATGTGCTGGTAGCAGGAATGTACAGGATCTCCCATGCAAATGTTGCTAGTCATGGCCAGCATGTTTGCTTGTTTTTCCCAAAAAATCAAAATATCATCATCTGCATCACTCAAATAACAATCCAGTTCAGGAACAGGCTTGAAAGTAGAAAATGACACGAGGACAAAGTTTGTCCCTATCCCTGCCCTGTCCCCACAGGATCTGTCCCTGCCCCCACGGTTATCGTGGGTCCCCATGTCATTCTGTACTCTGGGGTAAATACCATCCACTTCTGGTGTTTTTTTAAAATTCTTTGTCAATTTACGTTATTGTGTCATGAAAATTTACAGTTATTTTGTTTTAGTTATCCCAGATCAGTACATCAAAGAATGTTTTTGATGTGGGTATGACCCCCAACATCTTCCTCGGGAAAGACTGAAGCAAATAATTCATTTAAGAGGGAGAAGTTATCAAGTTGTGTTAGGGCTTTAAGTCACGTTATTTGTCCCTTAATGTGCCTTAAAGGGCCCTAACACAGGTTGACTATTTCTACCTGCAGCAATATTTGAGTCACCACAGGATACATAGTTAGGAGATGTAAAACATGCAAATGCAAGTAAAACAGCTCATTACTATATAAAAACCATAATGTGACTTGTGACACACTTGTCTTTAGATTGTACACCTGTCTTTTAGATTGTAAGCTCCTTGAGCAGGGACTGTCTTTCCATGTTAAATTGTACAGCGCTGCGTAACCCTAGTAGCGATTTAGAAATGTTTAGTAGTAGTAGTAGTAGTAAAATAACCCTAGCTAAAAGCTGAGTTTGTTACTATGCTGGGAGCATCAGACCTCAGAGGTATGGCCTGATTCTCCTGGGTCTAATCTTAAAGGGGCCAAGAAGCTGCTGTTAATCTCCCTCATCACTCCCCCCCCCCAATCCACCCCCCCCCCCCATTTCAGCAAGGACCTCAGGAGTGGACCCTTACCTGGTGGTCCAGTGGGTGATAAGTGACAGAATACAGTACAAGCGTTTGACCTTCTAAATGAAATGTTTCTTAATATCTTTGTCAGGAACACCTCAGCGTGTGAATGGAAAAGTGAAAGGGAGACTCTTCGTGGGCAGCAATCCAGTTCCTATGGTGTTTGAGAACATTGACCTACATTCCTATATTGTGGTAAATGATGGGCGAGCGTACACTGCCATTAGCACAATATCAGAGTCACTGGGCTATTCCTTGCTCCCTCTTGCTTCTATTGGAGGTGTTATTGGTTGGATGTTTGCACTGGAGCAGCCACAGTATAAAAATGGATTCAGCATTACAGGTAATTTTATTTATTTGAAAATTTAGCTTTTCTTTTATAAGCAAGAATCAACCCTGAAGCTGGCTGGTTCCTTTTCGCAATCTTCATTACAAAAATTTTACAAAACCATTTAAATAATTTACTTGGCATATTTCATAGATCTAAGGTAATTCAATATTATGTTTCCTCAAAACACACACACAGTACTTCTATTGAATAATTGCAGTAACTCTGCTTGCTGGTTTTCCTTAAATATCTGTTTTTTTAAACACTATGTGGAAAGTTCTTAACCCATGGTATCATGCACTTATAACTGTAAAAGACTTGCTCAGAAGTTGAAAATACGCCACCAGTCTATTTAGAAATATTTTAAAGCTGAGAAATACTGGGGTCCATATTCAAAGTGATTGAACAAGCCAGAAATGGCTCCTGGCCAGTTAAATCGCCTGTTTGGGGCTAACCACTAATTTTGAGTGGCACTTAACCGGTTAGTGCCAAACTGAAAACTAACAATTTTGAGGGGGTTCTGGGGGTGGAGTTGACAGTTGGCCGGCTAAATGCCTATATTCATCACTTAACAGGCCAGGTTAACCACACAAATAGGACCACATTGTTTAGTATACAGCTGTCTGGTTTTGCAGATCAGTCAGCTTTGTATATATAACTTATTCCCTTATTTATGATCTAGTAGGGCAAGTAGCTTAGAGGAAGAGTGCCTGTAGCTTATAGAATACTAAAGTTAGGTGCATATTTCCGACATGTAGGCATAAGCATATACACCAGTTCTATGGGTGGCATATGTACTTGTGTGTAACCGCATATATGCGCATGTACTGGTTATATATTAGCATTCTGTAAAGGAAAGTAAGTATCTAAATATAGATGCATTGTTATTGAATTGCCCTCTCAGTTCTTTATCTGATTTGCAGATCTCTAGCACAAATTCATACAGAATTTCTCTTACATCCTTCCACTTGCCCCCAGGTGAGAAACTGGCCTTTTCCAGTTAAAGAATACTTTTTCCTCTCTCCTCTGCTGGTCCACCCTTGCTCCTGTTTATGGTGGAAACAGTTTCATTGATGTTTCTTTAGGAGCTGTCTTGTCACAGAAACCGGCACGGAAGTTTAATGCTCAGGCAAACTAGTCATAAGCCTATGGCTCAGAATCAAGATGCGCCCACAACAAGCCTGCTGTCTCCTGCATGAGAATGTTAAAATCCTGAAATGGAATGCAGTGAACTTGGGGCCAGACTATGGTTACCGTTCAGTGGTTTTAGTTGAGGGGAGGGGGATTTTGGATTTTGCTCACACCTTTTTCAGGAGGGGTCAGCATTCCTTTATTTGGTGTGAACCCTAATGGTGGTATTGGGAGACTACTGCTAGAGGCCTAAAGAGCAAGATTTTGGAGGAGGGAACTGCTAGAGCAGGAGCAACCTGGAATTGCTTCTGCTCCCTGAACCCAGGAATCACGTCATAAGGGCTAGGGCTTGGTGGAAGGGGCGGTCAGTAGCACCCTAAATTTGTAAAGAAGAGATCAGCTTCAAAGATTAAATCATGGGGGGGGGGGGGGGGGGGCTTGTACTTAAAAACAGGTATAGGGAAAATTAAAATTAAAACCTTTCTACAGGTTGGGGGGGGCTACACAATTGATTAAATGGATTGGGGTGAGGACAGTTATTTTTACATTGGTGGTCTCTTTAACATGTTCCTGGAAGGAAATAAAGAACACCTCTTAAGGTGTTACTTTCAATGAATAATACAGCTTACAAGGTTTATTGCAAAATGCAGTGTTCATTCTCCATAATAATGAGGTGTTTTGACATAACTTGAATGCTCCACAGCTTATTATTTAACATGAATTACAGAAAAAAATCCTTCATTAAAGAGTGTTATTGCAAGTAACACGCATTATTGTTAATTGTCAGTGGAGGATGAAGTGATTTGTGTAAGATCATAAAGAGAATCAGTGGGATTCAGAAACTGTTTTTCCTGGTTCTCAGGCTGCTGTTTTAACCACTAGGTTTCTCCTTCACTTCCAGAAGTGAGAGGTGAGGTAGGGAAGAGGGCAGCTTGTGAAGGACCATAAAAGGAGGTCCCTCAGGGAAGAGGGGCAGGGCGAATGTGATTCTGCAGAAGATGGAGAAAAGGAGTGAATAGATACCTATAGTAGGACCCATTATTGTATAGATACTGTCAGGGTCAGACTTCCTTCCTGTGCTCTTTTTCCTAGAAGCTTTCTGTCACCTGTAAATTGTAAGTTTGCCACCTTAAATTGGCAACTCCTATAGATAAAGGCTTCTTTTGGTAAATGGAGGCATTAAAGGGTCATGGATTTGATAGGATTAAAGCCTTTCTGTGCTATAACCAAAGCAGTTTACATTTATTATGTACAGGTACTTTCTCTGTCCCTGTGGGCTCATAATCTGTGTTTTTGTACATGGGACAATGAAGGGTTAAGTGACTTGCCCAGAGTCATCTGGAACAAGTTGCTTTTCCAGTGTAGGTCCTTACTGACCACACCACTGTAGCATAGAGCTGTAAACCCTCAACAGCTTCAGTGGGAACTATACTTTAATTTCCAAATTACATTCTGGCTGAGAAGCCAAGATGGGAAAGCTGACACCTTGTCTCGAAAAGGGGAGAACTATCTTGACCCTCCAGAACAATAGGCTCCCTAATCAATTATCATTCATGCATGGTAGATTGTTGGGGCAGCCATTCTGGACCTGATATGTGCAGCAGAGAGGCAAGATCCCATGGTATGGAGCAGAGCAAGAGGAATTCCAATCACCCAAGTGCACCTTGCTGCACCAAGAACATGAAGGCTTTTTTTACAACCGTCTCTGGCTACAAGTAAATGTATGCAAATAAGATGTTGATATGTCTAATCTACCCCTGTGCTGCTACTTTGATTTCCAAATTACATATTGGCTGGGAAGTCAAAATGGGAAGGTTGGCTATAAATTATCTTTCAGCTGTATTGTACAATTTCCTTTATAAACATGCACTTGTAGGTCCATACACATACAGAGAAAAAACAGCAGAGGCAAAAAAGGTGATCTAGTGGATAATGAAATTACAAGCAGGGCTAAAAAGCAAAAACAGTCTCTTATAATGTACAGCGCGAGCAACTAAATTTCCAAATTTTTTAGATAATCTTTGAAGGAATCAATATGTCATAACGAATGCACAGCATTTCCAGGTTAGGAAAAGGTATGCAAAGGTATGAGACGGAGAAGCACTTTTTTCAGTTTCTCCATTTTTAAAATCGCTGCTTCTGCTATTCATGCTGGCAAATGGACCTGCACTCTGGCAAATTCTTTTAGGTATTTTAGAAAAGGCTCCTCATTCAGTAGAGCCTTTTGTAAAGTACAGGAGTAATTGTGGACATCCCGACCTGGATGTCTCAATTCTCTTCTCCGTACCCTATTTGAAAAGGACCTTACTGTAATCTACAATACTATAAACACTTATTTAAAAAAAATTTATCTTGCTTCATAGGTGGAGAGTTTATACGGCAAGCTGAAGTTACCTTCCTACCTAGTAATGACAAGGTGGTTATTAAGCAGCAGTTCACTGGCATCAATGAACATGGCCATCTCACCATCAGCACTGAACTAGAAGGAAGAGTTCCCCAAATCCCCTTTGGATCATCGGTCCACCTTGAACCATATACCGAACTTTATCATTCCTCAAGCTCTGGTAAGTTTTGTCTTTAAGTACATCTGTCTAATTTCATTTACTTTATTTTTGAGACTTACCCTAGCTGTGGTCTAGATGGGTTACAATAAATAAAATTACACTCCCTGATATTTAGCTGGTGGTGGACAGCATTTTGTTTTTGTCCACCGCCATAGCTGAAACTGCAAATTCAATGTTGGGCCCTGTCCAGGCTAATGCCTGTTTTTTTTTAAAGCCGGTTAGCACATGGCCGATTAAGTTAATATTCAGACTTAACTGGCCATGGGTTAGCAGATAATAGATAGGACAGCTATTAATGTGGTCTTATTTATCTGATAAACCTGGCTGGTTAAGTCTGAATATCGGCTTGTAACCTTGGGGTCATCTTTGACTCCTCTCTCTCCTTCTCTGCTCATATTCAACAGATTGCCAAAACCTGTCGTTTCTTCTCTATAACGTTAGCAAAATCCGTCCCTTCATCTCTGAGCACTCTACCAGAACCCTTATCCACACTCTTACCACCTCTTGTCTTGATTATTGTAACCTGCTTCTCACCGGCCTCCCTCTTAGCCATTTCTCTCCTCTTCAATCAGTCCAAAACTCTGCTGCGCGACTCATTTTCCGCCAAAGTCGCTATGCTCACATTAGCCCCCTCCTTAAGTCACTTCACTGTTTCCCTATCCGTTTCCGTATTCAGTTCAAGCTTCTCTTATTGACCTATAAGTGTATTCACTCTGCTGCTCCCCAGCACCTCTCCACTGTCATCTCTCCCTACGCCCCCCCTCGAGTACTCTGTTCTGTAGATAAATCTCTCTTATTTTTTTATTTATTTTTGTTACATTTGTACCCCGCGCTTTCCCACTCATGGCAGGCACAATGTGGCAGGCAATGGAGGGTTAAGTGACTTGCCCAGAGTCACAAGGAGCTGCCTGTGCCGGGAATCGAACTCAGTTCTTCAGTTCCCCAGGACCAAAGTCCACCACCCTAACCACTAGGCCACTCCTCCACATTATCCATCCCCTTCTCCTCTACTGCTAATTCTAGACTCCGTTCCTTTTGTCTTGCTGCACCCCACGCCTGGAATAGACTTCCCAAGCCTGTGCATCTAGCCCCGTCTTTGGCCGTTTTGAAGTCCAAACTTAAAGCCCACCTCTTTACCACTGCTTTTGACTCCTAACCACTACTCACTTGCCCTGTCCTTCAACCTCACCTATTATTCCCTTTACCTTTAATTGTTCTGTCTGTTTACCTGTCTTATCTGGATTGTAAGCTCTTTGAGCAGGGACTGTCTTTTTTGTGTATGGTGTACAGCACTGCGTATGCCTTGTAGCGTTATAGAAATGATAAATAGTATTCTCCGAGGACAAGCAGGCTGCTTGTTCTCACTGATGGGTTGACGTCCTCGGCAGCCCCCTCCATCGGAAAGTTTACTAGCAAAGGCCTTTGCTAGTCCTCGCGCGCCCATGCGCACCGCGCATGCGCGGCCGTCTTCCCGCCCGAAACCGGCTCGAGCCGGCCAGTCTTCTTTCGTTCGCGCTCGGTACGGTCGTGTTACGCCGTTCGTGCCCTAGAGAGTCGACCTCGCGCGTCCTTTTCGACGTGTTTTTCATTTCTTTTTCTCAAAAAAAAGTTCGGGAAGCGCTCCGGAAGTGTTCCGGAAGGCCCTTTCGGGTTTTCTGCCCTTCCCGTATTTCTCAGTTTTTTTGCCCCGTAAGTTTTCTTTCGTTGTCGGGGTAGGCCTTTTTTGGCCTCGGTCGAGATTTTTCTCCCTCTAAATTTTGGTGCTTCAATTTTCGCCATTTCGGCTTTTGATTTCGCCGGCGTGATTTTTCCGCCCATGACATCGAAGCCTTCCAGCGGCTTCAAGAAGTGCACCCAGTGCGCCCGGGTAATCTCGCTCACTGATAGGCACTCTGCGTGTCTTCAGTGTCTAGGGGCCCAGCACCGCCCTCAGAACTGTAGTCTGTGTTCCCTGTTACAAAGGCGGACTCAGGTAGCGAGATTAGCCCAGTGGAACGTTTTGTTCTCGGGCTCTTCGTCGGCATCGGCACCGGAGGCATCGAGTGCATCGACGTCGTCAGCGTCCGGACCATCTTCCTTGGCTGCCGCTCCATCGACTGCATCGAGGCATCGGGCCTCTGCATCGGCGCCGAGGCATCGGGCGACTGTATCGACGTCGGTGGTACCGAGACTTCGTCTGCTGATGTCGTCGGACGGAGGTGCATCGTCAGGAGTGCAGGTGAGGGCTGTCCATTCCCCTGCTGGTGGCGGTGAGCCTTCGGGTGGGTCTCCTCCTACCCTGAGGGCTCCTGCGGTACAGCCCCCCCGGGATCGACCTTCTTCGGTCTCGGCCCCGAGGAAGCGACGGATGGATTCTACGTCCTCCTCGTCGGTGCCGGGGAGCTCCGGTGACATGCTTCGGAAGAAGTCGAAGAAGCATCGACACCGGTCGCCCCCCCATGTTGGCACCGAGAGTTCTGGGTCGCCGAGGGATTCGGCACCCAGCAGGCATTGGCACCGAGAGGACCGCTCACCCTCTGTTCAGGAGGTGTCGATGCGCTCCGCTCTGGACAGCCCGGAACAGCCTCCTCGCCCGGAACAGGTTCTGACGTCGACGCCTGCATCGACCTCTCAGCCTTTCTCTGCAGCCGCTCTAAACGAGAGCCTCCGGGCCGTTCTCCCAGAGATTCTGGGAGAGCTGTTGCGCCCTACCCCTCCGGTACCGGCGGTGCTTGCGCCACCGGTACCGTCGAGTGTGGCGCCGGCTGGCCCATCGCCCAGGTTGAGGTCCCCGACGTCGGTACCGCGTGCGGTGCCGACCGCGGCCACCTCCCAGGAAGGCTCCCCGACTACGTCGGCGGAGGGAGCTTCGCCGATGCGGGCGAGGGACTCTTCCTCTCGATGCCCCCACCGTGGACGGGGTTCCACCGAGTCGAGCAGGGCGAGGTTGCAGACACAGGTTCGTGAACTTGTGTCTGACACCGAGGGTGAGGCCTCGTGGGAAGAGGAGGAAGACCCCAGATATTTCTCTGACGAGGAGTCTGAGGGTCTCCCTTCCGATCCCACTCCCTCTCCTGAAAGACAGCTTTCCCCTCCTGAGAGTCTGTCTTTTGCTTCCTTTGTCCGGGAGATGTCTACGGCCATCCCCTTCCCGGTGGTTGTGGAGGACGAGCCCAGGGCTGAAATGTTTGAGCTCCTGGACTATCCTTCTCCACCTAAGGAAGCGTCCACTGTTCCCTTGCACCATGTCCTGAAAAAGACATTGCTTGCGAACTGGACCAAGCCACTAAGTAATCCCCACATTCCCAAGAAGATTGAGTCCCAGTACCGGATCCATGGGGACCCAGAGCTGATGCGCACTCAGTTGCCTCATGACTCTGGAGTTGTGGATTTGGCCCTAAAGAAGGCTAAGAGTTCTAGGGAGCATGCTTCGGCGCCCCCGGGCAAAGACCCTAGAACCTTAGACTCCTTTGGGAGGAAGACCTACCATTCTTCTATGCTCGTGGCCAAGATCCAGTCTTACCAGCTCTACACGAGCATACACATGCGGAACAATGTGCGGCAGTTGGCGGGCTTGGTTGATGCTCTTCCCCCTGAGCAAGCCAAGCCTTTTCAGGAGGTGGTCAGGCAGCTGAAGGCGTGCAGAAAATTCCTGGCCAGAGGAGTTTATGACACTTTTGATGTTGCGTCCAGGGCCGCTGCTCAAGGTGTGGTGATGCGCAGGCTCTCATGGCTGCGTGCCGCCGACCTGGAGAATAGACTCCAGCAGCGGATTGCGGACTCGCCTTGCCGTGTGGACATCATTTTTGGAGAAAAAGTCGAGCAGGTGGTAGAGTCTCTCCACCAGCGGGACACCGCATTCGACAAGTTCTCCCGCCGGCAGCCTTCAGCCTCTACCTCTACAGGTAGAAGATTTTTCGGGGGAAGGAAGACTGGTCCCTATGCTTCTGGTAAGCGTAGGTACAATCCTCCTTCCCGACAGCCTGCGGCCCAGGCTAAGCCCCAGCGCGCTCGCTCTCGTCAGCAGCGTGCGCCTCAGCAAGGCCCCGCGGCTCCCCAGCAAAAGCAAGGGGCGAGCTTTTGACTGGCTCCAGCAGAGCATAGCCGACATCCAAGTGTCAGTGCCGGGCGACCTGCCGGTCGGGGGGAGGTTGAAAGCTTTTCACCAAAGGTGGCCTCTCATAACCTCCGACCAGTGGGTTCTGCAAATAGTCCGGCAAGGATACACCCTCAATTTGGCTTCAAAACCTCCAAATTGTCCACCGGGAGCTCAGTCTTACAGCTTCCAGCACAAGCAGGTACTTGCAGGGGAACTCTCCGCCCTTCTCAGCGCCAATGCGGTCGAGCCCGTGCCATCCGGGCAAGAAGGGCTGGGATTCTATTCCAGGTACTTCCTTGTGGAAAAGAAAACAGGGGGGATGCGTCCCATCCTAGACCTAAGGGCCCTGAACAAATATCTCGTAAAAGAAAAGTTCAGGATGCTTTCCCTGGGCACCCTTCTCCCCATGATTCAGCAAAACGATTGGCTATGCTCTCTGGACTTGAAGGATGCCTACACACACATCCCGATACTGCCAGCTCACAGACAGTATCTGCGATTTCAGTTGGGCACACGCCACTTCCAGTACTGTGTGCTACCCTTTGGGCTCGCCTCTGCGCCCAGGGTGTTCACAAAGTGCCTAGCTGTGGTAGCAGCGGCACTTCGCAGGCTGGGGGTGCACGTGTTCCCATATCTCGACGATTGGCTGGTGAAGAACACATCCGAGGCAGGAGCCCTGCAGTCCATGCAGATGACTATTCGCCTCCTGGAGCTACTGGGGTTTGTGATAAATTATCCAAAGTCCCATCTTCTCCCAGTGCAGAAACTCGAATTCATAGGAGCTCTGCTGGATTCTCGGACGGCTCGCGCCTATCTCCCAGAGACGAGGGCCAACAACTTGTTGTCCCTCGTCTCGCGGGTGCGAGCGTCCCGGCAGATCACAGCTCGGCAGATGTTGAGATTGCTGGGCCACATGGCCTCCACAGTTCATGTGACTCCCATGGCCCGTCTTCATATAAGATCTGCTCAATGGACCCTAGCCTCCCAGTGGTATCAGGCTGCTGGGGGCCTAGAAGACGTGATCCACCTGTCCACGAGTTTTCTCAAATCCCTGTATTGGTGGACGATTTGCTCCAATTTGACTCTGGGACGTCCCTTCCAAATTCCTCAGCCGCAAAAAGTGCTGACCACGGATGCGTCTCTCCTGGGATGGGGAGCTCATGTCGATGGGCTTCACACCCAAGGAAGTTGGTCCCTCCAAGAACGCGATCTACAGATCAATCTTCTGGAGTTGCGAGCGATCTGGAACGCTCTGAAGGCTTTCAGAGATCGGCTGTCCCACCAAATTATCCAAATTCAGACAGACAACCAGGTTGCCATGTACTATGTCAACAAGCAGGGGGGCACCGGATCTCGCCCCCTGTGTCAGGAAGCCGTCAGCATGTGGCTCTGGGCTCGCCGTCTCGGCATGGTGCTCCAAGCCACATATCTGGCAGGCGTAAACAACAGTCTGGCCGACAGGTTGAGCAGGATTATGCAACCTCACGAGTGGTCGCTCAGTTCCAGGGTAGTGCGACAGATCTTCCAAGCGTGGGGCACCCCCTTGGTGGATCTCTTCGCATCTCGAGCGAACCACAAAGTCCCTCAGTTCTGTTCCAGGCTTCAGGCCTCCGGCAGACTAGCATCGGATGCCTTCCTCCTGGATTGGGGGGAGGGCCTGCTGTATGCTTATCCTCCCATCCCTCTGGTGGGGAAGACTTTGTTGAAACTCAAGCAAGACCGAGGCACCATGATTCTGATTGCTCCCTTTTGGCCGCGTCAGATCTGGTTCCCCCTTCTTCTGACTGTTCTCTTGTGCTTGACTGCTTAAATATTTTAAATTTAAATGCTTTACTTTTTGTCTATTAGATTGTAAGCTCTTTGAGCAGGGACTGTCTTTCTTCTGTGTTTGTACAGCGCTGCGTACACTTTGTAGCGCTCTAGAAATGTTAAATAGTAGTAGTAGTAGTAGTAGAGTTATCCTCCGAAGAACCGTGGAGATTGGAGTGTTTTCCGACCCTCATCACACAGGACGAGGGGGCGCTTCTGCATCCCAACCTCCAGTCTCTGGCTCTCACGGCCTGGATGTTGAGGGCGTAGACTTTGCCTCCTTGGGTCTGTCGGAGGGTGTCTCCCGCATCTTGCTTGCTTCCAGGAAAGACTCCACTAAGAGAAGTTACTTCTTCCATTGGAGGAGGTTTGCCGTCTGGTGTGACAGCAAGGCCCTAGATCCTCGCTCTTGTCCTACACAGACCCTGCTTGAATACCTTCTGCACTTGTCTGAGTCTGGCCTCAAGACCAACTCTGTAAGAGTTCACCTTAGTGCAATCAGTGCATACCATTACCGTGTGGAAGGTAAGCCGATCTCAGGACAGCCTTTAGTTGTTCGCTTCATGAGAGGTTTGCTTTTGTCAAAGCCCCCTGTCAAGCCTCCTACAGTGTCATGGGATCTCAATGTCGTTCTCACCCAGCTGATGAAACCTCCTTTTGAGCCACTGAATTCCTGCCATCTGAAGTACTTGACCTGGAAGGTCATTTTCTTGGTGGCAGTTACTTCAGCTCGTAGAGTCAGTGAGCTTCAGGCCCTGGTAGCCCAGGCCCCTTACACCAAATTTCATCATAACAGAGTAGTCCTCCGCACTCACCCTAAGTTCTTGCCAAAGGTCGTGTCGGAGTTCCATCTGAACCAGTCAATTGTCTTGCCAACATTCTTTCCCCGTCCTCATTCCTGCCCTGCTGAACGTCAGCTGCACACATTGGACTGCAAGAGAGCATTGGCCTTCTACCTGGAGCGGACACAGCCCCACAGACAGTCCGCCCAATTGTTTGTTTCTTTTGATCCCAATAGGAGGGGAGTGGCTGTAGGGAAACGCACCATATCCAATTGGCTAGCAGATTGCATTTCCTTCACTTACGCCCAGGCGGGGCTGGCTCTTGAGGGTCATGTCACGGCTCATAATGTTAGAGCCATGGCTGCGTCGGTAGCCCACTTGAAGTCAGCCTCCATTGAAGAAATTTGCAAAGCTGCGACGTGGTCATCTGTCCACACATTCACATCTCATTACTGCCTGCAGCAGGATACCCGACGCGACAGTCGGTTCGGGCAGTCAGTTCTTCAGAACCTGTTTGGGCTTTAGGATCCAACTCCACCCCCCGAGGGCCCTGTTTGTTCTGTTCCAGGCTGCACTCTCAGTTAGTTGGTAAATTTTTTAGGTCAATCTCAGTTATGCCCTCGCCGTTGCGAGGCCCAATTGACCATGGTTGTTTGTTTTGAGTGAGCCTGGGGGCTAGGGATACCCCATCAGTGAGAACAAGCAGCCTGCTTGTCCTCGGAGAAAGCGAATGCTACATACCTGTAGAAGGTATTCTCCGAGGACAGCAGGCTGATTGTTCTCACAAACCCGCCCGCCTCCCCTTTGGAGTTGAGTCTTCCCTTGAAGTGTATTGTCTTGCTACATACTGGACTGGCCGGCTCGAGCCGGTTTCGGGCGGGAAGACGGCCCGCGCATGCGCGGTGCGCATGGGCGCGCGAGGACTAGCAAAGGCCTTTGCTAGTAAACTTTCCGATGGAGGGGGCTGCCGAGGATGTCAACCCATCAGTGAGAACAATCAGCCTGCTGTCCTCGGAGAATACCTTCTACAGGTATGTAGCATTCGCTGTAGTAGTAGGATGTAACTGGACTATGCCCCCTAGAATGCCCCTGACATAGTCTGCTTGAAGTTAGGTGCTAACCGATCATTTTCAACAGCATTAACTGGTTAAGTGTTGCTGAAATGGACATTAGTATGAGATATGCACCACATGGCTCATTTGTATGAAATAGGACATGCAGCATTTAGCACATGCTAAGCTCTAGTAAAAGGGCCCCTAAATAAACAAAATTATCATTAAAATTACAAACTCTAAATTATGAAACACAGAATACAAATCGGGCACAAATAAAATTGAACATTTTGGAATAAACTCTATCCCCAGCTAACCAAAAGTTCATCACAGCTCATACGACCCCTGTTTCTAGAATTTACAGCAAATAACTTTATTGTCTCATTCTTATGAATAAGACGCAGTTTGTCATTATTCAAAGTGATTTAAACGGGCAGGACAGGCTCCTGCCCGCTTAAATTGTCTTTTGCTGCCTAACCCCCGATATTCAGTGGCACTAAAGCAGGAACTGCTACTGAATATCACCTCCGACCATCGCAAAATAAAGGGACAGATTGGGGGAGGAAAGAGCATTTTACTCTTGCAGTTTGACATGTCCAGTGCCTTTGATATGGTGCACCACGATATACTTTTGTGGCTCCTTGACTATTTTGGCACAAGTGGTAACGTACTGGCCTGGCTGAGAGGTTTTCTCACATCCAGATCCTACCAGGTATACGCCAACTCTACCCTTTCATCTCACTGGAAAGCAGACTGCGGTGTGCCACAGGGCTCCCCGCTATCACCTACCCTCTTCAATGTGATGTTGATCCCTCTGGCAACGGCTCTCTCTAAACTGGGATTCAACCCGTTTATGCAGATGATATCACTATCTTCATCCCTTTTGAAAAAGACCTAACTGAAATTACCTGTAGGATTCGGCAAGGCTTTAAAACCATGCTTGACTGGGCCAATTCTTTTCGATTTGGCCCAGTCAAGCATGAGAAAACGCAGAGAAAACGCACTGTTTGATCCTCTCCTCCCCCTATAGCAAACTCAGGCCTCCTACATTCATTACTCCTGAGCTAGTCCTGCCTATCTCGGCAGTTGCTTCCTATGTCCGTCTCAATAGCAGACTATGGACTTTTCCTCCAGGAATATGTTCAAACCTTTTTTAAACCCAGATACGTAACCACTCTTACCACCTCCTCCGGCAAAGAGTTCCAGAGCTTAACTATTCGCTGAGTGAAAAAATATTTCCTCCTATTTGTTTTAAAAGTATTTCCATGTAACTTCCTCGAGTGTCCCCTAGTCTTTGCACTTTTGGAACGAGTAAAAAATCAATTTACTCCTACTCATTCTTCACCACTTAGGATTTTGTAGACCTCAGTCATATCTCCCTCGTCCGTCTCTTTTCCAAGCTGAAGAGCCCTAACCTCTTTAGCCTTTCCTTATACGAGAGGAGTTCCATCCCCTTTATCATTTTAGTCGCTCTTCTTTGAACCTGTTCTAATTCTGCTATGTTTTCTTTGAGATATGGTGACCAGAATTGAACGCAGTATTCAAGGTGTGGATGCACCATGGAGTGATACAAAGGCATTATAGTATTTTTGGTCTTATTCACCATCCCTTTCCTAATAATTCCTAGCATCCTGTTTGCTTTTTTGGCCGCTGCCGCACATTGAGCAGAAGATTTCAGTGTATTTACAACACCCAGATCTTTTTCTTGAGCGCTGACCCCCAAGATGGACCCTAGTATCAGGTAACTGTGATTCAGATTATTCTTTCCAATGTGCATCACCTTTCATTTGTCCACATTAAATTTCATCTGCCATTTGGATGCCCAGCCTTCCAATTTCCTAAGGTCTTCCTGTAGTATTTCACAGTCTGCACGTGTTTTAACAATAGTTTTGTATCATCTGTAGATTTCATCACCTCACTCATCGTTCTGATTTCCATATCATTTATAAATATGTTAAATAGTACCGGTTCCAGTACAGATCCCTGTGGCACTCCACTGTTCATTCTCCTCCATTGAGAGAAATGACCATTTAACCCTACCCTCTGTTTTCTGTCCAATAACCAATTCCTAATCCACACCAGAACCTTGCCTCCTATCCTATGACTCTTTATTTTTCTCAGGAGTCTGTCATGAGGAACATTATCAAAAGCTTTTTGAAAATCTAGATACACTACATCAACCGACGCACCTTTATCCATATATTTATTCATGCCTTCAAAAAAATGAAGCAAGTTGGTGAGTAAAGACTTCCGCGGCTGAACCCATGCTGACTCTGTCCCGTTAAACCATGTTTGTCTACATGTTGTATAATTTTATTCTTTATAATAGTTTCCACTATTTTGCCCGACACTGACGTCAGGCTATAATTTCCTGAATCACCCCTAGAACCCCTTTTAAAAATTGGCATCACACTGGCCACCCTCCAATCTTCAGGTAGTACAGATGATTTTAACGGCAGGTTACATATTACTAACAGCAGATGAGCAATTTCATGCTTGAGTTCTTTGAGTACCCTTGAATGTATGCCATCCGGTCTAGGTGATTTGCTACTCTTTAATTTGTCAATTTGGCTCAGTACATCTTCCAGGTTCACCAATATTTCTTTCAATTCCTCCGCATCTTCACCCTAGAAAACCATTTCCGGTACAAGCAGATCTCTTACATCTTCTTCCAGGCATCAACTACCCTCTCCGTGCAAAAGAATTTCCTGACATTACTCATAAGTCTACCACCCCGCAACCTTAATTTGTGTCCTCTAGTTTTACCATTTTCCCTTCTCTGGAAAATATTGGTTTCTATATTATTGCCTTTCAAGTATTTAAATGTCTGTATCATATGTATCAGTTGACTCAATTTACTCTTCCACACTCCCAAATTTGGTGGTTCTGAATTTTTCCACCTCTGGGCTGTTAGACACTTAGCTGCAGCATACCCCCATCTAAGCCATCTACTAACCTCCCATGATTCCCTTTCATTTTGCAAGCCCAGCAAACATTCCTTAGGACCACAAGCCAACGACTGGCTAGTTAGTTTAACCAGTGCTTTCGTAACCCCCTGCCAGAACACCACCACCCTCGGACAAGTCCACCAAATGTACATAAATGACCCCTTTTGTGTCCTACACCTCCAACACAACCCCGTGCCCCCCAGGTACATTTTCTGTAATCTTTCCGGTGTGTAGTTCCATCTTGTTAAAACCTTATATGCATTCTCGTACCAATGCACACAGTGAAGCTTTATACACTTCCCCACAAATGGAGTCCCACTCTTGTTCTGAGGGGTTAAAGAGGCATAAAGGGGGATGGGATCGTTTACAGATAAACGTACTGACTATATAAGACTATGTTTATGATGTAATATTACTTGTAAAGTTGTTGGGGGTGGGGGGAGGGGCTAGGGAGGGGTGGGAGAATGAAGGCCCCTGCGTGGGCTGTAATGAGCGGGTTGTGCTTACGGTTACATATTCGTTGTTTGAATATGTGTTGGCTGTTTAAATATTTTTATTTAGCAGCATAAAGTTAAAAAAATGTATCATCTCTCCTCTGTCCCTCCTCTTCTCTAGGGTGTACATATTTGCTTTCTTTAATAGATAGTTCAAGGCAGGGGTTCCCATTCTATTGTGTGGATCCCTTTATCATCCTTCAAAATGATTTGGAGCTCCCCATCTCTTTACCCTCCCACACCGGTTTTCGCTCCTCCCAGTGAATAACCTTCCTTGGCCAGCAGTATTGCAACAAGGCAGAACTAGGTTCCACTCCCCTCCACCCATGGTCTTCAAACCATTAATATGCAAACACCCAACAATAAAATAAACATGTGTTTATACATTAGCTATAACTTATAACATACTAGGAAAAAAGGCCCGTTTCTGAAACGAATGAAACGGGCGCTAGCAAGGTGTTTGTCCTCCGATGCATGGCAGCAGGCCAGGCCATCCATGCCCCTCCCCCAGAGGTGTGCAGTCGTCCCAGCCCCCGAGATCGTCGGTCACCGGTTCTCCGCGCCTTCCTCCGTCCCTGTGGACGCTACCCACCACCCCAGGTCGGTCGGTCGCTCCCCCACCCAGGTCACCGCACCGCCCACAAGTTTGCCGCTGCACACGCCCCCCCCCCCCCTTTTCTAAGAACGGCGCACGCCCCCTCCATTGAACTAACACAGCCAATACCTGAGAAACGCAACAGTACAGCACATCGCTTCCTTTCGGGTCTTCTTCCCTCCTTTTGTCCCGCCCTCTTGTGACGTGAGTTCCGGAAGGGCGGGAAGAAGAGCCGAAGAGAAGCGATGTTCTGTACTTCTGCGTTTCTGAGGTACTGGCTGTATTAGTACAATGGAGGGGGAGTGGGGCGGTCTTAGAAAAGGGGGGGGGGTGGGTGGAGCGGCAAAGTTGTGGGCGGTGCGGTGACCTGGGTGGGGGAGTGAGCGAGCGACCTGGGGTGGTGGGTAGCAGCCAGAGGCTTCGGGGGAGGTTTTGAAGGAACGCGAAGGGAGGGCAGTAACAGGAAGGGAGGGAGGGTGTTCAAATCGGAGGGAGGGAGTGACGTGTGTGGATGGGTGGGGCCTGTGTCGGCGAGTGTAGTTGTGGTCATTAGTACCCGCCCTCGACGTCATAACGTTTTGACGTGAGGGCGGGGCACAGATACCTGATTGTTAAAAATGGTTACAGAGCTTCGAACTTACGAACTCTGAAGCCACAAAGTCAGGTTTAGAACGTTGAGGGTGCGTTTTATGTGCAGATGGGGCGTGGCGGAGGGCGGGTCTATGAGTGAGGGTGAGTGGCTCTCATAGGTCATAGCCTAGCCTACTGAACAGTACAGGAGTTGAGTGCTTCACTGCCATGGGGTGAGCTTCAGAACGTTTGAGGTGGGTTTTATTTATATAGATGAACGGCAGTAACGCCATTAGTGTGAATCAGACTATATATATTCGTGCCATCTGGAAGCTTAAAGCTATCTGTGTGTTAGAAAGTAAGGATATAACCAGTCTCTCAGACCAAGAATTGAGTGGCAGTCATAGCCTCTAGGTAGACATCTGAAGTCTCAGACAAGGTTTTTGAGTCAGCCTCTTGTCTGAATGCTTTTGAAACCAGATCTAAACAGGTGAACCTGGTTTCCCTTGCACTGGTTTGTCAGCCTGCCCTAAACCAAATACATGTTTAAAAGCCCCAATAAGAGGTCCATCTCTTTTGCAGTATATACTTCGAGAAATCTTAAGTGCTTATTAATAATTGGTCCATGTTTTTAACAGTAATAAAATGTTGGGCTTGTTTTTTCTTTCTGTTTATTGCATTTTTAGTTATAACTTCTTCATCGACCAGGGAATACACAGTGGAGTTTCCTGAGGGCAGTTCTCAGACCTACACGTATCAGTGGAAGCAGACCATGTCTTTTCAAGAATGCATCTATGATACTACACAAAATACAATTCCTGCTACTCAGCAGCTTTCAGTGGATCGCATTTTTGTCTTGTATAATCGAGAAGAAAAAATTCTACGATATGCAATGAGCAACTCAATTGGCCCAATCAGTGGTATGTATTGTGGCATTCATTTAAATTCAAATGGCTTTAAGAGAGATGTAATTACTTTTTTTTTATCCTAACAAACTAGGAATTTCCTTCTACTGATTTGCATGAAGGTAGAAGTATTCCCTTGTTTGGCAGGATGCACCTGGTGGGTTCAGGTGCCACCCTTTTCCAAGATGGCGCCAGAGGCAGGAGAGAGTGGGTATTGCTGGTAATTGGGGAAGCTCTGGGGGCCTGAGAAGAGGGGTCAGAGGGTGGAGGGTGCCACTAGATGCCAGGGAATATTTTTTAAGTAGTGTGGGGAGGGGGTTGAGTTGTGGAGAGGTGCCACTAGACAACACATATATTTTTTTTAATGTTGGGGGGAGTGGGTGTCAGGTCAGAGGGGAGGGAGGGGACTGCTAGACTACCAGGGATGGGAGCTGATGTAGAAAAGGGGTGTTTGAGTATTTGTGGAGGGGGAGCTTATTAGCTTTTCTGCCCTGATGCCAATCCTTCTACGCTGCCTCAGACCTGGTGGTAATTTTCTCAGGTTGTGCTCACTTGAAAACCTCTCTGCATCAGGGTGGAATAACGAATATTCTGCTTTACATTTATTTTAATATACTGTGTACCAGCTTCTACCGTGTGAGCTAACTCACACACTAAACCCGTTCCTGTATTATTTGCTGGCTAACATGTGCGCCTTGCCTTCTTTAACTGCACACTGCTCCCCATAGTAGCTTTCTGCATTGGCCCTTGTATGCAGTTTATGTGAGATGAGTTAAAGCCGTCAGTCTAGTTACCAGTGGATGGGTGTCAGAAGGTGGGCACAACTTTCTTTAAATTATGATATGAAATCTAAGAATTCACAAGGGTATGGGACTTTCTTTTTTTATTCTAAATTCCTATGTGCAGTAGTAAGGGTTGACATGGAATAATGCTTTCTCATATTGCTCATATGGGGACCTGTGTAGTGACTACGTACAGTAACATAACATAGTAACATAGTAGATGACGGCAGAAAAAGACCTGCATGGTCCATCTAGTCTGCCCAAGATAAACTCATATCTTGAATTTGTACCTGTCTTTTTCAGGGCACAGACCGTATAAGTCTGCCCAGTAGTATTTCCCGCCTCTCAACCACCAGTCCCGTCTCCCATCACCGGCTCTGGTACAGACCGTATAAGTCTGCCCTCCCCTATCCTAGCCTCCCAACCACCAACCCCTCTTCCCCCCACCTGCTCTGCCACCCAATTTCAGCTAAGCTTCTGAGGATCCATTCCTGCTGCACAGGATTCCTTTATGCATATCCCACGCATGTTTGAATTCTGTTACCGTTTTCATCTCCACCACCTCCCGCGGGAGGGCATTCCAAGCATCCACCACCCTCTCCGTGAAAAAATAATTCCTGACATCTTTTTTGAGTCTGCCCCCCTTCAATCTCATTTCATGTCCTCTCGTTCTACCACCTTCCCATCTCCGGAAAAGATTTTTTTGCGGATTAATACCTTTCAAGTATTTGAACGTCTGTATCATATCACCCCTGTTCCTCCTTTCATGTTCAGGTCAGCAAGTCTTTGGTCATATGTCTTGGAACGCAAATGCCATTCCATTCTCGTAGCTTTTCTTTGCACCGCTTCCATTTTTTTAACATCCTTCACAAGGTACGGCCTCCAAAACTGAACACAATACTCCAGGTGGGGCCTTACCAACGACTTGTACAGGGGCATCAACACTTCCTTTCTTCTGCTGATCACACCTCTCTCTATACAGCCTAGCAACCTTCTCGCTACGGCCACCGCCCTGTCACACTGTTTCGTCGCCTTCAGATCCTCGGATACTATCACCCCAAGATCCCTCTCCCCCTCAGTACCTATCAGACTCTCCCCGCCTAACACATACGTCTCTCGTGGGTTTCTACTCCCTAAATGCATCACTTTGCATTTCTTCGCATTGAATTTTAATTGCCAAACCTCAGACCATTCTTCTAGCTTCCTCAGATCCCTTTTCATGCTTTCCACTCCCTCCCGGGCGTCCACTCTGTTGCAAATCTTAGTATCATCCGCAAATAGGCAAACTTTACCTTCTAACCCTTCGGCAATGTCACTCACAAATATATTGAACAGAATCGGCCCCAGCACCGATCCCTGAGGCACTCCGCTACTCACCTTTCCCTCCTCCGAGCGAACTCCATTTACCACCACCCTCTGTCGTCTGTCCGTCAACCAGTTCCTAATCCAGTTCACCACTTCGGGAGCTATCTTCAGCCCATCTAGTTTATTTAAGAGCCTCCTGTGAGGAACCGTGTCAAAAGCTTTGCTAAAATCTAAGTAGATTACGTCTATAGCACGTCTATGATTCAATTCTCCAGTTACCCAATCAAAGAATTCAATGAGATTCGTTTGGCACGATTTCCCTCTGGTAAAACCATGTTGTCTCGAATCTTGCAGCTTGTTGGCTTCTAGGAAATTCACTATCCTTTCCTTCAGCATGGCTTCCATTACTTTTCCAATAACCGAAGTGAGGCTTACCGGCCTGTAGTTTCCAGCTTCTTCCCTATCACCACTTTTGTGAAGAGGGACCACCTCCGCCGTTCT
The DNA here is from genome assembly GCF_901765095.1 of Microcaecilia unicolor. Taxonomy (NCBI): domain Eukaryota; kingdom Metazoa; phylum Chordata; class Amphibia; order Gymnophiona; family Siphonopidae; genus Microcaecilia; species Microcaecilia unicolor. The sequence goes on along the minus strand of NC_044033.1, from coordinate 266,757,903 downwards.
CCAGTCCCTCGGAACCTCTCCCGTCTCCAAGGATTTATTAAACAAATCTTTAAGAGGACCCGCCAGGACCTCTCTGAGCTCCCTCAATATTCTGGGGTGGATCCCATCCGGTCCCATGGCTTTGTCCACCTTTAGCTTTCCAAGTTGTTGATACACACTCTCTTCTGTGAACGGTGCTATATCCATTTCATTCTCAGGTGTACTTTTGCCAGTCCCTCGTGGTCCTTCTCCAGGATTTTCTTCAGTGAAAACCGAACAAAAATTAGTAAATTGGCTTTTTCTTCATCATTATCTACAGTGGGGGAAATAAGTATTTGATCCCTTGCTGATTTTGTAAGTTTGCCCACTGACAAAGACATGAGCAGCCCATAATTGAAGGGTAGGTTATTGGTAACAGTGAGAGATAGCACATCACAAATTAAATCCGGAAAATCACATTGTGGAAAGTATATGAATTTATTTGCATTCTGCAGAGGGAAATAAGTATTTGATCCCCCACCAACCAGTAAGAGATCTGGCCCCTACAGACCAGGTAGATGCTCCAAATCAACTCGTTACCTGCATGACAGACAGCTGTCGGCAATGGTCACCTGTATGAAAGACACCTGTCCACAGACTCAGTGAATCAGTCAGACTCTAACCTCTACAAAATGGCCAAGAGCAAGGAGCTGTCTAAGGATGTCAGGGACAAGATCATACACCTGCACAAGGCTGGAATGGGCTACAAAACCATCAGTAAGACGCTGGGCGAGAAGGAGACAACTGTTGGTGCCATAGTAAGAAAATGGAAGAAGTACAAAATGACTGTCAATCGACAAAGATCTGGGGCTCCACGCAAAATCTCACCTCGTGGGGTATCCTTGATCATGAGGAAGGTTAGAAATCAGCCTACAACTACAAGGGGGGAACTTGTCAATGATCTCAAGGCAGCTGGGACCACTGTCACCACGAAAACCATTGGTAACACATTACGACATAACGGATTGCAATCCTGCAGTGCCCGCAAGGTCCCCCTGCTCCGGAAGGCACATGTGACGGCCCGTCTGAAGTTTGCCAGTGAACACCTGGATGATGCCGAGAGTGATTGGGAGAAGGTGCTGTGGTCAGATGAGACAAAAATTGAGCTCTTTGGCATGAACTCAACTCGCCGTGTTTGGAGGAAGAGAAATGCTGCCTATGACCCAAAGAACACCGTCCCCACTGTCAAGCATGGAGGTGGAAATGTTATGTTTTGGGGGTGTTTCTCTGCTAAGGGCACAGGACTACTTCACCGCATCAATGGGAGAATGGATGGGGCCATGTACCGTACAATTCTGAGTGACAACCTCCTTCCCTCCGCCAGGGCCTTAAAAATGGGTCGTGGCTGGGTCTTCCAGCACGACAATGACCCAAAACATACAGCCAAGGCAACAAAGGAGTGGCTCAGGAAGAAGCACATTAGGGTCATGGAGTGGCCTAGTCAGTCACCAGACCTTAATCCCATTGAAAACTTATGGAGGGAGCTGAAGATGCGAGTTGCCAAGCGACAGCCCAGAACTCTTAATGATTTAGAGATGATCTGCAAAGAGGAGTGGACCAAAATTCCTCCTGACATGTGTGCAAACCTCATCATCAACTACAGAAGACGTCTGACCGCTGTGCTTGCCAACAAGGGTTTTGCCACCAAGTATTAGGTCTTGTTTGCCAGAGGGATTAAATACTTATTTCCCTCTGCAGAATGCAAATAAATTCATATACTTTCCACAATGTGATTTTCCGGATTTAATTTGTGATGTGCTATCTCTCACTGTTACCAATAACCTACCCTTCAATTATGGGCTGCTCATGTCTTTGTCAGTGGGCAAACTTACAAAATCAGCAAGGGATCAAATACTTATTTCCCCCACTGTACATAGCGGTTCGCTGTATCTTTTAGTCTCACAATCCCCTTTTTAGTCCTTCTTCTTTCACTAATATACCTGAAGAAATTTTTGTCGCCCCTCCTTACATTTCTAGCCATTTGTTCTTCCGCTTGCGCCTTCGCCAGATGTACCTCTCTCTTGGCTTCTTTCAGTTTCATCCGGTATTCCTCCCCGTGTTCCTCTTCTTGAGATTTTCTATATTTCTGGAACGCCAACTCTTTAGCCTTTATTTTCTCAGCCACTTGCTTGGAGAACCATATCGGTTTCCTTTTCCTCTTGCTTTTATTTACTCTCCTTACATAAAGGTCTGTGGCCCTATTTATTGCTTCTTTCAGCCTGGACCACTGCCCTTCCACTTCCTGTTCGTCCTCCCAGCCCATCATCTCCTTCCTCAGGTATTCCCCCATTTTACTAAAGTCAGCACGCTTGAAATCCAGGACTTTGAGTTTAGAGTGGCCGCCCTCCACTTCAGCCGTTATATCAAACCAAACAGTTTGATGGTCACTGTTTCCCAGATGTGCACACACTTGCACATTTGACACACTATCCCCATTTGTGAGCACCAGATCCAGCATCGCTCCCTCCCTCGTGGGTTCCGTCACCATCTGTCTGAGCAGAGCACTTTGGAAAGCATCCACGATCTGTCTACTTCTTTCCGATTTGGCAGACGGAACCTTCCAATCTACATCCGACAGATTGAAATCTCCCATCAACAGAACCTCTTTTTTCTTTCCTAATTTTTGAATATCTGCAATCAGATCTTTATAAGTCCCAAGTGCCAGCTAACTACTGTGTTAAGGCAATTCTCTGGGTGGGACCAGAATTTTCAAATGATTTAACTTCCAATTTTGCCCTAGAATATAAAAAATAAGCTTTCCTTGTTGTAATATAAATCCAGATATTCCCAATAATTATATCAGTTTCAACAATGTAAAATGCACTTTAGAGCCCCAATACAATACAGCCTCCCTCTCAGAGCTTGGTAGGAAGAGAAAAAGAAAGAAAATAAGAGGTTTCACAGGGCAAAATTAATTAAGCACTAAGCATTAAATTAGAGAGAATATCAGGAATCTCACCTTAGCCAGCAAGTGGAGAAGTTTGGAATTTAAAAGGTCCAAATTTGTTATACTTTGGAGGAGTTTGCTTCAGGTACAGAGAGGTCAGCACCTGAGCAAAGTTAGAAATGGTTTGACCCCTATTCAGAGCTCAACCCTTACCTCCTGCTGTATAATGATTAAGTCCCAAGTGCCAGCTAACTACTGTGTTAAGGCAATTCTCTGGGTGGGACCAGAATTTTCAAATGATTTAACTTCCAATTTTGCCCTTAGCCAGCAAGTGGAGAAGTTTGGAATTTAAAAGGTCCAAATTTGTTATACTTTGGAGGAGTTTGCTTCAGGTACAGAGAGGTCAGCACCTGAGCAAAGTTAGAAATGGTAACCAATGCTAATGTGTACTGAATACCCCATATACAAAAATTGGACCAAACTACAAAGATACACACAAACTCTTCCTACTCGTAAACAAACTACTAAATACTACTCTGGTGACTACTAACAACACAGACACTCCATCAGTAACCAATCTTACGAACTACTTCAAAGAGAAAATTATGAAGTTTCGACTCATGATACCTATCAATACAACGGATTACGTAAACCTTCTTGAGTTACTAGACCCAATACCCGGGGAATTCCCAGCACACCGATCATGGACCAATTTTGACATACTTCCGATCGACAGCATCTTCCAATCGCTTGGAAGATATGCTAAGTTGCAATGCAAATTAGATATCTGCCCTACCAGCCTTATAAGATCTGCCCCTCAGCTATTCAAAACAGACCTCACAAGACACCTAAATTACATGCTACAAAATAGCATCTTCCCTACGGATAAAGGAAACATTCTACTTACCCCTTTACCTAAAGATGCAAAGAAAGGTACAAATGACCTAACCAATTATCACCCAGTAGCATCCATCCCACTAATAACCAAACTCATGGAAGGTGTAGTGACAAAACAACTCACGGATTACCTAAATAAATACTCAATTCTACACGAGTCTCAATCAGGATTCCGTTCGAACCACAGCACTGAAACTGTACTAGTGACGTTAATGAACACATTTAAAAAACAATTGCAACTGGCAATAACATACGCCTCCTACAATTCGACATGTCCAGTGCCTTCGACATGGTCAACCATGAAATATTACTAAACTAGCAGATGAGCCCGTAAAAATGGGCTGTATTGGGGTTTTCCTTCCTTCCTTCCTTCCCCCCCCCCCCCCCCCCCCCCGGAATCGCCGCCGTCCCTCCACCCGGCCCGGGCCCTCTCTCTCTCCGCTACTAAACTTACACATCCATTCGCCGGAACGCAGCACGCACATCAGCTGAGCTGCCGTCGGCCCTTCCTTCTCTGCCTGTGTCCCGCTCTCCTGTGACGTAACGTCAGCGAGGGCGGGACACAGGCAGGGAAGGAAGGCCGATGGCAGCTCAGCTGATGTGCATGCTGCGTTCCGGCGAATGGATGTGTAAGTTTAGTAGCGGAGAGAGGGCCCGGGCCGGGTGTGTGTGTGTGTGGAGGGGGGGGGGGGTAACGGTAGCGGTGACCTCGTGTGGGCGGGTGCGGTATCAACCTCGGCGGCGCAGTTTCCCTCTCTGTCCCGCCCTCGTCATCACGTATTGACGCGGGGGCGGGACAGAGAGTGAAGTCTCTACTGCGCATTTGCGAGTGAGTCGGTCACTCGCCGTTTATATGTTTGATATTCTAAAATACTTTGGAGTTGGAGGTAACGTTCTGAACTGGTTCAGAGGATTCTTGACCTCAAGATCATACCAAGTAATAGCAAATGAGGATATTTCAGCCCCATGGACACCTGAATGTGGAGTTCCCCAAGGATCCCCCCTCTCACCAACCCTCTTCAACCTAATGATGATACCCTTAGCCAAGCTACTAGCCAATCATAACCTCAACCCCTATATATATGCAGACGATGTCACGATTTATATCCCGTTCAAACACGACCTAAGGGAAATCACCAACGGGATCAATCAAAGCCTCCAAATCATGCACTCCTGGACTGATGCATTCCAGCTAAAACTCAACGCAGAAAAAAACACAATGCCTTATACTCACCTCACAACATAACACAAGTAACTTCACCACCATAATAACACCAAACCTTTCTCTTCCAGTCTCAAACAATCTGAAAATTCTTGGACTTACCATTGATTGAAATCTCACACTCGAAACCCACGTGAAGAACACATCGAAAAAGATGTTCTACTCCATGTGGAAACTCAAACGAATAAAACCTTTCTTTCCAGAGATCCATTTTCCGTAACCTGATACAATTGATGGTTCTAAGTCACCTGGACTACTGCAACGCATTATACGCCGGCTGCAAAGAACAAACTATCAAGAAACTGCAAACAGCCCAAAATACCGCAGCCAGACTCATATTTGGTAAAACAAAATATGAAAGTGCATTCAAGATCTGCACGATGGTTCACAAAATCATCCACGGAGATGCCCCGAGCTACATGCTAGACCTCGTGGACCTGCCTCCCAGAAATGCTAAAAGAACAGCCCGCAAATTCCTTAATCTACACTAGAGAGTTGCACGGGGACAGAAATCCAACCCGTCCCCACGGGGAATCTTGCCCATCCCCGCAAGAATTTACCCTGCCCTCACCAACAAAAATTTAATGATACATTAAAAAAATGTCCTGTCAGCTCTCTGTCTCTGGGTTTGAGCCGCAGCACTGCAGGCAAGGAAGGAACAAAAGTTGGAACACTCTGGTGCGCACATATAAGACTTCTCCGATTCACTGGCACTGAGTGCTAAGAGATCACCACATGCATGCGCCAGTAGGTCAGGTGACATCTGATGCTGAGGTCTACGCATCAGCCCGGAAGCAGAGAGGATTAATAGTAATAGAATGATAGCAGATAAAAACCGGATCGGTTCATCCAGTCTGCCCAATAGTCACAATCATTATCAATTCATGATTAAATCAACAATGACTGTGATATTATATACGTGATTATGGTCTTTCTGTGGCGTTTCTGGGACTTGGACCATAGAAGTCCGCCTGACCCTATCCTTATGTTCCAGCTGCTGGAGTTGCCCTCAAAGCCCACTCCAGCCTATTCATCTTCTCATTTGGGGGACACAGACCTTAAAAGTCTGTCCAGAACTGTCCTCATGTTCCAGCCACTAAAGTTGCTGTCTAAACCGTTTCCAGCTCATCCAAAACCAGATTACCATATATGAGACACAGACCGTACAGGTCTCCCGGTATCGGCCCTAGTTCATCACAGCCAGAGTCACCATGTAAGTGTCACACGACACATCCACATACATGCAGCCATTTAAGTTTAGGTTTTTTATAACTTCCATTTTCTAAATAGAGATCCTCTTTGTTCATCCCATGCCTTTTTGAATTTCGTCACCATTTGTATCTCTACCACCTCCTTAATGGAGGCTTTCCACATCTATGCTGTTAAAGCAAGGAGGAGACAGCACTCAAAGAACTTGGTACTCGGTAGGTGAGAGGCTGGCGCAAGTGCAGCATACACTTCCACGGGAACCCCACAGGAACTGCGTCCGCCCCCCTGCAGGAATCCAGCGGGATTCCCGCAAACCCCGTTCCCGTGCAAGTCTCTAATCTACACTTCTCCAACTGTAAAGGAGTAAAATACAAGCTAACACATGGGACTAGCTTCTCCTACATGAGCACACAGCTTTGGAATGCGCTACCAACTGACCTGAAAACGATTAATGAAATAACTAACTTTCACAAATCTCTGAAAACCCATCTCTTCAACAAGACCTACAATGGGAATCCATAACTTAATCATAACACTGCACCTTATTCTGATAGGTATCTTCCCATAACTGTCTGTATAGATCTTTTTCTCATCCCTGATCTTGTTGTAACACCAATTGTATTTGCTACCCTGGAATGGAGATGCCATAACAGGTTTTTGTAAGCCACATTGAGCCTGCAAATAGGTGGGAAAATGTGGGATACAAATGCAATAAAATAAATAAATATACTAAGAACTGCATTGGAGAAAACTTTGTGCTGTTTAGCATATACAGAGATTTATTAAAAGTTAGCATACTGCATACATATAACATGGTAATATCTTCATTGGTTGACACTGTGGCATGTAATAAGCCCATGGGGCCACAAGTTAAATTTAACACTCTCCTAACTTGTTCTAGCTATAACATAGTAAATGTTGGCAGATAAAGACCTGCACGGTCCATCCAATCTGCTCAACAAGGTGGCCAGAATTGTATCTGGCACTCCACTTCTTCATGATTAAACACTGGTATACTTAATTTCTGTATTTCCTTGCCATTTTTGGGGCACAGACTGTAGAAATCTGCCTGGCACCAGTCCTGTTTCCCAGGTACTGGAGTTGCCATCGAAGCCCACTCCAGCCTTGATCCTGATCTGTATTTTGCCATTTACGGGACCCAGACTGTGTCTGCCCAGCATTGGTCTTAATTCCCAACCTCTAAAGCTGCTGTCAAAACTCACTCCAGCTCTGAGGTCACTGAAGTTTTGTTTTAATTGGATTCGATCCCATTTTCTGTATAGGATTCCTCTCTGTTTATCCCACACATTCCGTGGGATGGCACTCCAGGCATCCACCACCCTTTCTGTGAAAAAGTATTTCCTCACATTGTTCCTGAGTCTCCCACCCTGCAACCTCAACTTGTGAGCTGTAGTGCTACCATTTCCTTATCTCTGAAAAAGATTAGTAAACTGTCCATGTATAGATGAAGCACAGTAGGGTTGGCACCCCAGCAGTTTGTAAATTGGTGGAGCGAAGGATATTGTATATTGTAAATTGGTGGAGCAAAGGATATTGTATATTGGGTTTGGTGTCTAGCTGCTCTATAGAAATGACGATTAGTAGTGGAAACCTACCCACAAATGCAAAAGGAAACCCTTTTACAGTCGGCTGATCCCTAGCCACAGTTCTTTTTGATTTTTTTCTATTCTCCCCTTTCATGATGCCCTGAGAGTTCTGATAGATTTAATTTAATTTGGCATTTATAACCCGCTTTACCGACAAGTTCTAAATGTACATTTAACAGTATGTTATCAAAAGATTAGCTAACATTAATTAGTAATGACCTACAATGGAACTGTTCGGTATACAGTAAACTATTACATTACATCTTATTTACTAGCTAGACATGTTTGAGCACAATTGTTTATGTAAGATCATATTTAATATGAAACTTGATAGTCTTTGGAACTCATAGTCTATAATGTAGACCCTTCGCCATTTTTATCGGGACAAGTTTAGGTTCCGTGTGAGTGTTCTAATAGGTTTAGCAGGTAGTTTTGTGTTTCATCTTCCATGTCTTGTGTACATGTGGGGCTAGTTTTCCTGAGGTTGAGCCAAAGTGTTTCTGGAATAACCAAGTTTTAACTGAGCGTCTGAAATTTCCATTTACCCATAATAAGACAGTTTTATCTGCATTTAACTTGAACCTATTGGCCGACATCCACTGGGAAATTTTAGAGAAACAAAACTGAATATGTTCAAAGAAATCAGAAATGGTTGTGATAGCAAAGAACATAATTTGAACATCATCTGCATAAATGAAATATGACAAATTCAAGGATTTTAGGGGCCCTTTTACAAAGCAATGGTAAGCCCAGTGCAGGCTTACTTCTTGCCAATTTGGAGCTACCGCAGCCCCAACACGGGCACCGGCAGTAGTTCCAGCTCCAGCACGTATTTGCGTGCCGGTTACCCAGCAGTAATCAGACAGTGCTGCACACTACCTGGTTACCACCGGGGTTAGCACAAGAGACCTTACCACCACCTCAATGAGTGGTGGTAAGTGCTCCCCCCTGCATGACCATAAGGTAAGAGCAACCTTACCGCATGGCCATGTATTTTTGCAGCCTTTTTAGCTGCTGCAGTAAAAAGAGCCTCAGCACGCTTCAAAAACAGCTGCTGCAGCAGGGCCCTTTTTACCACTGCTTGGTAAAATGGTCCCTTAGTAATTTACCCAAAGGACTGAAGTAAATATTAAACAAAATAGGAGACAAAGATGAGCCTTACGGAACACCACAACCAGGGTTCCGAGTAAGAGAAGTCTCATTTTTGTACGTCACTTTGTAACTCCTGTTTCTCAAAAAAAGCAGAAAACCATTCATAAACTTTACCAGTTAAACCAATCTCACTCAGGTGAAACATCAACAGTTTGTGGTCAAACAGATCAAAAGTGGCTGCAAGATCTAATTGCATAAGGACAGAAGAAATGCCCTTATCTTTAAAAGTCTCTATGGCCTCACACCATCCTACATTTGGCACCTCGTCCAACTACATCAGCCCAAAAGAACCCTAAGATCCTTAAAGGAAATCAAACTGGTTATACCAACTTCACAAGAATGCCGAAGAAAGAAAACTCACAACATGACAATTACAGGCAGAGGAGTGGAACTGTGGAACTTACTGCCACAAGACTTACTTGAGTAGCAAAAATATTCGATTTTAGAATGTTTTCCAGAGCCTAGATGTTTGGATTGATTCAGATTTGAGCGGTGACTTTCAGGTGAAGTTGGTCACTACTACATTTCTTAAGTTAAAATGTTTATATCAAGAGCGTTCTTATTTTACTTTAGATAATTTACAAAAAATAGTACGGGTGCTAATTTTTTCCGGAATTGACTACTGTAACTCCTTTATCTCGGATTATCTTCTAAATCTCTATTTAAACTTCAGTTACTTCAGAACATCGCTTCTCATGTATTGTTTTGCATGTCTAAAAATGAGCATGTCACTCCCCTACTTAAAGCTCTTCATTGGTTGCCCGTTCAAGCTAGAATACATTTTAAGATTTGGTGTTTGACTTATAAGATTATGTATGGTTTTTGTCCTGATTATCTAGTACCACTAATTGTGATCCAACCTCCAGGATTACAACTAGGCTTTTGCATGCTAATAAACTTGAAAGCCACCCTTTTCTAAATCTAGACTGGCTGTTACTTTTACGAGACTTTTTGTTTATGCAATAGTTCCTTTATGGAACTCATTACCCTTACAAATTAGGATGGAAATTCATTACTTATGATTTAGGAAATTATTGAAAACCTGGCTTTTTTCCTGTTACACTTAAAGTGTGTTTTGTTTGCTGGTATAATGTCATTGATTTTAATTTTTTTATTGATTTATTGTATTGTTCATAAGGGGTTTTTCTTTTGTAAACAGTTCTGAGCCTTTGGGTGTGAACGGTTTATAAGATTTTTTTATGTTATGTTATCCAGTTCCTTCTTCCTCCAACTTACCTAGACTCTGTTGAAACCTATTCTCCCTTAATACCGTGCTAGTGGATGTTCCCATTCTCCTAAGGCCTAGTATAGTCTCATGGGTGTCTTGAATATCTTCTGGTAGGAGAATAAAGGCTTTTCCCCTAGCTCCATTGATGCTTTTAAAATGGTGGTAGCTGGTGGTGCTGGAGGCTGTCTCAAGTTTGAAAGGTCATCAACCAGTGATGGGACTACACTGGAACAACTACCGTTTTGAGTGTACTGTTTATAATGTACATTCAGATTGTTTTCTACAGTGCTGCCAGCCAGTGCTATTTTGGAAATATTGTTGGACTTGATAGGAGGTAAGATTTTATTCTTCTGATGATGGGAGTTGGGAAAGGAATCTGGGTATCTTAAGAGAGAATACATAGATTGGGGGGAGGAGGGGGAGGGGAGGGGGAGAGAGAACAGTAAATTGGGCACCCATAATCATAATCTGCTAGCACTAGGGTGTGGATTCACTGGAGACCACATGTGGGGGAATTGGAAGAGCTAGGAGACAGGACTGAATTTGTGCAGCTTTGATGGGCCAGGGTGCTAAAGGACTGGGAAGTATCCTCCAGTGCTAACTGGCGCTTTCATGTAGACTGGTTAGCACAGGGAAGATGTACAGTCCTAACTGTAGAAGTGCTTTTGTACTTGTAATTTCTCTTTTTTCCCCCCCAAGTTTATTAAAGAAAAGAAAGTTGAATACAAAGCCAGCAAAAATGATAGCAAAAGCAAATACAGAGGCTGAAAACTAGAATATAATAACATCAAGAAATGAACAACAAAATCCCCTCCCCACAACCAACCCCTCCATCCCTTTTCCATCAGAAACACAGTCAGGGTCCAAGGAAACAGCAAACATCAAGATATAGCACCGTCCAACTAAGCCATAGCAAGTGGGGCAGAAACTGCCCCCACTGGGACCGACTCCCCAGAGAACTCTGAGGTCAAGAGCCAAGCACTATAAAGTTCCCAGATCTTGTGGTAAGGGATCAGGCACCCAGTCCTGAATGCTGTTAGGTTAGATATTTGGTGAATATAGTCCAGTTTGCGAAGGACTACTGCCAGGGCTGGCAGCAGTGGTTGTTTCCAGGTAGCTGCCAAGGCCAGGTTACTCGCCACAAATACATTAGTTACCAGTTTGTGAACTTCTGGCTTCACACCATAGGTCTTAAAATGCAACAAACAGTAGTCCGGTTTAGCAGGGTAAGTAACTTATGTTAACGTGTGAACAAATTGCAAAACCATTGTCCAGTATTGCCAATTGCTCCAAAGCCTCTCCAGCACAACCCAGGACCTTGGTGAAACATTTAGGCTATACGATGTGGGATACAGCACCACTGATATAAAATCTTATAGCCGTTTTCAATTAAATGACTAGACACAGACTCCTAAAGCAAATATCTAAAACTACGTTCCCATGGTTTGTATTTATAGGCAGTACCTAACTCTTGTTCCCATTTAAGAATGTAGTGCATAACAAGTCTAGTGTGTCACAGGAGGGCCTGATATAAGCGAGAAATGCTCCTCCTCCCATTGTTGCTCTGCATAGCCTGCTCTAATAACGTTTCCGTGAGGTATAACTCCCCCTGGGCCCTACAAAGGATATAATCTCTGAGCTGATGATATTGGAATTCATGAGAAGAATGAAGCCTATATTCCTCCTGAAGTTCTGCAAAGGGCAGGAGCTCCCCTTCTTCCCAAACCTGCATCATGGTCCGAAGGCCTAAACCCTCCCACTGATAATTTTGGGGATCCTCACTCCCTGTGGCGAAGGGTCATAGTGAATCGCCATCTGCAAAAAATACAGCCAGCCCAGGAAAAATTTAACACGAAGTTGACCCCAAATTGTGAAGGGGCCCTAATATCACATGTTTTAGCCCTTGACAGGGAGTTGAAATAACCAACTTTTCTGTTTTCTACTAGATGGTTCTGGTGAGACGAATCGCAATCCTTGCTACATCGGCACTCATGGGTGTGACACCAATGCAGCATGCCGCCCTGGGCAAGGAAATCAGTTCACCTGCGAATGCACGGCAGGCTTCCGGGGAAACGGAATCACCTGTTTTGGTATGTCAACATCTTGACGCAGAACTGGTATAAGAGATGCATGTCTGTAGGCTGCCTGTTCTGTCGGGTAGATAGGGAGTATATTGCATGAGTTGGCATTTTTGTTTACCAAAAACTAGAAAACAAGACCTTCATGGAAGGAGATGGTGCCCTGGTGGCACAGCACAGTGTTCCAGGGAAAAAGTTACCCCATATATTGATGTCATCCTTTGCTGTGCCCATCTTCCTGCTGGCAGTGGGCATTATACAAACTAACTGAAAAGATGCTGAACTATTCCCAGAGGTTTTATTCCCTTTTCACACTAAAAATGTGGGCTGTATCTTGTTAGGCAGACTAGATGGACCGTAGAGGTCTTTATCTGCCGTCATCTACTATGTTATTATCAGGCTTATTTTCAAAAGAAAAGGGATGTCCATCTTTCGACATAAATCAGAAGATGGAAGTCCATCTCCCAAAGACGTCCAAATTGGTATAATCGAAACCCGATTTTGGACGTCTCCAGCTGCAGTCCGTCGCGAGGACGTCCAAATTTCAAGGGGGCTTGTCGGGGGTGTAGCGAAGGCAGGACTTGGGCGTGCCTAACACTTGGAAGTCTTTGACCCATAATCGAAAAAAGCAAGGACGTCCATGACGAACAGTTGGACTTTTTCACCGGGACGCGTTTTTTTTACGAATAAGGCACAAAAAGGTGCCCGAAATGACCAGATGACCACCGGAGGGAATTGGGGATGACCTCCAGTTACTCCCCCAGTGGTCACTAACCCTCTCCCACCCTCAAAAATCATCTTTAAAAATATTTTGTACCAGCCTCTATGCCAGCCTCAGATGTCATACTCGGGTCCATGACAGCGCGTGAAGGTCCCAGGAGCAGTTTTAGTGGGTACTGCAGTGCACTTCAGACAGGCAGACTCAGGCCCATACCCACCCCACCTGTTACATTTGTGGAGGAAACAGCGAGCTCTCCAAAACCCATCACAAACCCACTGTACCCACATCTAGGTGCCTCCCTTCACCTATAAAGGGTTATGGTAGTGGTGTACAGTTGTAGGTGGGGGGTTTTGTGGGGCTCAGCACACAAGATAAGGGAGCTGTGTTCCTGGGAGCATTTTATGAAGTCCACTGCAGTGTCCCCTAGGGTTCACGGTTGGTGTTCTGGCATGTCAGGGGGACCAGTGCACTACAAATGCTGGCTCCTCCCATGCCCAAATGGCTTGCATTAGGACGTTTTTGACATTGATGTCTTTGGTTTTGAAAATCACCGAAAGTCAGAAATGGCCATGTCTAGAGACGTCCAAATTTAAGGATTTGGACGTCCCTGATGGCGTTTTCGAAACGAAAGATGGACGGCCATATTGTTTTGAAAATACCCCTGGATTAATTTTTTTTTTTTTTTTTTAAACTTGGCTTTTTGGAGCATCATTTGGACCTCTGGTATCTTTATTGAGGAGGTGGGAGGTTCTTTTTATACTGTGGGGCTCATTATTGAAAGAGAAATTCATCCAAAAAGTGTTATAAAGCAGCATTTGGATGCTCTTCTTCTCAAAACATTCAAGTCAGTATTTTCGAAACCTGTTTTGCAGACATTTATCTATTCGTTTTGTTTGCAATTCATCCAAATCATGAGGGGCATGTTTGGGGTGTTGCGGAGGTGGGAATAGGGCGTGCTTAGGGTATGTCTAACACTTGGATGTTTTACAGCCATAATGGCTCAAAACAAAAACGTCCCAGTGAAAATCTAAACACTTGGGGCTAGACCTGTTTTGAAAATGAATAAAGGAAAAAGGATGCCCTAAATAAACAGATGACCACTGGAGGGAATTGGGGATGACCCCATCCCCCCCCCCCCCCCCCAAAAAAAAAAAATGTGGATAGAAAAATTACTCACCAGCCTCTGTGACAGCCTCAAATGTTATAGCCATGTCTATCAGAGCAGCATACAGGTCCCTGGAGTAGTGCAGTGTGCTGTAGACAGGTGGACCCAGGCTCATACCTCCCCCTACCTGTTACATTTGTGGTGAAATATGTCACCCCCCCCAAAAAAAAAACAAAAAAAAAAACTCACCCAAACCCTCCTGTACTCACATATAGGTGCCCCCTTCATCAATAAGGGCTATTGTAGTGGTGTATAGTTGGGGTCAGGGGGTTTAGGAGGGCTCAGAAGACAAGATAATGGGTTAACAGTAAGATGTGTCAGCCGTGCTGCATGTTGATGAACTTTGTTCTTGGATGCTTTGATCTGTCAATCATATGTTATCCATTTTGTTGAGCTAATTTGACTCCTGAGGCAGGCGCATGTGGTGCTGAAATGCAGGACTGTGTTGAGTCACTTTCACTTAGCTGTTTTGAGTTGGTTGACTGATAAGAAATACGCCCATGTTGGAACTAGATTGATCTACCCCCTATTTTTTTGTGTACATCATACATACAGTGTATGATGTTTATTGAAGGACATTATACTAATGAAATGGTCCCTTTCTGTCCTCTACATTGTGTACAGTGTTGATAATAAGACCTTCTCCTGTTATCTACCTAACAGATGATGCTTAGCTCATGTTGCACTGCCCAATGAAGGGAGTTTGACATATGAAAGTGCCATCACAAATATAGTAGGTTAGTCCAAGAAAGAGGTATTGCCTCTAACTTGTTTGCTGAACTTTATTTCTCTTTGTCTGAAAGATAATAAAAAAAATTCCATGATTTCCCAAGGGAATCTTGCTTAAGGCATCAGTTTGTTGTAGGATTTGTTTTTCTGCCTTTCATGCGCAAACAACAAAGTGGTTTATAAATAAATTAAAAGCAATGAATCATTGAGAGCTAAGAACTCCAATGAATTAGTGGTAGAAACAAAGGTAGGGACAAGGGACAACAATCAGAAGGAGGAGAAACAAAGACAGAGGTAAATAAAACTGCCTGTTTATACCCAGCCCAGTGAAATGCAGCATCTAATCTAGTATTTGTAATAGACCTGTTATTATTTGGGATATCTTTTTACTGTGACTAATCTTCCCTTCTAACTCTGCAGATGTCGATGAATGCAGAGAGCAACCAACAATATGTGGAGAGTACGCAACCTGTAACAATCAGCCTGGAACTTTCCGGTGTGAGTGCTTAGAAGGTTACCAGTTTGCAGAAGATGGTCAGACTTGTGTTGGTATGTGTTTAATGTTTATTTCTTTTATTTGTTGGGGCGAGGTTGAGGCTTTTTGGTAAAAGTATATTATTTAAGCGCTCTGGTGCCCTTTTTCTCTCAAATCCAATACTGTGAAATGGTATTTAACATTATTCAGGTTCAGTGTAGATGAACTTTCAGCTGCATGCCACTTCCCCTTCCCCCAAGGGCAGCTCAAGGCCTTTCCCCCTCATGTCAAGCATTTCTCTCAAGGTTTCCAGCAGCATCTCTCCTTCCCTACTTGCCTTCTCCCCCAAGGTATCCAGCATCGACCCCCTTCTCTCCACCTGTCCCTGCCATGTCCAGCATATTCCCCTTCCCCTTTCTGTCTTACCTCCCTCACTTTCATTGCTTGTGGTGAGCCACCATTGCCAAGTCCACTCAGATCTGCAGCCCTAGAGGGCCTAGAGCATGCACATATGTTCAATGCATGATGCATTCTGCATTTTTCTCATTTCGGAGGGGATGGGATGTGGAAGGCCTGAGCTGCAAGGGTATTCAAGGCCTTTTGCCGACTGGGCTGACTCTTCTCTAGAGTCGTCGACTGCAGCACTGGTGCTGTCTCCCAAATTTTGCTGCTCTAGGCAGATCCCTAGTCCACCTAGATTTGGCTGTACCCTGGATTGGCGATTCATTAAATCCTGAAATAAGCATAAACCTAGTGGTCAGGCTGGCCCTTCCTTTTCTGATGTCTGTCTCATTTGCAATCGCAGTTGGGCTAGTTCTTGTACAAGTATTTTGCATATAAAAAAATCATTCTTGTCCAGACTGGATGGTATTCTTCCCAGAGTACTGATAGAATTGAAAAATAAACTGGCGGAACTATTGTTAGTAATATGTAATTTATCTTTAAAATCGAGTGTGGTACCGGAAGATTGGAGGGTAGCCCATGTATTGCAGATATTTAAAACAGGTTCCAGAGGGGATCCTGGAAATTATATACCGGTGAGCCTGACATTGGTGCCGGGCAAAATGGTAGAGACTATAATAAAGAACAAAATTACAGAGCATATTCAAAAGCATGGATTAATGAGACAAAGCCAACATAGATTTAGTGAAGGGAAATCTTGCCTCACCATTCTATGATGAAATTATAGATTGGTTGATGAAATTAACATCATACCCATCATACAAAATCACCAAAGACTGATCAGACACTATACACCCCAACAAACTGACAACCAACAAACTAAGGGAAGAATACCCAAACTCAGACATTACCAACAATACGGAAAGACAGATCACAAAAAACATACACTATCCAAGGAACGACAACTAACAAAAATCCACACATCATCAAATTTAGCAGACCCATAACAAAATATCCAAGTGGGCTACATCAGTGCTAGGTCCGCAGTCAACAAAACAACAATAATATCAGACTGGATCACGTCAGAAAACCTCAATTTAATCTTCATCAATGAAACATGGATCCGTGATCAAAAGGACCCCATAATCCTCAACCTATGTCCTCCAGGATATAAAATCAATCACTGGACCAGAATGGAAAAGAGAGGAGGTGGCATAACTCTAATCTACCGAGACCAATTCACCACCGAAACCACTGCCGAATCCATAACACCCAAACTTGAAATTGCCTCGATCAGAATTTATAACAAATCCTTGGTCGATCATCTCAACTGTGTCCTGTTTTATAGACTGCCCGGTAATTGGAACGACAGCCAGCCTATCTTTACAGACTTCATTTCATCTACCTGTGTAAACAACTCCAACACACTAATCCTTGGTGACATCAATCTTCACCTAGAAGACCCCAACTCTACCAACACATGTGAATGCAAGGACTTCCTACACTCCTGGGATCTCAAATGGCCTCACATGCAAGCTACCCACACCAAAGGACACACACTAGACCTCTTATCACACAAATTGTCCACAGACCAAAACTTATTAATAGCAGATATCAAATGGTCAGAAACACCTTGGACCAATCATTACAAACTGAACTTATCACTAAACTGGCGGAAGAAGGAATTAAACTGCATACCAGAACAAACATCATACAGTACGAGAGGACAAATACACCCAAAAGTATTCTAGCAACAGATATACGACAACGAATGGGACAGCATGTACGGACTCCGTACATTACCTTACTCACTGGGATGATAGATGTAGATGCATATTAAATGAAATAGCACCCTTTAAGGCAAGAGTATCAAGAAGACAAAACTCGATGAACGATGACTTTAAAAAACTCAAAACACAATCCAGGAAACTTGAACAAGCATGGAAAAAGAGGAAAGATGAACATACACTCAACGCATGGAAACAAATACATAGAAAATACAAATACGCAATAAGACAGACCAAAAGGTACTACTACAAAACTAAAATAGGACCAGATTATAAAGACCTGAAGAAACTATTTCAAATCGTGAACAAGCTATTAGACACTACCCCAATCACCACAACCAACTCAGACATCCCATCCGCAGACAAACTTGCCAACTATTTTAATGAAAAAGTAACAATCCCTCAGCACAACACCGACATCGAAAACTTCATTAATGGTCTGGACCTAACTCCTGATGGATGCCTAGCTGACCGTACCTGATAACATTCACTCCCCACACCACTGTATAAGTTACACAAGCAATCCACAGATTTGCCAGCACCCACTGTAAACTGGATACCTTCCCCAGTTATCTACTTAAAACCGCCCCTGACCACTTCATAGCAGACCTCACATCCCACCTAAACTTCATTCTACAACAAGGCCTCTTCCCCGAGGAATATGGTAACATCCTACTCACCCTAATACCAAAAGACACCAAGAAAAACACAAATGATCTCGCCAAGTACCACCCAGTCGCATCCATCCCACTAATAGTCAAACTGATGGAGAGCTTGGTGACCAAACAGCTCACCGACTACATGAATAAATTCTCAATACTACACGTCTCACAATCAGGATTCCGTTCCCACCACAGTACTGAAACTGTCCTAGTCACTCTCCTGGCCAAATTCAAGCAGGAAATAGCTACAGGTAAAAGCATACTCCTCCAATTCGACATGTCAAGCGCATTCAACATGGTAAACCACAATATACTAATAAGACTCCTAGCCCACTTTGGGATTGATAGTAATATACTCAATTGGATCAAGGGATTTCTTACCTCCAGAACATACCAAGTTAAATCAAATACATACCATCACCGTGGAAAGCAGTCTGCGGAGTACCTCAAGGATCACCACTGTCACCAATACTTTTCAACATATTGATGATCCCACTGGCAAAGTCTTTATCCAATCAAGGCCTCAACCCATTCATCTATGCAGACGAGGTTACAATCTACATTCCCTTCAGACATGACTTGTCAGAAATAACCAATGACATCAAAGCAGATCTAAACACCATGGACTCTTGGGCAAACACATTCCAATTGAAACTGAACACTGAAAAAACACATTGCCTCATCCTCTTATCTCAACACAACAAGAACAAACCCACAACCATAAACACCCCAGAACACACCGTCCCTATCTCAGACAGCCTCAAAATACTGGGCGTCATAATCGACCATAACCTCATTCTTAAGAGCCAAATAAACTCCGTAACAAAGAAATATACTCAATGTGGAAACTTAAACACGTAAAACCTTTCTTCCCGAGGGAAATATTTCGAAACCTAATACAATCAATGGTTCTAAGCCATGCAGATTATTGTAACGGAATCTATGCAGGATGTAAAGAACAACTTACAAAAAACTTCAGACCGCCCAAAACACTGCGGCTAGGCTGATATTTGGTAAAACATGTTTCGAAAGTGCCAAACCCCTCCGAGAAAAACTAGACTGGCTCCCAATCAAAGAACGGATCAACTTCAAAATCTGCACCCTGGTCCACAAAATTATCTACGGTGTAGTCCCAGGTTACATGATAGACCTTATAGATCTACCAACCAGAAACAGATCCAGCTCATCTTGCACATACCTAAACCTCCATTACCCAACTTCCAAAGGACTCAAGTACAAAACAACCTATGCATCAAGTTTGTCCTACATAAGCGCACAAACATGGAATGCACTCCCAAAAGCTGTGAAAACAATCCACGGCCACTTAAACTTCAGAAAATCACTAAAAACCAACCTCTTCAAAAGGGCCTACCCTACAGATCCAACGTAAATCCCCACATCCGGCCACACAAGTATACCAAAGATCGAACTGGACAATAATCCCCCTCCATTCGACCCTACTGGAGCCTGGAAAACACCTACCTTATTCGAACACAACATAACCTTGTATCTGCTCTCTACCAGATTGGCAAACACCTTTACGGTACTGTGTAAGCCACATTGAGCCTGCAAATAGGTGGGAAAATGTGGGTTACAAATGCAACAAATAAATAAATACTGCATTTCTTGGAAAGGGTGAACAAACGTGGATAAAGGTGAGCTGGTGATATTGTGTATCTGGATTTTCAAAAGGCATTTGACAAAGTACCTCATGAAAGACTCTTGAGGAAATTGGAGAGTCATGGGATAGGAGGTAGATTCCTATTGTGGATTAAAAACTGTTTAAAAGATAGAAAACAGAGATTAGGGTTAAATGGTCAGTGTTCTCAATGGAGAAAGATAGTGGGGTTCCCCAGGGGTCTGTGCTGGGACCGCTGCTTTTTAACATATTTATAAATGACCTAGAGATGGGAGTAACTAGTGAGGTAATTACATTTGCTGACGACACAAAGTTATTCAAAGTTGTTAAATCGTGAGAGGATTGTGAAAAATTACAAGACCTTACGAGACTGGGCGTCTAAATCCCTCACATAATGATTTATAGGATTTTTCCCAAACCTTCTCCATACACTTCACAGGAGGATTCAAGGTTTGCTATTATCTTCTGGCTGGCTGCCTACTTCCTTTCTCTGCCCTGCCTTTGCCGCCTTTTCTCCCGTGTAGAAATGGGAGCAGACAACTGGCATTTAAAATTTACAGGAACCTGCAACTGCTGGTACTCTCCTCTTTGAAACAAATGCCTTTTTCATGGCTGATTGACATCAGGGATTCTGAGATGCCAAATTACCATTAGTGCTGCTGCTGGCCATAGGTCTTTTTAAAGTATCAATTACCTTTCCTCCTTTGCGTCTACCATTCCCATACCTACCTCTAGCAAACACTGGCATGATTCAGTGAGAAAAACAGGTTCCATATATTATATACTTAATATATGATATATATATTATATTATACTTCAGTCCAGAGTCCATCCATATCTCAGTGTCTAGTCCCATGAAAGAACTGAGGAGGAAGCTTGAGATAGGGGGACTGTGAATAGTAGCCTCTCTATTCCCAGCGAGATGTTTACTCCACTCTCCTCCTCCTTTAGTCTATTCCAGACCTCATCCTGATGTGTCTGAACTGTGGAAAACACCGAATAATGAGACACAACAATCAAACTAGGAAATGGACAATACCCAATCCCTTGCCGTAGATTCCACCCTTGCAATCTGCAAGGGATGAATCCACCCCAATTCTAATTAACTGTACTAACCACTCTGTATTGTTCTCACTAGAGTCTGTAACCATCTCTCTAGAACTATGTAAGCCACATTGAGCCTACAAATATGTGGGGAAATGTGGGATACAAAGGCAATAAATAAATAAATATATAGTGGGTAGGGATTCCACTATTAATGAATGAAACCGTGCATACACCATAGAGCCAGTTTTATAATAGGCACCTTCACTGAGGTGCCCTAAGGCTATGCCTATTCTATAATGGAATCCAGGATCCTAGTTGAAGAGTGTTGATGGTGGTGTTGCCTCCTGTTTGTCCCAATTATTTCTTATTCAAGTTATGATGAATATCTTTTTGTCAGTCTCTATCTCCCATATATTCCCTTTTGCTGCAGTTTGAGATACCTGAAAGGCCTACAGTGGTCAAGGGTCTGAAAACCAAAAGAAAAAATTCATCTTTCTTTGAATTGATAGAAATCATCTATCCAGGCTACTCTGTTCTTTAAAATTGAATGCTTAAGTTTTGATTGGATACAGCAAACGTTGTGTGAATAGACATCTTGATAATGATTTTTGAATCCTTAGGTATTGAACGACCAATAAACCACTGTGTGATTGGGACTCACAGCTGTGACATTCCAGAGCGTGCTCGGTGTATATACACTGGGGCCTCCTCTTATATCTGTGCATGCTTGTCTGGCTTCTTGGGGGATGGCCGTACCTGTGTGGGTAAGTAACAAAAGGATCACTTCCCCAGCTTTCTCTGTTTGAGCTATAAAGAGCTGAAAAATCAACCTAATTATTGTGTCTCTGCCTCTGAACTTTCAAATCAATATTGTAATTCCTCACTCTGGAATTTTACTTTCACTAAATGGAGAAAAAGACCTCAGATGTCCTGGCTTGGCAGCAAGTGTAATGTCTTAGTGCCAGCTCATACTGGACCCCAGTCATATCATTGGTCAAAAACCTCCAAATTACTCTTCACTTAATTTTTCAATAATTTGTAATCATTTTTGTTTAATTATATGAAAGTACACTGTGACTTTTCCCAATAACTATACGTCTACATCCTTTAGCCGGTAAAACGCCATATTGGAAGACTGGCGTGTATGAGAATTTAGTTTTGAGAGCACCTAGTCTCCTGAAGAAGCTCATTAGAAGAGTGAAACGGAGAGCACCGTTGGTACAAGAATCAAGCTAAGTGCTTTGTATTGCATTGGAATATAATAATTGCTAAAGCTATGAAGAAATAGATGTATAGTTATTGGGAAAAGTCACAGTGCACTTTTATATAACCAAACAAAAATTATTAAAAATTATTGAAAAATTAAGTGAAAAGTAATTTGGAGGTTTTTGACCAGTGATATGGCTGAGGTCCAGTACGAGCTGGCACTAAGACATTACACTTGCTGCCAAGTCAGGACATCTGAGGTCTTTTCCTCCATTTAGTGATAGTAAAATTCCAGAGTAAAGAATTAAAATATTAATTTGAAAGTTCATAGGCAGCGACACAAGAATTAGATTGATTTTTCAGCATATTGTTTTGTCATCAACATTTGATTGTGCTGAATTAGTGTCTACGTATTTATTTTGAGCTACAAAGAGGACACCTTTGAAGTCTGTGTTTCTCCTCTTTTCTTTCCTCTTCATCCATCTTTGCTTTATCCTGCTGTGCTCATCTTTGCTGTAGTTGTGGCTTACAGTTGGCCTTTCTCTGCTAGCTCCACAGCCACACCCACACATAACTGTGAGTCAGAGAGAAAACAAGTTACATCTGTTCCCAGTGCTTTACCTCTTCAAAAATCTCCAATTTGGCCATCAGTCTCAGTTAAAGCTTCTGGATTATCATTTATCTGTTCAGAACTTTTTCAAGCAGAATTATTTCAAACAGAATTGCATCAATGCTATTTTGACTATATAGAGGTCAATACTCAGCCAACAGTGATGAGGGTTTTGCTTACCGCCGCTGATGTTATTTCTGGATATTCAATGCCAGGCATTGAGTATCTGGTTTATGCAGAACCAGTTAACGTGTAGCTGGTTAGGTCAATAATCAGAACTTATCTGGCCATGGGGTGCTGCATAAAGATAGAACTGTTTTATGCGGTTATCCTGGCCGGTTAAGTGCTAAATATCTGCACTTAAGTGGCCAAGTGCTGACTCAGAGGACCTGATCCTTTCGGGTAACTCGGAGAGTGGCCAGAAGTCTGGTTCTGGGGCTTCAGGTCTTGCAAGAGCATCACAATTAAAGGTGTTAGGGTCCATTATCTGGTAGAGGTGGGTGGTTGGCTACAGTGCTTCTATTGGAGGTGGACCCAGATTACCATGGATCAATGGGTCCTTAAGATTGTCAGTGATGGCTATGTCCTGGAGTTTCTGCATCCACTTCCCGACGGTTTCTTGGAGTCTCCCTGCTAGTCCAGGCTAAAAGCAGCCATTGTCCAAACTACCTTATATTGATTGCTGCAACTCCGAGAGGTGGTTCCCGTCCCTGCCAACAAACAGGAGATGGGTCTCTATTCCATCAACTTTGTGGTGCCCAAAAAGTAGGGTTCCTTTCCTCCCATCTTAGACCTCAAGGGGGTAAACAGATACGTAAAGGGTTAGTTATTGTGATGGTCCATACAGGAGAGTTCCTTACCTGCCTCGATCTGATGGAAGCATACTCGCATATCCTGATTTGAAAGACACATCAGCAGTTCCTCTGGTTTGCCTTGAACAGCTTGAAGTTTTCCTTATAACAAAAAAAAAAAAGGGGGGGAGGGGGAGAAGAAAATATCCTCCAAGTTTAGTTCAGTTTGTTGTTCTGCATCTAAATCTTCTCAGTTCTTTGGTGGAATGTTCCATCTATTTTATTCTGAGTGCAGACAGACACATAGACAGACAGCAGCTGAAAACTGCAGTTTTGGTTTTGTTGCATCCTCCATTTTGCCTGATCGAGATAACTTCTAGGCAGTGCCACAGGTTTGCGGTCATACTTCTCTGCAGCTCTAGTGCAGAGTGGCTGACATGGTAATCTTGCAAAGAGTGCTTATTTTTCATCCTCTGCAAGAGTTAATGGAGACTGGGAATTGTTAGCTGGAGAACCTCTCTCTGCCTGAATTCTATGAGTTGATTCTGGACTAATGAGGCTTAATGAACCACCTTTTAAGCAGAGCAGAATTCTATGTAGTTCAGATAAAATCACCTAGGCCTCACAAACAAACATGTGAAAAGCAGGAAGTGCACTCTGTCTTGAAGGGCAATGGTCCAGTAACTGTTCTATGTTCCCATCACTAGGTTGATGAATGTGCTGGAAAGAGGTCAGCTAAAAGAATTCTTGGCACCACTTGACCTGATGGGAAGCTATTCCAGCTACATGAGTTGGCTTTCTTATGGGATTGTTAGCTGGACTTTAACTTGGCAGTGTCAGATCTTGAAGCTGTAGTCTCGTGGTAATGACCATACAACTTGGCAGTCTTTTTCATTAAGCTCTAATGAGAATCTGAGTTTGGAAGGTCAAGCAAGACTAAGAATTCTCACCTAAGAGGCTACAACAAGGTTACCAGTGTTGGGAGAATGAGTATCTCTTCGCCTGTCCAAGGTGTACAGATTCCGTTTACAAGAGAAATTCTATCTTAGGTTTCTTATGAGTACCAGTCAGTTTAGTCTCATACGGGACAAGAAGTATGTTATCTGGCAATTAGTGTTTTGGCTTGATATCTAACCGGGCATTTTCAGGGGCACCATCTGGTTAAGTGCCACTTGAAAATGTCTGGTTAGCCTCAGACAGGTGATTTAAATGGCCAGGAACCTCTCCTGGCCATTTAAATTGTTTTGAATATTGGGCCCATAGAATATTAGCACTTAGACACAAGACTGGTATAGTTTATTTGTTACATTTATATCCCACATTTTCCCACGTATTTTTTAGGCTCAATGTGGCTTACGTAGTACCGGAGAGGTGTTACAGACTCCGGTGTAAACAAATACAAAGTGATGTATGTAGTTACGCATGTACGTGCTAGTTGGACACTAAGCAATATTCTATAACTTTAGCATGCAACTTGCTTAATGCGTAACTATAAGGGGCATGTACAAGGGGAGGCACATGGACGGGGGAATGGACAAGTCCCACATTTATGATAAAGTGCTGCATTTAGGCCTGTGCTGGCATAAGTGAGCACACCTAAATGTATGCACAATCGCATGCATTTTATAAAATACAAATGTAAAATTTCTCTGTCCATGATCCACTCTGTCAACTTCAGAGTACACATACCGTATAAATGTGCCTGCTTCAAGCACACATACATTTAGGCATGATCTAGTTTTAAAGGAGCCTATTTATGTGCATAAATCAGTATTTTACATGCAAAAATTTTCTAAAACTGTCCTCTCAGCCTGTAAAAAGGTATTCACATGTAAAAAGTCCTTTATAAAGTTACTCTCATAGAGTGCATGCACATATTTACACCAATTTTGCGAAGATGTAAATGCGAATTTCTTTGGCTAGTGGGGTTTCATCTACCCCACCACCCTCTCCACCCCATGCCCTTTATCTCTCTCTCTCTCTTTCTCTCCCCCCACCCTCTCTCTCTCTCCCCTCCCTCAGGTTTATTATCTCTTTCTCTTCCCTCCCCCCCCAGGTCCATTATCTCTCTCTGTTCCCTCTCTCCTCCCCCCCCCCCCCCCGGTCTATTATCTCTCTTCCCTCTCTCCCAACCCCCCCCCCCCCCAAGTCCATTATCTCTCTCTTTTTCTTCCACCCTCTCCATCTGAGGTCCATTATATTTCTCTCTGTCCCCTCTTTCCCTCTGAGCCCAACATCTCGCCCTCTCTCTTCTCCCTCCATCCTCTCCCTCAGATCAGCTTTTCTCCCTATTTCTCCCTTCCCCGTACACAGTCCACCATGTCCCTCCCCTTTGGCCCTAACCCGCTGTTCTCTCTCACTTCCCCTCCTTTTCCTCCTCCCATGGTCAGGCATCTCTTCCTTTCCCCTGACCCCATTTCTCTCAGGTCCCCCTCCCCCCCCCAGTGTACCTTTTTATATCTGAGAAAGTCTTTGACCATGCAGCGTGCCAATGGCAGCCCTACTCAAAGGTTGCCTCAAGCCACTGCCGCTTGCACTCCCCAAGTTTGTGCATGAACTGAGTGTGCTCGGGGAGTGCCGGCATCAGCGATTGGAGGCACCCCACTGACTTCCTCACTCCTGAGGCAGTACAAGGGGGCCGCTTTGACAGTGGATTTCTTTAACTGGTAGGGGTTCGGCATCCCCACCAGCAAAGGTATATACCTAATGTGGGGGAGGGAGAATGTGTGGCCCTCTCCCCAGTCCACCCCTGTGTCCCCCCCTCCCCCCACGGACTGCTGGCTATGCTCCATCTTTAATCACGCAATTAAAATTTTTAAGCAAATTGCAGCCCAAGTATATGCACGTAAACAGTTACACAACTTTATAAAAGGCCTTTTCTGTGTTCAAAACTAGTTTTATGTGCAGAAAACCCTTTATAAAATTTGCCGCATTTTTTAAAATGCTGGCCATGATGTCTTCTGGCAAAGAAATGTATACCTCAAAACTAGACATCTGAGGCTGTACCAGAATTTTGGCACTGGCGGAATATGGTGCACCAGCTGCTGATGTGGGAGGCAAGAGAAGCCAGGGGATCCCCAAAACGAAAGAATCAGTTTCTGAAGATCTGGGGAAAATATATAGATACCCTATCAGCTTAAGGGTAAGAGTTTTGTGCTTAATGTGCTGTAGACACTATATTGAAGTTGTAGGTGGGTCAGTTCCTCTTTAGGATGATTGTGAGTTTTCCGTGGGGAGGGAGAGAATAGGAGGGTTAACAGAGGGGGGGGGGGGAATTTTTGGGGGTGGGGGGAGCGGGGAAAGGGGGGGGGGTGTTGGAGAAACGGAATAAAAAAGTGAAAGCAGTAGGTCCGAACTGTTTGATGTTTGATTGATTGATTAGAAGGGAATTTCATGACTGGTTGTACATATTGAATATTTGATGTTGACAAAAGTGTACACTGTTTTCAATAAAAACCGTTGAAACATAAAATGCTGGCCATGAAGTTTTAAAAAAAAAATATACCAGTGGAACATCTTTTGGTTTTTAGGGGAGGAGCAAACAAACCAATTTCTGCCCCTGCCTTCCAAGTTGCTGATGTTGTGTGGAATAAAAAGCTGGTAGAACACTGAAGAGTGAGATTGTGCAGGTGGGGATGGAAGGTGTGAGTTTGTGATGGAAATTGAGATGATAAGCACTAAGATTGGGGGGGGAGGGGGTTTGAAGAGGTTGAGTACACTAAGGGACCTGGTAATAGGATACTTAAAGATGTCTAAAGAAGCTGTGAGTAGAGAGCTGAGGCGAGCTAGTGGGCATGTAGTGTGGGCAGTGAGGATATAGGAGGATCCTGGGTATTGAACTGGGGGGTAGGGGAGTATATGAATATTTTTTTGAATGGAAAATGTGAGTTATATCGTTAATGGTTGATCATTATGTTTGGAAATTTGATAAAAATTAAGTTTGGTAGGGCTGTAGCCCTAATGACCAACCCTGCTTTTCTTCTATGAATATAATCGACAGAGCTAAATATACATGAAGTATGCAGCTGATGTATGTATATGTATGTGTAGTAGTGTACCAAGGACAGGGCGGTCCACCCCGGGTGCAGGCAGCAAAGGGGTGCGCGGAGCAGGCACGTTGCTCTCAGCTCTGCCAGTCCCCTGCCCACTGTGACGTTACTTCCTGTTTTGGGGCAGGGGACCGGCAGAACTGACAGCCGTGTGCCTGCTCCATACATCCTCTTGCTAGGAGAAAAGGTGGGGGGGGGGGGGGGGTGATGCATGCTGGTGGGGGGGGGGGGGGGGCGCGCAGCGGTGACTCACCCCAGGTGGCCAACAAGCTAGGAACACCACTGGGTATGTGGTTTTCTTCAGGACCGCTTTACCACCCACTCTTCACTCTTATTAGCAAGGAATTATACGGATAGGAGGCAGTTCTATAACTGGGTGACCCAATGCTTTATCTTGTTGGGCAGACTGGATGGACCATGCAGGTCTTTTTCTGCTGTCATCTACTATGTTGTTATGTAATGCTGCGTTGGTACACCTATTCTATAACGGCACCTGTGCACACAGATACTGTTATAAACTACTGGTATAAACACACATTTGCCTGCGTAAAGTTAGGCACACCCACTTCCGCCAGGTCAATAGCAGGTATAAATGGGCACATGTAAGCGCAATATTGGGCTCATATTCAAAGAGAAAAAACATCCAAAAAGTGTCATAAAGCAGCATTTGGACAAAAATCATCTCAAAACATCCAAATCGGTATTTTCAAAACCTGTTTTGCAGACATTTATCTATGCAGTTCATCTGCAGTACGTCCAAATCACAAGGGAGTGTGTCAGGGGTCTTTTGAAGGTGGGATTAGGGTGGGCTTATGGTGTGCCTACACTTGGACGTTTTACAGTCGTAATGGAAGAAAACAAAAATGTCTAGGACTGAAACTTCAACGTTTTGATCTAGACCTGCTTGTAGAAGGAATAAGGCACAAAAAGGTGCCCTAAATGACCACTGGAGGGAATCAGGGATGACCCCCTCCCCATTACTCCTACTGCCTCTATGCCAGCCTCAGATGTTATAGCCAGGTCTATTAGAGCAACATGCAGGTCCCTGGAGTAGTCTAGTGATCAGTGCAGTGTACTGTAGACAGGTGGACCCAGGCCTATACCTCCCCCCCCACCTGTAACATTTGTGGTGGAAACTGTAAGCCCTCCAAAACCCACCAGAAACCCACTGAACCCACATGTAGGTGCCCACTTTACCTATAAGGGCTATTGTGGTGTACATTTGGGGGTAGTGGGTTTTGGAGGGCTCAGCAGAAAAGATAAAGGAGTAACGGTGAGATGTGTACCTGGGGTTATTTATATGAAGTCCATAGCAGTGCCCTCTGGGATGCCCCATTGCTCTCCTGGGATGTCTGGGGGATCAGTCTACTAAAAAATGGGGATACTTCTATATCCCAATGGCTTGATTTTCTGCGTTTTTCACTTGTAAAGTTTTTTTTTTTTTTAAATGGCCTACCTTCAAAGTCCTGGTGGTCTAGTGGTCTGTTTGGGGCACGAGCAATCCTGAGTTACTGCCGCCCCTATTGGTTCTGCAGTCAACATGGCTGCCACAACTTCCCATGGCAGCCATGCGAAGCAGCCATTTTGGGATTGGAACCAGCATGGGCAGGAGCGGCTGGAGATTGCTCCTGCCAATTCCAATATCAGAATGGCTTCTGTGGCCTCCTGTGGCAGTCTTGAGAGACTGCCACAGGAAGTTGTGGCATCTATTTTGAATTCGGAGCCAGGAGTGTCTTGGGATCGCTGCTGCAAGGAAGAAGCCACTTTGGTTTATTAGGTTTGATTTTTTTTCTCTTGGTTTCAGATGTAGATGAATGCGAGTCTATCCAGTGTCATCCAAATGCCATTTGTTACAACACACCAGGATCCTTCGTATGCCAGTGTAAAGCAGGCTACCGTGGAGATGGCTTTCAGTGTGTCTTAGGAGGTAAGAGTATTGGCCATTGTCTTTGTGTTTTGGATTTTTATTTGGGGGGGGGGGGGGGGGGTTACCTATAGCACTTCTTAAGCAGAACTAGGCATCTGCCAAAATGTTTTAGAACTGTGCTGATCAGGACGGTGTGTTACAATCTATTTTTTTGGCAGAAAATTAGTATTTTTATACATGAAGAAATTATACATAACAATATACTACAATGTCATACAGTACATGAAGATGTACAGTGTAAAACCCCATATAATGGGGCTCAGTATAATGTGGAATTTCTCAGAACATCGTCAAGGGCTGAAGCCTGCTTTTTTTTTTTTTTTTTTTTGGTTATTAACAGGTAGATCTTTTATAGCATTAATAAATATCTTGGACTCCAAAGTCCACGTTATATGCTGTCTACAATATACTAAACTTATTCAGTGCCTGAGGGGGACATTCTGAGCTCATGTAACTGCCCACGTTTCAGGTTGTCACATCTTCACATGTTGTAACCTGTCATGAGCTTATGTCTCCAAAACGTAGCCCATTCAAAGTGAATAGGCTGTGTTAGCATTAGTGCATGGCAGCTGCTAGCACAGCTTGGTAAACAGGAGGGGTTATATTCCACACAATCTAAGAGTCCTTGTTGGATCACAATTATACATACGTAATATATAAATCACAAAACATTAAGAATGAAAACAAAATAATATACTAAAAGCACTTCTACAAAAAAAAAATCATGATTTCCATCTTCCGAATTCGGCCAATTACCCTCTCATATGCCTGCATAAACAGAAGAGTTAAATTTCTGACACTTCTCAAACCAGTGCAGTAGTTTGCTAGAAATCGTGTCTTCTTAAGGCTAGTACAGTGTTTACAGGTACATACTTTCAGGATATACTATGGCCACCTCCTTGGTGATTGCCAGGTAGGAGTATGCTGTGTTTATTTTTATTTTTAAGCATTTAGTTCACATTTTTTTTTCCAATACAGATTAAACCATCCAACAATAAAATTAATTAAAAGAAAACTAACACAGCATACTCCTACCTGGCACACCACATATTTTAACTTGAAGCATCTCTATGTTTCTTAATCACTTAGTTTCGTTGCTCCTAAACTAGTGATATTCATGTCTAGGAAATCTAAAAGATTTTGCTTCAGTTAACTGAGTCTGAGCTGCTCTGGCAAAGCAGAAACTAAAGATCTGATGCCGCTATCAACATTACTGTTCAACGGAACAATCCTTATTAAATTTCCTGACAAAAGTGTTTGAATTATTGAAGTAAAAGCACTAGGGGCCCTGTTTACTAAGGTGCGTTAGTGTTTTTAGCAAGCCTACACTTAGTTGCTTTGGATTACAATTTTCATTTGACATTAAGTGGATTATATATTGACTATTTGCTTTAAGGAAGAATTGAACTGCCTGTTGCAGAATTTTCAATAATATTTGGGTATTTTTGCATAACTCTCTGGACTGGAGTTTTCTTTGAGTGAGAGTGAAATTCATGGATTCCCAGACTGGTAAAGAAAAAAAAGATTAGAGAGTAAAAGAGAAATAAAGCCCCGGCTCATAACCCTTCGGCCTGCGCCCAGCTCAGTAAGTCAAAAGGACTAAGATCTTGATAAGATGTGAAGTTTTCTTTATGGCCTTGCTTCGAGCTAGCTGGTGCCTGAACAGTGTGTGATGAGACCAGGATTACACTTTTATTAAAGAGAGCTATGAGAGACGTAGAATCATTGTAGGACTTACGAGCACATGTGTTGGCTTACAGGCCCTGCGTTGATGTAACTGGGGGTTGCCTAATGCATTCCCGGAATGTGGATATTCATAAAAATATAAGCATTGCCATATTGGGACAGGTTGAAGGTCCATGAAGCCCAGTATCCTGTTTCCAACAGTGGCCAATCCAGGTCACCCCTGCTTCCCTTCGACCCTCCTCCTGTTCCCTGATACACACCTACCTCAGATCAGACCACACTACAACCTGTATTTATCAGCCAAACTGGCGAATGCCATTACGGTACCATGTAAGCCACATTGAGCCTACAAATAGTGGGGTACAAATGTAACAAATAAAAATCTATCAGAGAGGCAACAGTCCATACTGTTCAGAAACACTTCATCGTCACCATGGGTGTTGACCTGCGGGGTACCACAAGTTTTGATACTGTTGTCTATTCTGTTTAATATGTACTTGAAGCTACTAGCCAAGCTGATTCAGTCGATGGACACTCATTTCTGCATCCATGTGCAGCTACTCCTACCCAGCGGTGTACTGGAGTGGGCTGTTATGGGCTTCCTCTGTGACCTGGTTGAATGAGTCCCAGATGGATG
Organism: Microcaecilia unicolor; assembly: GCF_901765095.1. Lineage (NCBI taxonomy): Eukaryota > Metazoa > Chordata > Amphibia > Gymnophiona > Siphonopidae > Microcaecilia > Microcaecilia unicolor. The sequence goes on along the minus strand of NC_044033.1, from coordinate 266,726,072 downwards.
TGCATGGTGAGGAAGAGGAAGTATTCTCTTCATTAGCTGGTGGAAGCTCTGATGGGACTATCTGTAGGTCTTGATGGAGACCTTTAATTTTGTTGGCAAAGTATGTGGCAGAATCATTGCTAGTTAGTTGTGACCGGCAAGGCTGGTTCTGTTTTGGGGTTTGCAGTAGGCTGTTTACTGTTTTTTTTTTTTTTAATAATTTTTTATTAAACACTCTATCAATGATATAATATACACACACTCAGCCAACCAGCTGCGCAGTTGTACAAACAAAGTGAACTTCAATTCAACCAGTTTCAAAACATAGGTGATTTTCTCACCTACCTCCCGGCTGTTTACTGTTTTAAATAGTTGCTTGGTTGAATTTGCAGCTTGTTCTAAATGTTGAGAGAAATATTGTTTTTTGGCTGTTAAAGCCTGGTGGTACATTTGCCATGTTTTTCTTACAGTTGAGCCTGTCTTCTTCTAAGTGAGATTTTCGCCATTTTCTTTCAAGTTGACATTCTTGATGCTTAAGAACTCGTTCTGGGGAGAACCATGGGGAACGTACGTTTTTAGAGCACAGGACCTTTAGAGGGGCCGTTTTTTCCAATGGCATTGCTAAGCATGCTTTCCAGATATCAAACTGTTCTGATATTGTCATCTTCTTTTCATCCACATAGGGGTAGGACAAGGTTTCCAGGAAGTTATCAGCAGTCAGATTTCTTGTGTCTCGGATTTCCTTCTAAACTTTGGGCTCATCTGTTTTATGTGGTCCTTAATAGAAAATGTGGTTAGAAAATGATCAGTCCATGATTGAGGTGTTGTCTTGGTGCCACCAACCTTGTGTTCAAAGATGTCGACCCCTTTGCAGAACACCAAGTTTACCATATGGTCTTTTTCATGGGTTGGATTTGATCATCTGAATGAATCTTAGAACTGCCATTGTATCAAGGAATGCAGCAGTAGTAGTGCTTGGAGTTTCAATGTCTAGGTTAGTCTTCCATGATTAGTAACCTAGGGTAGCTCAGGGTTACCTCTATTACCAGATTCAGCAATTCTTGTACAGATGATGGGTTGTTGCGAAGTGCTCTGTAGACCACAAGCAGCCACACTGGGTCCTTATCTCACTGGATCCTTCTCTTCCAGATGGATTAGGAGGCATTCTGACTCAGACAGGTGGGGGATGGAAACTCTGTGCAGTTTAAATTACTCTCGGATCAGGACTGCTACCTCTTCATCCTACTTCCGTTGTCTTGGTTGGTGCAGGATAGTGAATCCTATGGTGCATAGCTCAGCCAATGGTACTCTATTCTATTCAATTATGATTACTTCTATACCGCTTTCATATACGTTCAAAGCGGTTTACAGTAGGATTAAATATGTTATATAGATATGAGTCACAAATTATTTAGTAAAACTTCAGACCTAATTCTAAACAGATAAGATTTTAAAACTTTATGGGAAAGTTTGTAAATAGATATCAATCTTATGAATAATGGTATTTTATTCCAAATTTTAGGACCTTAAATGCAAATAGTAGGACACCTGTGAAATGAAGAAAGTCTCTTTCTCCCGCACCCAGTCTCAGAGGAGTGGCGTGCCAGTTCTTACCTACCTCAACCACCACAGTCCCTGCCCAAACAGTATCACAGGACTACAACTATTAACTACTGAGTTAATACAATTCAATGAGAACTGTAGTTGCTATGTTTGGCTACTTAGAATGAACAGTCAATAAACAAGTTTTGCTGATTGCTTTTATTGGAGTAAGATATCTACATCATGTTTGCTGACTCTTATTTCTACTTAATAAAGGAAGGAATATTGGTTCCAGTACAGGAACTGCATAATTCACTGCTTCACATAATCTGAGGGAACTATTGCAGAGTGTGAAACAAACTATCTAATATAATAATTCGTACCTCCAACGTTCCGAAGCCGACTCCGTGGCAGTGAAGCCGTGTAGTGTTCCTGGGGTTCGTAATCGCCCCGCCCTCGAGGGAACTCTGTATAGTTGCCAGGGAAATACACACACACTGATGCAGGACATGGGGGAGGCTATGAAGGAAGAGAGACACCAGATTGCCCAACAGAAGGGAGGAGCTGCGAAGACAAGTGTGGCGAATTCGGATGCATCAGGGCCGGAGGGAGGAGACGCGGGAAAGGAGACACCAGATTGGCTAGAAGAGGGGAGGAGCTGCGAAGACAGGAGCGGCGAATCCGGACAAGTCAGGGCCGAGCCAGTGTGAGGCCAGCTGTGACGCAGGGAGCCAAAGAAAATATCAAAACAGCCCAGCCTGCGTGTGCCGGAGGTGCGCGCCGCGTGGCTATGGCAGCCCTGGCTCCGTGTTCTCCAATGACGCCGCCTGGACAGAGGTAGAGTGGAGGGAGGGGGCCCTGGACCCTTGCTAGCGCCCGTTTCCTTTCTGTTCGGGGATCCTGGAACTCGAAGGGGAGAGGAGGGGCTCCTGGAACTCAAAGGGGAGGGGGTCAGGGGTCCTGGAACTCAAAGGGGGAGGGGTCAGGGGTCCTGGAACTCAAAGGGGAGAGAGATGGAGGGAGGGGGGCCCTGGAGATGGGTGGATGGAGAAGAGGCCAGGGGAGAATGCAGAGTTGATGCACATGTAGGGGGGGAGGGCAAGGGACAGAGGAGAATTGCTGCACATGGATGGATGAAGGGGGCAGAGCACAGCGGACGTTTGCTGCATATGGATGAATGCAGGGGAGAGCGCATAATTGGTGCACACGAGACACACACTACACTCTCTCACTCACACAGACAGACACACTTTCTCTCTCACACATACTCACTCTCTGACACATACTCATTCACTCTCTCACACATACTCACTCCTAACAGTTCCCTTAAAAACATAATTGCCATTAGAAGACAACCTTGCTAGCGCCCGTTTCATTTCTTTCAGAAAAGGGCCTTTTTTTTTTTTTTTTTTAACTAGTTCTTAGATAAATCTTTTGTCCCTTGTTAGTGAGATGAACTCCAGTAAGCAACACAGGCTGATTAAATTGTACACAGGACCTCAGATCTCTTATGTTAACTATTCAGAGAAGATATTCAAAGAATAGCCATGATCAGTATGTACAAAAATGAATTCTGCAAAGTTGTATGATCTGAAAAACATAGTGAAGAAGTTGTTCAACAAAGTGAGGACTGGAGTAGCCAAGGAAATGATCTGTTGTAAATTTCATCAGCAATTCTCTTTCAATAGGTGATGTGACAACTGCCATTAATAATAAGGTACAGTACTCGCAGCACATGTCGATTACCCTCACCCTCTTAGCAGCTGTATTTGTAACAGGCACACATCTTCTTTAAATGCTTCCCAAAGGTAGACCAAATCCTCTGTCTGTAAGCTGTCTACAAGCTGTATACATGATAAATGTTACTGTTACACTAGTTCTCAAATTCTCCACTGAATGAGTCACAAAATTTATCACACATACTAGCACCCTTCTTATACATAAACATTTAATAAAATATATATAAACAGAAAAAATGTAAAATCATTCCTTTTTAGGCATCTGTTTTCCTCAGGGAGAGAGAGAGGGAGAAAGAGAGAGACAGAGAAGGAATGCCTCATGTCCCGCCCTGTCAGTGAACTTTTTGCAGCAAGCTCCCAAGTTTACTATGTGGGGCCTCAGTGGTAGCAGAGATAATGAATTACAGCATGAGAGAAGGAGCTGCAAAAAGCATGTGGGAAAACATTGGGTCTTCTCTGAGCAGTCCTAAGGGGACTGGAACCCTTCAAACAATATTTTTTAAATAAAGAGATAAGAAGTTCTTAACTCACACACAGCTCTTAAAGGTCCTATACATTCTCAAAAGGAGAAAATAACTTCTAGTCGAAGATAAATTCCTACACAATGCAAAGGCTTAATATGTGCCAAAAGAAAGTATACCCTCAAAGCTCCAAGTTCACTCTAGGTTCCACAGGGACTCGGAGAGCAGCCTGGGGCACTGTAAGCCACAAAATCTTGGCAAGAACAGATACCCCAGGGAATAAGAGAAAATAAGTACAATTTAGAAAAATAGTAAACTAAACATCACAAAAAAAAAGCAAAGAGGATGCCTTTTACAGAAGATGCTACCTAATGAACACAACAACAAAGTGTAGCCCTAACTTAACATTTCTTCAAATACGCTTAAATTATATATATCATCTTAAGTTCAAAAGCAGTGGCATACATTCCACCAAAGAAGCGCCCATGATGCAGGGGACCAAGGCATTTACTGGTCAGCCCACCAACCCAGACCTGCTATATCAGTGTAGGGCAGTTGTGAATCCAGCAGTATGAGTGCATGCTTGGATTCACAGTACTACTACCTCCACCAATAGGATTTTCCCTCTGGTCCAAATTTGGTGGTAGGCAGATAGATCAATATCCAACCATTTGTATATTCTAGCCTCTTCCAAAAAGAGGGAGAAACTAGGAGGGACATATTATAAATAGAGGAAAGGAACTGGTAGTAGAAGAAAAATCCATCGACTATAAAACCTTGACTCACCTTAGGAATATTGTCCTAGGTTCCAGATCTTCCCCAGCCTCCTCCTTAAGCATAAAGGGAGAATCTTCCAGCGTAAGTTTATATTTATTTATTTATTTAATAGCCCGCCTTTATCCAAGGTGAATAACAACATAACTACTACTAATAATAATAATTTCAAAAGCGCTACTAGACATACGCAGTGCTGTACACTTGAACATGAAGAGACTGTCCTGTTTGTCTGTCCTAATTAGATTGTAAGCTCTGTCGAGCAGGGACTAACAAGAAATAAGGGAATAATAAAGTGAGGATGATAAAATAAGGGTTCTAAACAAGTGGATAAGGGTTAGGAGTTAAAAGCAGCATCAAAAAGGTGGGCTTTCAGCTAAGATTTGAAGATGGCCACAGATGGAGCTTGACGTACCGGCTCAGGAAGTCTATTCCAGGCATATGGTGCAGCAAGATAAAAGGAACGGAGTCTGGAGTTAGCAGTGGAGGAGAAGGGTGCAGATAAGAGATTTACCCAGTGAACGGAGTTCCCGGGGAGGAATGTAGGGAGAGACAAGAGTGGAGAGGTACTGAGGAGTTGCAGAGTGAATGCACTTATAGGTCAATAAGAGGAGTTTGAACTGTATGTGGAAACAGATAGGAAGTGACTTGAGGAGAGGGCTACTATGAGAATGACACTGGCAGAATATTAGTCGTGCAGCAGAATTTTGAACAGATTGAAGAGGAGAGAGATGGCTAAGTGGGAGACCTGTGAGAAGCAAGTTGCAATAGTCTAAGCGAGAGGTGATAAGATTATGGATGAGGGTTCTGGTAGTGTGCTTAGAAAGGAAAGGGGGAATTTTGCTGATATTATAGAGAGAGAAATGACAGGTTTTAGCAGTCTGCTGAATATGTGCAGAGAAGGAGAGGGAGGATTCAAAGATGACCCCAAGGTTACAAGCTGATGAGACAGGAAGAATGAGAGTGTTATCCACAGAAACAGAGAATGCGGGAGGAGGAGAGGTTGGTTTAGGGGGAAAGATAAGAAGCTCAGTCTTGGTCATGTTTAGTTTCAGATGGCGCTGAGACATCCAGGCAGCAATGTCAGACAGGCAGGCTGATACTTTGGCCTGGATTTCGGCTGAGATTTCTGGTGTGGAGAGGTAGATCTGGGAGTCATCAGCGTAAAGATGATACTGAAAACCATGGGATGAGATCAGAGTACCAAGGGAAGAAGTATAGATTTTTTTTATTACATTTGTACCCCGCGCTTTCCCACTCATGGCAGGCTCAACGTGGCTTACATGGGGCAATGGAGGGTTAAGTGACTTGCCCAGAGTCACAAGGAGCTGCCTGTGCCTGAAGTGGGAATCTAACTCAGTTCCTCAGTTCCCCAGGACCAATGTCCACCACCCTAACCACTAGGCCACTCCAGATGGAGAAAAGAAGAGGTCCCAGGACAGATCCCTGAGGTACACCAACTGACAGTGGGATAGAAGTAGAGCAGGATCCACTAGAGTATACACTAAAGGTACGCTGGGAGAGATAAGAAGAAAACCAGGAAAGAACAGAGCCCTGACATCCAAGTGAGGACAGCGTATCAAGGAGTAGGCTGTGATCAACAGTGTCAAAAGCAGCAGATAGATTGAGAAGGATGAGGATAGAATAGAGACCTTTGGATCTGGCCAGGAACAGATCATTGGAGACTTTAGCAAGCGCTGTTTCAGTTGAATAAAGCCAGATTGAAGTGGATCAAGAATAGCTTGAGATGAAAGGAAGTCAAGACAACGGCAGTGAACAGCACATTCAAGAATCTTGGATAGGAAAGGGAGGAGGGAGATGGGGCAATAGTTGGAAGGACAGGTAGGGTAAAATGAAGGTTTTTTTAAGGAGTGGTGTGACTACAGCATGTTTGAAGGCATCAGGAACAGTCACAGTGGACAGTGAAAGATTGAGGATATGACAGATAAAGGGGATGACAGTAGGAGAGATACTGTTAACTAGATGGGTGGGAATAGGATAGAGGAACAGGTAGTTAGTTTCGAGGAGGAAATATCAATAGAAATCAAACAAAATAAAACATGGAAAAGAAAATAAGATACCTTTTTTATTGGACATAACTTAATACATTTCTTGATTAGCTTTCGAAGGTTGCCCTTCTTCGTCAGATCGGAAATCAACCTTCGAAAGCTAATCAAGAAATGTATTAAGTTATGTCCAATAAAAAAGGTATCATCTTATTTTCTTTTCCATGTTTTATTTTGTTTGATTTCTATTGATAACCTTAAGAGTGGACTAACACGGCTACCACACTCCTCTACTTGAGGAGGAAATAAGATGTGTAGTTTCCTCTTCAGTGATTTCAGAAAGGAAGAAAAGGAGGCAGGGGTTGGAGGGTTGAGACACGACAATACAAACTCAAAAACACAATAGCATCAGTTCAGCATAAATACTTCAAATGATACAGTACACTGCTGAGATTTCAAAAACAAAAGGTAGCTTGAAGTCTGGCCACAGAAAGAATACTAGCTCTGATCATTTGTAATCGCAAACGCCTCAACTCAGCTACTGAAAGTAAACCAGCATGAGAACAAGAACATAAGAATAGCCATACTGGGTCAAACCAATGGTCCATCTAGCCCAGTATCCTGCTTCCAACAGTGGCGAATCCAGGTCACAGGTACCTGACAGAAAACCAAACAGTAGCAGCATTCCATACTACCAATCCAGGGGAAAACAGTGGCTTCCCCTGGATTGGTAGCATGTCCGTTTCAATAACAGATATGGATTTTTCCTCAAGGAACTTGTCCGAACCTTTTTTAAACCCAGATACGCTATTCACTGTTACCACATCCTCCGGCAGTGAGTTTCAGAGCTTAACTATTCTTTTAGTGAAAAAATATTTCCTCCTATTTGTTTTAAAAGTATTTCCATGTAATTTCAAGGAGTGTCCCCTGGTCTTTGTACTTTCTGAAAGAGTGAAAAAATTCTATTCACTTCTACCTGTTCTACACCACTCAGGATTTTGCAGACATAGTAAACATAGTAGATGACGACAGAAAAAGACCTGCACGGTCCATCCAGTCTGCCCAAGAAGATAAATTCATATGTGCTACTTTTTTATTTGTACTGTCCTCTTCAGTGCACAGACCGTATAAGTCTGGCCAGCCCTATCCTCGCCTCCCAACCACCAGCTCTGGCACAGACCCTATAAGTCTGCCCAGCACTATCCCCGCCTCCCAACTACCAGTCCCGCCTCCCACCACCAGCTCTGGCACAGACCGTATAAGTCTGCCCAGCACTATCCCTGCCGCCCAACCACCAGCCCCGGCACAGACCGTATAAGTCTGCCCAGCACTAGTCCCACCTCCCAACCACCAGCCCCAGCACAGACTGTATAAGTCTGCCCAGCACTAGCCCCGCCTCCCAACCACCAGCTCTGCCACCCATTCTAGGCTAAGCTCCTGAGAATCCCTTCCTTCTGCACAGGATTCCTTTATGTTCATCCCACGCATGTTTGAATTCCGTTACCGTTTTCATCTCCACCACCTCCCGCGGGAGAGCACTCCAAGCATCCACCACCCTCTCCATGAAAAAATACTTCCTGACATTCTTCTTGAGTCTGCCCCCCTTCAATCTCATTTCATGCCCTCTCGTTCTACCGCCTTCCCATCTCCGGAAAAGGTTTGTTTGTGGATTAATACCTTTCAAATATTTGAACGTCTGTATCATATCACCCCTGTTTCTTCTTTCCTCCAGGGTATACATATGTTCTCCATCATATTCCCCCTCAGCCATGTCTTTCCAAGCTGAAGAGCCCTAACCTCTTTAGCTTTTCCTCATATGGGAGGAGTTTCATCCCCTTTGTCATTTTGGTCACTCTTCTTTGAACCTTTTCTAAGTCTATCTTTTTTGAGATATAGCAATACTCAAGGTGAGGTTGCACCATGGAGCGGTACAGAGGCATAATAATATTCTTGATCTTATTTTTCATTCCTTTCCTCATAATTCCTAGCATCCTGTTTGCTTTTTTGGCCGTCACCGCACACTGGGCAGATGATTTCAGTGTATTGTCTACAATGACACCTAGATCTTTTTCTTGAGTGCTGACTCCTAAGGTGGACCCTAGCATCAGATAACTATGATTCAGATTGTTCTTCCCAAATTGCATCACTTTGCATTTGTCCACATTAAATTTCATTTGCCATTTTGAATGCCCATTGTTCCAGTTTCCTAAGGTCTTTCTACAATTTTTCACAATCTGCATGTGTTTTGACAACTTTGAATAGTTTTGTGTCATCTTTAAATTTAATCACCTCAATTGTCATCCCGTATTCCAGATCATTTATTAATATGTTAAACAGCACTGATCCCAGTGGCACTCTACTATTCACCCTCCTCCATTGAGAGAAATGATCATTTAGCCCTACCCTCTGTTTTCTGTCCAATAACCAATTCTTAATGCACACCAGAACATTTTCTCCTATCCCATGACTTTTTAATTTTCTCAGGAGTCTCTCATGAAGGACTTTGTCAAAACTTTCTGAAAAATGAAGATACATACCTGTAGCAGGTATTCTCCGAGGACAGCAGGCTGATTATTCTCACCATTGGGTCGTCGTCCGCGACGGGCCAGGAGACCGCAAAATCTTGAGAGCAAACGAAGAAGTGTCTCGAATGCACTGTCACACGGGCAGAACACACCGCGCATGTGCAAACGGCTTCCCGCCCACGACACAAGCGCGAGTCCCTCAGTTTAATGAAAAGCAAATCAGAAACTAGAACAACTCCAAGGAGAGGAGGGTGGGTATGTGACAATAATCAGCCTGCTGTCCTCGGAAAATACCTGGGCACCATATATCTTTTAAATAGTTATGCGGGTGGTGGCCGATATTAAGTATCAAGTTGTGATCAGGTTCAAGCACAAAGGATACCAGGAGAGATGTTTCCCAGATACGAAATCCAAAGCGGTCTCTAAGAGCACCATGTACCTGGCTACTATTTCTTCCAGCAATCTTTCCAGCAGAAGTTGTTCTCAAATAAATGGTCCTAGTTACAGGTGTCAAATTGTCAGATGGTAATCCCAATACCTCTCTCAAATACCATTTCACCATATCTGTTGGAGAAGTTAATGGTGATTTTGGAAAATTGAAAAATCTTAGGTTTTTCTTCTTGTTTGGTTCTCCAAATATTCAATTCATCTCTACATTAAGGTCTTTTCTTTAATATGAACCATATCCAAAGTTTTTAATCTCTTTTGAGTCTCCACCTGATCTAATCTGGAGGAATGTCGACTCTTTGCTTGAGATTGCCGCTAACTCGGAATTAAATCTTCTGACATCTTAGAGCCTAATAGTCAGACCACGGGAATTAGCCCAGCTAACTTCTGCAGTTGGTGCTGAGCCCGGATATTCAGCGCCGAGCCGTTTCCAGTGACCAGCATTGAATATCTGGTTTATTTTGACTGGTTCAAACTTAACTGGCTAAAGATAGGCCTGATATACATGTGGCCAAATATGGCTACCAAACATAAACTGAAAATCGTCAGCTTGCCGGTTATGTCATGCAATATAAACGGCTAGCTGCTAACCACAAATTTTCAGTGGGTCATAGCTGCTGAAAATTTGTGGATAGCTGGTTATGGTGGATTTAACCGGCCAGGAGCTGATCCTGGCTGTTTAAATGCTTTTGAATATTGAGGGGTTGTAAAATCAATACCTTTAGGGATTTATCCAGCCCAAATTCCCAAATTTGATCCATCTCAATGACTGCTGATCTCACATCCATTCATGTCACTCCAGGCGGGCCTCCGCTGTTCCAGGGTTCTCCAGGAACACACCAGTCTGCTGTCACAATGGTGACTGTTCCCTTGTCTGTGCTCACCTCGCCCTCTGGTGGCCAGAACCGGTGGCTGCTATGAACTGTCACCCGTTCCAGACTTCAGCCGAGTCCGGTCCGGATCTTCCGGGCTGCCAGACTTGCTTCTCTTGTTTGTGCCTGAACAGCACCCGTAGCTGCCTTGTGATTCCTGCATCTGAACTTCAGCAACTGATGGGCTTTATTAATCTCCTGGAAACTTCTGTGTTGGCCATTGCATCGTCTAAGGTCCCTGGTTTGTTGGTGCTTTGTTGCACTTCTGCCTAGTCTGGTTTCTTGTTTGAGTTTCTTGTCCGGTTCTAGTTAGTCTGTATGTAGTTTGGCTTAGGTTTATTGCTTATTTCTTAGTCTTGTTTCTGGTTTGTATTCCTGGTCTAGTTTCTGTTTGTCTGTGTCTCTCTCTTAGTGGCTGCTTGACAGCTTTCAGTTCCTGTCCTTTAGCTTGTCCATTTCCTGCCTTGTTTAGTGTTGTCTGTCTGTGAGTTCTAGCCCAGTTTCCTGCCTTGCTGCCCATGTATATTCCTTTCCCCTCTGACCCTCAGTCCCTGTTCAGCCTAGTTGGTATCCAGTTCCTGCCCTGTCCGGTAAGTCCTGCCAGCCACCTGACCCAGGGGCTCAACTCCAGCGGAACGGCGGTCAAGTGCAGTTGAAGTCTAGCTGTTTCTGTCAGAGTTCTGCCTTGTCTCTGGTGTGGGGTGGTTTTGCCTGCCACTGCCACTCCTTGGCAGTGGTCCAAGGGCTCACGAACCTAGTTTCTGCCATGAAAACCTAACATCTCCTCCCGGCCTCCTTCTGCCCTCAGTGGAGTAGACACTACCAATGGAGCCCCCTCAGCACATGCTGCCATTCCCAGGTTCTCCGGCCCTCATAGCGCTGCACTTCCATCTAACGATACCCTTTTGGGTCGCGGGCAGGGTTGCCAGGTGGAAAATTTTTTTCCCACCCAATCCAGCCCAAAACCAGCCCAAAACCCGCCCAAACTCAAACCCCGCCCCTGACACCCCCACCCCCGCGTCATCACCCCCGCCCCCGCCGTCATCAACCCCGCCCCCGCCGTCATCGGCCCCCGCCTCCCCCGTCACCGGCCCCGCCCAGAACGTCACTAACCCCACCCCCCGCGGCTGAAAAAAACCGCCCGAAAAACCGCGGAAAAGAAGAAAAAGGCCAAAAAAACGCGACCCGCCGCGGGCAAAAATTTCCTGCGGCGGGTCACGGAAAACCGCCCAATTGGGCGGGAAAACCGCCCACCTGGCAACACTGGTCGCGGGGTGTAGGTTGAGGTTCAGGGCTAAACAAAGCCCCCTCCAAACTTTGCTCAAGTGTTGTTCCAAAGCCACTCAGAAGCTCTGCTGCTGCTCCTCCTTACGGTTGCAGCGCGCAATCCTCCAACTTATCCTGAACCAGATGAGGAGTGGAATCCGAAACCGAGGCGTAAGTTCACGTCTTCCCTTTCCTGTTTTCCATCCTTGTAAGCTAGCAGCAATAATAGAGCTCCCACACTCATGTCTCCTCAGGACACCATTTTGTCTCCCCAAAAATTGTTTCCCAATCAACAGTGGAGTAATTTACCTTTCAAGGAAGCTGAAGACATAGTTCTTTGCTAAGATTTGCTGATAAACTGATAGGATTTTTTGGGTTAGCACTATATAATGATATGGTTTTAGAATCTAGGACTGTTCTTTGTCAGTTATTTAGTGATATTGAAAACTAGGGGCCCTGTTTACTAAGGTGCGTTAGTGTTTTTAGCGTGCTAACCATGTAGCCACCTATAGTGATATAGACCACAAGGGGGGAACACTTTGGAGGGGTAGGGGTTGGGGTCTTCTCCATGGCATGGGCAGTAAAAAAAAAAAAAAAAGAAAAAAAAGTTATGCCAGTGCTGGCAGTATTCAGCGCCAGTACCCACATTGCTAAGCGGGCTGAATTAGGACAGCTTTTGAGCAGTTCTAAATTTCCTCACTTAGCTATGGAGGTGCCAGCACAGAATATTTCCAGCACCCGCATAACTGCTGCCCCTGACCTGCCCATTTTTTTTAATGAGCGGTCAGAGCTGGTATTCTGTGCCACTGCCCGGTTTAGTACTGCTGAATGTCGAAGGGGGGGGGGGGGGTTTAGGTGTGGCCCCAGGTGATTTAAGCAGGCAGGAGCCTTTTCGTTAAATCACTTTGAATATCGGGCCCTAAATAAACATCTGGAGTCACACAGATGTTTATTTCAGGCCCTAAATAAACACAGGAGTTGCATTTTCTCTCCTTTCCTGGGGTTTGTGTATGCCTCTTCACATCTGATGTAAGCTCAAATTTGAGTTGAGAATCAAATGCATATCTTACATATGCTTTCAGCTAGGCCATCAGACTTCCTTCTCAGACTTAAATTAGGCCTATGGAAACAAAAGCTTGTGTATTAAAGTTTTAACATAAATTTTAAAAAACATTGCAGGAATGGGTAAAGGAATTTGTTAGAAATGATGCATACAGCACGGAGCATTGCTTGGTAGTGGTTGTGAGTTTTTGGAAACTGTTCTAGAAACGCGGACATTCCAGAGGTCTGCAGTTCATTATGTCCTTATGGTTCATTTAAACAAAAATTTAAAAAGAAACAGCTGTAAATCTATGCCTGTGGGTTGGGTCTGAGATTGGAATATATTTGACTCCTTGTCATATGAGTAATGTGTGTTGAGAGCACAAGGCTGCTCCTTGTTTGTAGTGCTTTAGTGATAAAGCAGTGGGGGAGGAGGACAGAGGGAAAGAAAGACATTTAATTGGGGATATGAACTGGTTTTGTTTTTTTTTTAAGTTTAAAGTATTCCTTCCTTATTGCAAAACAAGAAATATGACATTCAGAACTACAAAATTATTTAATGTATAAGTTCATATTATTTGGCTATATAACTTTATTTATTGTCTCAAACATCTTCAAAAGTGTTTATTTATTCCCTAGCATATGTCTACCTTGTTAGTGGAGTGCTTCTTTTTTTTCATTTATAAAATTTTTATTGATCAAACAGGTTTACAACATTCCAGAACCACAGGTTCCCGCAACAATTCAACTTATAAATATATGAACATTTTTCCACAAGCCTCTTTTCCCCCCCACCCCCCTTCTCTTATTTCTTTGGTTTAACCCACCCTCTTCGTTAAATTTCTTCAACCAGAAAAAAACTTTTCCAAATATACCCATTCCTCTGCATTGGGATTATGACGCCCCTTGCGTCTATCTGTCATCTTTTCCATAGCAGCCACCAATCTAAGTTTCTCTACCCATTCTGTCTTTGTGGGTCCCCTAGTTTGTTTCCATTTTAGTGCCACCATTGTTTTTGCAGCGGCCAGACCCATACGCAGTATTCTGTTTTGCCACTTCTTCCTCCCTCTGTTTCCCCAACCTAGAAGACACCATTTTGGATCGCGGGGGAACAAGATACCCACCATCTTAGTTAATGAGTTTATTACTTCTTTCCAGAACACCTGTAAAACTGGGCATTCCCACCAAATATGAAAATAGGTGCCCTTCTCCTTCTCACATCTCCAACAGGTGTCTGAAGCATTGGGAAACATTGCCTTTATTTTATCTGTAGTGTAATGCCATCTACTCAATATTTTGTAGGCATTTTTTTTTATAAGAACACAAATGGATGCTCTCTTAACTTCCATACATATTTTCTGCCATTCTGCTTCTGTAAATTCGGTCTCGAGGTCTCGCTCCCATGCATTCATAAATGGCAATTTTACAAAATCCCTTCCCCTGATATATTCGTAAAGCTTAGTGATCCCTTTCCCTCTCAGGTCTATATCCCCCCACAGATTTTCAAACTTTTCACTTTTAATTGGGCCCTCTTTCATCCCCTTCTCTTTTATAATATAATCTTTCACCTGAAGATATGCATACATGTCCGTCTCAGGCAAGTCATATTCCCTTCTAAGGTCAGTAAAATTTCTAATTGAACCATTGTCCAGGAAATCCCGGAATCTAATCAAGCCCTTTTGGAACCATGTAGAAAATATTTTACCGTCCCTCCCTCCTGGAAATCCAGGTTCCTGGGTAATCCAAGCATAGGTAGATTTGTGCTGGGTTCCCCGTAACCTTTTCTTGAGCATTCCCCACAGCGTAAGTAGATGAGAAACAAAAGGGTTTAATGCCATCTTCCTATAATTAACTTCTGGAGTAGAGCCCCATAGAAGGGCGTCAAGCCGCCCCCCTGAACAAAAATCTGTTCCAACCTAGTGATAGGCGACAGATCCACTTTGCTCCATACACCAATTTGTTTCAGTTGAGCTGCCCAGTAATACCAAAGTATATTTGGCATACCTCTCCCTCCTTGCTCCACCGCCCTCCATAGGGTCCTCCGGGAAAGTCTAGCTTGCTGCCCTCCCCATACAAACCCACCCAGCTCTGTTTGTATCTTCTGTAGCTCCCCCTTTGGGACTGGGATTGGTAGGGTTTGGAACAAGAACAGTAATCTAGGTAAAATATTCATCTTTATGGCTGCTATCCTGCCCCACCAGGACAGCCAGCTCATCTTCCATCTATTTAGGTCCTTTCGTATTTCTCTGATTAGGGGAACATAATTCAACACATATAAGCTGTCTAAGTCACATGGAATCCAAATACCCAAGTATTTAAAACTAGTGGTTACTACCCAAAATGCAAAGTGTCTTCCCATCTGCTCTTTTTCATGTTCTGATTTTGTTATTTCCATTATTTCAGATTTGTCGAAATTTACTTTGAATCCCGACAATGCTCCAAATGCATCTAATTCCCTCACAATTATAGGTAATGTCAGCAATGGTGCTCCCACATAGAATAAAATGTCATCTGCAAATAATGCCATTTTGTGATCCCTCCCCCCCATCCTAACCCCTTTAACATCCCTTAATTCTCTAATTCTTTGGGCCAGCGGCTCTATCGAGATCGCAAATAGTAGTGGGGACAAGGGGCACCCCTGCCTAATTCCCCTTTGAATAGCAAATTGACTTGACCAGCCCACATTCACTTTAATCCTAGCCACCGGTGTTGAGTACAAGCCTTTTACCCATCCCACGAAAACACTTCCCAATCCCATCTCCAGCATTACATCCCATAAATACTCCCATTCGACCCGATCAAATGCCTTCTCAGCGTCGACCGTGAGGAGTGCTAGGGAGTCGCCCCTTTTCTGTGCCCCCCAGATGAGATTTAGAGTGCGTCTAATGTTGTCTGCTACTTGTCGTAGTGCTATGAAGCCTGATTGGTCCTCATGTATCAAGGTGGGAAGTATCTCCTTCAGCCTCTCAGCCATAATTTTGGCTAGGATCTTGACATCTATATTAATGAGGGAGATTGGTCTGTAGGATCCACACACTGTTGGGTCTCGGCCAGGTTTTATCAATACTGAGATCCCTGCTTCTCGCATACTTAATGGCGGATTGCCCTCTACAAAGCAAGCATTCCCAATCCTCACCAATAATGGCCCTAACTCCTGCTGGAAAACCTTATAAAATTTTGCCGTGTACCCATCTAAACCAGGTGATTTCCCTCCCTTTAGGCCTTTTATGACAGACAGTACTTCTTGTAAATCAATCGGAGCTTCCAGTGCCTCCCTTTGCTCTGGTGTAATCCTCTGCAATTCTAAATCCTGCAAGTACTCTTGTATTACCTCTTTCTGATGCTCTTTTCCTTTAGTATACAATTTTGTATAGTATTTCACAAATTGCTCTCTAATGTCTTCATCCCTATAAAACATTGCATCTTTTGCTCCTTTTATTTTAACAATCGTGTTTTTCACCCTTTTCTCACGCAACCTCCTAGCGAGCATACTTCCCGCCCTGTTACTAAATTCAAAAAATCGCTGTTGCATCAAGCGCCTCTGAAATTTCATCTTTTTCATCTGTATAGTTTGCAACTCTGATCTCCACTTAAGGAGTTCCTGTAACTGTTGTGTTCCCCCTTCCCGTTGGTGCCTAGCTTCTTGCCTCACCAATTCTGTACGCACCTCCATTTCGTGCTGTTCCCGTGTCCTTTTCTGGTAAGTTCCCTTTCGAATAAGGTGTCCCCTGATCACCGCCTTTAAGGCATCCCATAGGGTCCCCTCCCTCACCTCCCCGTTGTCATTGATTTCTAAATACTCTTTAATCTCTGTTCGAATCTCCTGACAGTCCCCCTCCTGATCCAATAAGGCCTCATTAAGCTGCCAGACCTGTCCACCAACACGGTGGCCCATACCCCCCAATGAGATCCATACTGGGGCGTGATCAGATGCGTGTATACTTTCGATTTCTGCATTATTCACCACTCCCCATAGCTCCCTACTACACCAAATCGCATCAATCCTGGAGTAAGAGCTTTGGGCATGTGAATAGTGAGTGAATGTTTTTTGGGCTGGATGGTGGAGTCGCCACACGTCAATTAGATCTAATTCCCTCATCAATTTTAGTAATAGGCGTCTACTATTCCCTCCCCCTCCCATCCGTCCTTTGGAATGATCCAATTCATCGACCGGAAAGTTAAAGTCCCCCCACCAAAATGACCCTGCCTTCTACAAAGTTCGTCAATTCTGCTCTGATATGTTCATAAAACTTTCCCTGACCCACATTAGGGGCATAAACATTTATTAATGTGAGCGGACCACTGTTAGTCTTCCCCCTAACTGCAATACATCTTCCTTCTCCATCTTTATAGATGGCCTCTTTGACAAATTGCAAGTGTTCTTTCACGTAAATGACCAAACCTCCTGTTTTACTCCCTCTGGGATCAGCCAATGTAAAGCCTTCTCCCATACCCTTATTCAAAATTAGTGGTGTGTCCTGTGTCCTAACATGGGTTTCTTGCAGCATAGCAATGTCCCATTTCATTCTGCGCAGTTCTCTAAAGATAATACTTCTCTTTTTTGGGCAGTTTAAACCATTTATATTCCACGATCCCACCTTTAACCCCCTCCCGCCCCTCCCCCCCCTCCCCGGAACCCCCCCTCCCCTCCATGGGCCTGTCCCGCAACTGGCTGCCATCCTCTCCAGCCAGTTTGCCCTTAAGGAAGTGAATCCCTCCCAGATCCGGGCCATGCAGCCTTTGAAGTGAAAACAAGCTCTATTCAGCATTTCCCCTCAAATTTCCACTCTAAACATTTTCCCCTCAAACCAGTGTCACAAGTGTTCCCCCCTTCCTTACCCTTCCAGCTTTCCCTCTAACCAAAATTATGTCCTGAAAGTCCGTATTCTATACTGTTCAGGTTCCATCTTCAGTCTCGAGGTCCTGTCTCTCCGCACGCTGCGAAAGGCGCTCACGCCGCCCCTGCACCTTCTGCCAGCCATTCTGCTCCCTTCTGACTGGGCTTCGTTGCTGCTGCTGTTGTGTCCCAGCCGCCTCTTTCGGGAGGTCTGTACATCCCATTTCACTCAGTACTTTCCAGGCCCCCACGTGCGAGTGCAGCCTCCGGGTGATATTGCCAGCTGTTATTTGTATTCCAAACGGATGCAACCACCGGTACCGCAGCCCTGCTTTCTGCAAATAGGTCGTGACTTCTTTAAAGTCTCTGCGCCTTTGTAATGTTTTTCGAGCCAAATCCTGAAATACTGTAATTTTCCCTGTTTTCCACTTGACTACTCCCATGGATCTCGCTTTTCGCCATATTGCCTCTTTAGTTGGGAATTTGTGGAAACAAGCTATTATGTCTCTCGGTGTTCCACCTCTCTGCGGGCCTAAACTTCTATGTGCCCTTTCTATTTCCACAGTTTCTATTTCCACAGCCTCGCTAGAGCTACTGTCTTGCTGGCACAGGAATGTGCAGAAATCCTTAACTGTACTGCGTCTTTAAATTGGTCTTCCTCTGGCACTCCCTTAAAGCGCAGGTTGCATTGTCGTGTGCGATTTTCTAGATCTTCCAATATCACCTCCATCTCTTTTGTTGTTTGCTTCTCTGCTTTTAGGGACTTCTGTAGCTCTCTCACCTCTTCCGTTAAGGCCTCCGCCTTTTCCTCCGTCTCTGCCAGCCTGTTCCCGATCTCCCGCAGCTCCACAACTGCTGTGTGGATACTGCGCCTTGTCGTTACCAGTTCTGTTTTGAGTTCTTTGAACCAGCGTACAAAATCTTGCTTACTGATCTCTGTATCGCTAATCGCGTTCTCCTCAAGGTCTGGCTCTGAGTCGTATTCCTCAGTCGCCATCTTGGTCCCTCGTGTTACCGCCCGGGAACCTGCTGCTTTACTTGCATTCGGGGCCTCGGATGCGAATTTAAATTTGGCTAATTTTTTCTTTGCTGCCATCACTTCCGCGATTGTTGTGTTTGAGGGATTTTCACTTAGTTTTAGCGGGGAAGCGCTGAGAATCGTCCCGGAGTGGATGGAGCTCTGCAATTAGGCAGCCATCTCCAGGAGCTGACGTCACTTCCCTCTCATTAGTGGAGTGTTTCATAGATAATAAATATTGTGTTTATTATGATAAAACATTCAGCTCTATTCTAATTTTTTTTATTGTATTATATTACTAAGGGGCCCTTTTATAAAAGCATGCAAGCACTAAGTGCTAAGAAGCCCTTAGGTATAAAATGTGCTTCTTAGCATTAGCGCATGCTAAGCTTTAGTGAAAGAAGTCCTAAATACGTTGATAAGCTTTAGTTTTTATAGGAACGTCTACAAAGTTACTGGGACACATAATCATTGACTTATAAAAAGAACATAGAGTGCAATAGATTATATCCTTTCTAGTACATTCAGTTTTCTTTGTTTCATAAAACAACACCGGACATGACTAAGAATTGGTCTTTGTCGTTAAAAATCTAGTTCTAAAGCTATATTAGCAAGATTCCTCATAATATGAATATGAAAAGGTCAGTAGCCCTGATGGCTTGCCAGGTTTTTTTTTTTTTCCCCCCAGTTCTCTTTAGGCACATTTGACGAAATAAAACAGTGCCTCTCAACCTAGTTCTTGGGGCACACCCAGCCAGTCAGATTTTCAGGATATCCACAATGAATATGCATGAGAGAGGTTTGTATACCAAGGAGGCAGAGCATGCAAATCTATCTCATGCATATTCATTGTGGATATCCTAAAAACACATCTGGCTGGGTGTGCCCTGAGAACTGGGTTAAAAATACACACTGAAATAAAAAGGGCCTTTGTTTTCAGTTTGTCCATCTGAGTCACTGATGTCATAGGTGAGGAGTAATGGTGGGTAGGCAGATTATTTAAGAACATCAGTAGCAAGGGAAAGACTATTGTGCTAATGATTCAGTGAGTCAGATTCCACTGGTCCACCAAACAACCTGCAGTGCATGATTTTACCGAGGAGGAAGTAGTGGGGCTCTTCCAGATAAGGAGAATCTACTTCAGGCAGAAGCATGGCAGGACTAGCAAAGGTTCTCAGGCTCCATCACTGGTGGAGGTCCCCAGGCTGAAGAGGAGGCAGAGCCGTCACCAACAGAAGCAGTGTTGCTGGTGATATTTGCCATGTCCCATCAGTCAAAGATGAGGAGGAATCAGTGACTGAAGGGCTGGCAGTTAACCATAACTTGTCAGCTGAAGATAAGGAGGAGCCATTAACATCAAAGTCGTTTCCTCACCCCCTCATCCATACTCCCCTACCCACTCCAGCACACACTGTTTTTCCTCTCACTGGGTGTGATTGGCATGCAGCTTAAACCAGAGTATAGAACCTCACTATGAGAAGACTCAGAACATGAACCAAAATCGTCTTTAATGCAGTAATGAAACATGGAAAATATCTTACAGTTCAGATGTGCTGGGCAAGAGTTTTTGCCTTGCAAACTGGGAGTCTGTTCTCCACCAGCTGTCTCTCCATGCAAGAGAGAAGCTGGGAGTAATTCAACAACATGCTGAGCAAGGATGCTGTTTGTTTGTTTGTTTTATTTATTGCATTTGTATCCCATATTTTCCCACCCATTGGTAGGTTCAATGTGGCTTACATGTTAAAAGACGAGCAGTTACAGAGTTTCAATTTAGTTGACATGTAGTTAAGACATAAGACATCGCCACACTGGGACAGACCAAAGGTCCATCTAGCCCAGCACCCTGTCTCTGACAGTGGCCAATCCAGGACACAATCACCCGACAAGATCCACGGAGCAAAGCATTTTGTACTGCTTGTCCCAGGAATAGTGGATTTTTCCCTACATCCATTTAATAACATTCTATGGCCTTTTCCTTCAGGAAGCCGTCCAAACCTTTCTTAAACTCTGCTAAGCTAACCGCCTTAACCACATTCTCCAGCAACGAATTCCAGAGTCAAATTACGCGCTGAGTAAAGAAAATTTTTCTCTTATTTGTTTTAAAACTTACTGCACTCCAGCTTCATCGCATGCCCGCTTGTCCTAGTATTTTTGGAAAGCGTAAACAGACGCGCGCCATATCTATCTTTTCCACTCCACTCATCTTATATAATAATTTTCACCTCCAACGTTCTGTGCCTGGGACCGTAGCTCCCTAGGCTGGAGGTGGACTGCTAGGCAGACACGCACTGACATCACTGACGTCATGACAGCTGGTTCCAAGGCAAGGGGAGGAGTATTTCCCTACTTCTCCCCCTGCCTCGGAATCATCTGTCACCCCCGCGCTACGGCCCCCCCCCTCCGCGAACCTGTCGCCCCCCCTCCGGACTGCCGAAAACAGCCCCCCCCCCCCCCCCCACCGCCGTTGTGTACTACCTGTGCTGACAGGGGACCCAAACCCCTGACAGCCGGAATGTTGTTGTGCCCTTCGCGTTCCTTCCTCATCTTCTCTGGAAGTTCCTCTGCGTGCATCTGACATCAAACGGTTTTCAGCGATCCGGGAGGGGGGACAGGTTCACCAAAGGGGAGGCGAGGGAGCCGTAGCGCGGGGGGGGAGGAATTGCCTGCCTAGGGCCTGTTTCCTTGCCTACAGAAACAGTCCTTTTTTACTAGTTTATATACCTCTATCATA
This sequence comes from Microcaecilia unicolor, assembly GCF_901765095.1. NCBI lineage: Eukaryota > Metazoa > Chordata > Amphibia > Gymnophiona > Siphonopidae > Microcaecilia > Microcaecilia unicolor. The sequence goes on along the minus strand of NC_044033.1, from coordinate 266,704,834 downwards.
TCACCCCTCAGCCGCCTTTTCTCCAAGCTGAAGAGCCCCAGCTGCTTTAGCCTTTCCTCATAGGAAAGTCGTCCCATCCCCTTAATCATTTTTGTCGCCCTTCTCTGTACCTTTTCTAATTCCACTATATCTTTTTTGAGGTCTGGCGACCAGAATTGAACACAATACTCTTAGGTGCGGTCGCACCATGGACCGATACAGTGGCATTATAATATCCTCATTTTTTGTTTTCCATCCCTTTCCTAATAATACCTGACATTCCATTTGCTTTAGCTGCAGCAGCACACTTAGCAGAAGATTTCAGCATATCATCAATGATGACTCCTAGGTCCCTTTCTTGTTCCGTGACTCCTAACGCTGAATCTTGCATGACGTAGCTATAGTTTGGGTTCCTCTTTCCCACATGCATCACTTTGCACTTGCTCACATTGAACGTCATCTGCCATTTAGACGCCCAGACTCCTAGTCTCGCAATATCTTCTTGCAACTTTTCACAATCTTCCCGCGATTTGACGACCTTAAACAACTTTGTGTCATCAGCAAATTTGATAACCTCACTAGTTACCCCCACCTCCAGGTCATTTATGAAAATGTTAAAAAGCAACGGTCCCAGCACAGGTCCCTGAGGGACCCCTCTAACTACCCTTCTCCATTGTGAATAGTGACCGTTTAACCCTACTCTCTCTTTCCTATCTTTCAACCAGTTTTTAATCCATAACAGTACACTACATCCGATCCCATGACTCTCTCTAATTTCCTCTGGAGCTTTTCATGAGGGACTTTGTCAAACGCTTTCTGAAAATCCAGATACACAATATCCACCGGCTCACCTTTGTCGACATGTTTGTTTACCCCTTCAAAGAAATGCAGTAGATTGGTGAGGCAAGACTTCCCTTCACTAAATTCATGCTGACTTTGTCTCATTAGTCCATGCTTTAGAATGTGCTCTGTTATTTTGTTCTTTATTTATTTATTTATTTATTTATTTATTCATTCATTTATTGTGAACATTTATATCCCACATATTCCCACCAAGGCGGGCTCTAATGATAGTCTCTACCATTTTGCCCGGTACCGACGTCAGACTCAACGGTCTATAATTCCCTGGATCTCCCCTGGAACCTTTCTTAAAAATCGGTGTTACATTAGTGACCCTCCAATCTTCCGGTGCCACGCTCGATTTTAAGGATAAATTACATATTTCTAACAACAGCTCCGCAAGCTCATTTTTTAGTTCCATCAGTACCCTGGGATGAATGCCAGATGTTTAATTGAATTGTAGACTGTGTTTACAGTTATTGTGGTGGAATGGGTAGAAATTTGTGAGAGTGATGTGTGCTTCGTTGTCCATTTCTGAGGTTGTATTGGAATGTTTTGGCTGTTTGAGATTAGGCAGAAGTGGCGGGGAGGAACTTCCTAAACAGCTGTGTTTTTAGGTGTTTCCTGAAGTTTAGGTAGTTGTTCGTGAGTTTCATGTCCTTTGGCAGCGAGTTCCAGAGTTGGGTGCCTATAAAGGAGAAGCTGGGATAGTGGAGGATTAAGTATGATCTCGCCGTTTCTATCAAGTTTCTTATTGGTAGATCAATAAGTTCGGTCATGTAGTTTGGTGCAAGGCCGTAGATAATTCTGTGCAGGATTGAGCAAATCTTGGAAGGTTATGCGAGCATAAATTGGTAGCCAGTGTAGACTTTGAAGGAGGGTTTCGCACTTTCGAAGCATGCTTTTCTGTAGGTAAGTCTGGCTGCTGTATTTTGTGCTGTTTGTAGTTTTCTTATGATTTCGTCTTTGCAACCCGCATAGATTCCATTGCAGTAGTCTACATGTGCTAGTACCATTATTTGGATCATGTTGCAAAATATGTCCCTAGGGAAGTATGATTTTATGCGTTTAAGTTTCCACATGTGTAGAACATTTTCTTTGTCTTAATCTTAGCTTGGTTTTTGAATGTCAGATTTCAGTCTATTGTTATACCTAGTATTTTCAGATTGAGATTGGGAGAAGTGAGTCCAGTGCATTGATGGTAGTGGGGAATTCATTATTGTATTAAGAAGAGAGGATGAGGCATTGGGTTTTTTCTGTGTTGTTTTAATTTGAATGCTGATGCCCAGGATTCCATGATGGTCATGCTGTTTATTATTTCATTGGTGATTTCAGTGGGATGCTGCTTGAAGGGTATATAGATTGTAATGTCGTCCGCGTAAAGGAAAGGATTGAGGCCTTGTTTGGCTAGTGATCTGGCAAGTGGAGTCATCATTAGGTTGTATAAGTTTATACTTTTACACTGGTAAAATTCTGATAGCGTCACAGTAGCTTGAAAGGGGTCATAAAGCAAAATTCAACATAGGCAAATTTAGTTCACAGAGGAGATATCCTGCAGACTAACTCTTACAGACCTGATGGGGAGAGAAAGGGTAGGGGAAGGGTAACTAGCCCAGCATGCACAGAGAACAAGGCAAGCCAATAGAAGAGTCTCATAAGACACAGGAAGCTGGACATGTGCTCTGAAAGAGCCTATTGTAGGGAACTACAGGATTGCAGGGATCTGTAATCTTATTATATATCCTATCATATGCCTCTGTTCACATCGGGGGCAGAACACACACCCAAACAGGCATTGAGTACTAGGAGTAAACTAGCAGAAATAGTGGCTAGATTGAAGCTGCAGATACACCATTTACACATATGTACATTGCAATTCCTCTCTTGCTTAGCCCAAGAACATCCCTACCTGCTCATTGCGGAAAAGTATATGCTGTTTTGTGTGTATGCAGACTTTTACATGCAAGAAAAATATATAGAATTATCCCCAACGAATGTGCAAGACAGTAAAGGTGGAGTATGACCTGAATATGAAAAGGAACCAGACCTCATAAAGCTTTATTGCCATCACTCAAAAAGTATCTAGTGACCTTCGAAAGATGAGGGGTGATGTGCTGATCAATCCGAATCCCCAAAATCAATCTTGCAGCTGCATTCTGCTCAGCATGGAGTGACATTCATGCTGTGACATCCATGGAGTGATATTCATACAGAGACTTTACTGTTCAGATATCTGTGTTGCAAACTGGCTTCAAGGTAGGACTTAAACTGAGAAATGACATTTGGATCTAGGTATAATAACTCTTGGAGACCGTGAATCAAAATCAGTCATATATCAGAGGCAGCTGATATATCTAGAAATACCATTAACAACTGATCGTTCTGCTCTAAACCACACAGCAGAAGATCAAGAGTTAAAAGTCGTAAAGTCTCATTTTTTGGTGACAGAAGAGAGACGTCAAGAGAATGAAGAGACTGCGAAGGAGTATAAGGAATCTACTCTAAGGGCTATTCTATAAAGGAAGACCAGCCTGGAGCACCCTTTATAGAATAGCACTTAATGTGGATTTTCCCTGGCACCTAAATTTGAGCATCATTTACTGAATCCCAAAGTGTGTCTCAAGATCAGACTCTGATAATGACCCTGTGGGGGAAGATTTTAGTCCTGCAAATGAATTTGAAGTTAAGATATTATCAGAGAGGAACTCTTCACTAGATGCCCGTTTCATCTGGGTTATTATGGCCTCAAAAGAATTAATGACCCCACTGCTTTGTAAAACTGTGAATGCATCACTAACAATTGGAATACTTCGTTTTTCGCTGAAGCAAGCATTTGCCAGGCATATTTTGAAAAAAAAAATCTTCTCTAGGTCTGGTAGAGAACCATCAAGTTGTCATCCTATTTTGAATTTCCCATTCTGAGCAAAGGTATCAGGCAGGTAGCTTATAGACAACTATGGAATTATTGAGTTGATCATACTTATTAGCTGTCCACATGTGAAGGTCTGGATAGGTGACCAAAGGGCTACGTTTCATAATGGGTTAAAATTGTGCAACAACGGAAAATAGGTAAAAATAAATTGAAATTGCTGAATACCAAAGCATAATTGGTATAGGAAAAATACTTTATACTTCTTTCTTCATTAGGAATCATAGTCCAGTCTGCCTCCTTCCACAGGTTTTCCCTGTACATTGGGGATTACCTGTGGAGTTCTTTTCCTGTCTGGTTCAGGACTGATTCAGAATGAAGTGCAAATGTTTTGGAAACATCAAACAAAGGGATATTCCCCCAGGGTGAAGGAAGTGCATTTTTTCATTTGACAGTCCCTGGTTAGATAAATTTTGCTTTGAAATGTATGTCCTACTCATAGCAAAGCACGCTATAATTCTTTTTTTCTATTAGAGATTTGAAAAGGCTTCTTGCACATCAAGTTTCAGTGTAAAACATTTGTCATATTCTGCTCAGTCTAATGAACAGAATTTCACCATACTTAATTTTTAGCTGATATTTTCATGTCTTTTTTTTTTTTTTTTTTTTTTGCAATTATAGGAGAGATCTAGGGGATGATTCATATAAGATGTATATGGTAACATTTTTTTCTTCTTTGTTCATCTAAATATATTGTTTAATTACAAACATATGATTATTCTGTACATTTTTGTTACAGAGCCGGAGAAGTCTAAATGCCAGCGCCATCGTGAGATAGCTTTAGGCATTGGGGAACCTGTGCTGCCAAGGGGACCACGACCTGTGGGTCAGTTTGTTCCTCAGTGTGATGAACATGGAGAGTACACCCCTGTGCAGTGCTACCCTAGCACTGGGCACTGTTGGTGTGTCGACAGAGAAGGCAATGAGATAGATGGTACCAGAACAGGTCCTGGAGTTCGACCCCCATGTAAGTTAGCCTTAAAATATTGGCCGTGCATCCTGAGCAGAGTTTTCTGTATATAGTTACATTAGGTTAGATGTATTTACTTGCTTAAGCCTTGCACAAATGTACTAAAGCAGTTTACAAACAATATTTTACTGGTTTATTAATGAAAAGCTAAAAATTGAAATAATGCATAATAACTAATCAAATAATCATTCGATAGCATCATAGTTGCTGTACAGTAAAATAGGCAGCAACCCCCTAATTTTTGTATAATTATTTGTTATAGCTCACGCATTGTGGGAATTTATACAGGGTGGGGGGGAATGGGGATGAGAGTGTATAGTTATAGGGTTTTTGTGGGCAATTTTGCATGTTTGCTTTGGTCTTAGTTTTGTTTGTGGATGCTTAAGGGGAAGAGTGTTTTTTATTTTTCCTATAATTATCTAAAAACACAAAAAATTTCTACAAATGAAAGTTGAAAGGACACATCGGTGTTCTTTTTGAACTTATTTGTTACATTTGTATTCCACATTTTCACACCTATTTGTAGGCTCAATATGGCTTACATAGTACTGGAGCTGCGTTTGCAGACTCCGGTGTAAACAAATACAAAGTGATGTGGTAAGATAAAGTTCATGTGGCACAGCCACATTTGGGAATCGTACAACGGAAGTGTTGTGTCATGTCTTGAAGAGTCTTGTTCCTGGTTCATTTTATTGTTTTGTTTACATGTTCTGATACATTATATATTGTGCTTTTTGCTGACTCCAGTATATGCCTTCTTTTTTTGACTCAATAAAGGTTTTCATAAATTTTTTTAAAAAGAATATTGTTTCTCCGAGGACAAGCAGGCTGCTTGTTCTCACGACTGGGTGACGTCCGCGGCAGCCCCCACCAACCGGAAAGAAGCTTCGCGGGACGGTCGGCACGCAGGGCACGCCCACCGCGCATGCGCGGCCGTCTTCCCGCCCGTGCGCGACCGCTCCCGCCAGTTCCTTTTTTTCCGCGCCTGGAGAGAGTCGTGTTTTGCGCTCTCTCTGTTCAGCCGCCGGATCGTTCGATCGCGTATACGCTGATCGTGCTTTTTTCTAACTTTGTTTATCGGTTTTAGTTACCGCCCGGTTTCCTTTTAAAAAAAAAAAAAAAAAAGAAACCCTGCGCGTGTGGGACACGCGCTCCCTTTTTTCCCTCGCTTCCAGCGGGGACGCCACGTTACGGCCTAGTGGCCGCTCGGTCGTTTGTTTTTCGTGGTGTGATTTTAGCCACCATTGACGACTTTGACTTCGCCGATGCGATTTTTCCGTCGATGTCCTCGAAGGTCCCGAGTGGATTTAAAAAGTGTGGTCGCTGCGGCCGGCCGATCTCGCAGACCGACACCCACGCTTGGTGCCTCCAGTGCCTCGGGCCGGAGCACAATCTCAAGTCGTGTTCTTTGTGTCTCGGTCTCCGGAAACGGACTCAGGTTGCGAGGCAAGTTCTGCGGGACCGTCTTTTTGGAACTTGCGCCGGCCCCTCGACGTCGACCTCGAAGGCATCGGTATCGACGCCCGGCCCTTCGGTACCGGTATCGATGCCCGAGACTTCGGCACCGATGGCAGCGACCCCAGGAGAACAGGTCCCGTCGGCCCGCCGGTCCTCCGGTGAGAGTGGGGGTGAGAGGCCGCGTGGGCAGTCGGCCCCGGTCACGCCCTCAGCTCGTGGGCCGCGGGACCGAACCCTGTCTGACCCGGTACCTCGAGACCGAGGGGGATCGACCTCCTCCTCCTCCATGCCCTCCGGCGCCGGTGACGTGCATCGGAAGAAAGACAAGAAGCGTCGTCACCGGTTGCCTTCGGTGCATCCCGATGTCGGAGAGGAGACGACGCCGAAGCGTCATCGTCGTGAGGAGAGGTCTCCGTCGGTTGTGGAGGTACCGACGCGTCGGGGTTCCGGCACCTCGGTGCCGTCTCCTGGCCCCCAGCAGCTTCCGGCACCGACACCCTTACCGGCCCCACCGCCTTTCCCGGCAGCGGGCCTGGACGAGTGCCTCAGAGCCATCCTTCCGGGGATCCTGGAAGGGCTGATGCGCCAGGCTGTGCCGGCGCCGATGACTGTGGCGCCGGCGAGCTCTAGCCCGGCGCCGGGGCTGTCGACACCGCCGCCGCTTGCGGTGCCGGTCTCGACCGCCACGCAGGTGGAGTCCCCGTCGACGTCGATGGAGGGAGCTCCGTCCCCGCCGGCGCGGGAGTCCACCGCTCGACGACACCGAGACCTCGGTGCCTCGACGTCGAGCCGGGCCCGGTACAGGACTCAGCTACATGAGCTAATGTCCGATACCGAGGATGAGGACTCGTGGGGGGAAGAGGAGGACCCTAGATATTTCTCCTCAGAGGAGTCTACGGGCCTTCCCTCGGACCCCACGCCTTCACCGGAGAGGAAGCTCTCACCTCCTGAGAGTCTCTCCTTTGCCTCCTTTGTGCGGGATATGTCTATCAGCATTCCCTTCCCCGTGGTCTCTGTGGAAGAGCCGAGGGCCGAGATGCTCGAGGTCCTCGACTATCCATCACCACCTAGAGAGTCCTCCACGGTGCCGCTGCACAATGTCCTGAAGGAGACGCTGCTCCGGAACTGGGTGCGACCATTAACTAACCCCACCATTCCCAAGAAAGCAGAGTCCCAGTACAGGATCCACTCTGACCCAGAGCTCATGCGGCCCCAATTGCCCCATGACTCAGCGGTCGTGGATTCTGCTCTCAAGAGGGCACGGAGTTCGAGGGATACCGCCTCGGCGCCCCCGGGGCGGGAGTCTCGCACTCTGGACTCGTTTGGGAGGAAGGCCTACCAATCCTCCATGCTCGTGACCCGCATCCAGTCATACCTGCTCTATATGAGCATCCACATGCGGACCTATGTGCAACAGCTGGCGGACCTGGTCGAAAAGCTCCCGCCGGAGCAGTCCAGGCCTTATCAGGAGGTGGTCAGGCAGCTGAAGGCGTGCAGAAAGTTCCTGTCCAGGGGTATTTTTGACACCTGTGACGTGGCATCTCGTGCTGCGGCCCAAGGTATAGTGATGCGCAGACTCTCATGGCTGCGTGCCTCTGACCTGGACAACCGCACCCAGCAGAGACGTCCCTTGCCGGGGGGATAACATTTTCGGTGAGAAGGTCGAGCAGATGGTGGACCAACTGCATCAGCGGGAAACCGCTCTCGACAAGCTCTCCCACCGGGCGCCTTCAGCATCCACCTCCACAGGTGGACGTTTTTCCCGGGCCCGGCAGGCTGCACCCTATTCTTTTGCGAAGCGTAGGTACAACCAGCCGGCCCGAAGGCCTCGTCAGGCACAGGGACAGCCCCAGCGCGCTCGTTCTCGTCAACAGCGTGCGCCTAAGCAGCCCCCTGCGCCTCCACAGCAAAAGCCGGGGCCGGGCTTTTGACTGGATCCACGGGAACATAGCCGCCCTACAAGTGTCCGTACCGGACGATCTGCCGGTCGGAGGGAGGTTAAAATTCTTTCACCAAAGGTGGCCTCTCATAACCTCCGACCAGTGGGTTCTCCAAATAGTGCGGTGCGGATACGCCCTGAATTTGGCCTCCCTGCCTCCAAATTGTCCCCCGGGAGCTCAGTCTTTCAGCTCCCATCACAAGCAGGTACTTGCAGAGGAACTCTCCGCCCTTCTCAGCGCCACTGCGGTCGAGCCCGTACCACCCGGGCAGGAAGGGCAGGGATTCTATTCCAGGTACTTCCTTGTGGAAAAGAAAACAGGGGGGATGCGTCCCATCCTAGACCTGAGAGGCCTGAACAAATTCCTGGTCAAAGAAAAGTTCAGGATGCTTTCCTTGGGCACCCTTCTGCCAATGATTCAGAAAAACGATTGGCTATGTTCCCTGGATTTAAAGGACGCATATACTCACATACCGATACTGCCAGCTCACAGACAGTATCTCAGATTCCGCCTGGGCGCACGGCACTTTCAGTATTGTGTGCTGCCCTTTGGGCTCGCCTCTGCCCCACGAGTGTTTACCAAGTGCCTCGTGGTGGTAGCGGCCTACCTACGCAAGCTGGGAGTGCACGTGTTCCCATATCTCGACGATTGGCTGGTCAAGAACACCTCGGAGGCAGGAGCCCTCCGGTCCATGCAGTGCACTATTCAACTTCTGGAGCTGCTGGGGTTTGTGATAAATTACCCAAAGTCCCATCTCCAGCCAACTCAGTCTCTGGAATTCATAGGAGCGCTGCTGAATTCCCAGACGGCTCAGGCCTACCTTCCCGAAGCGAGGGCCACCAACCTCTTGGCCCTGGCTTCGCAGACCAGAGCGTCTCAGCAGATCACAGCTCGGCAGATGTTGAGACTTCTGGGTCATATGGCCTCCACAGTTCATGTGACTCCCATGGCTCGTCTTCACATGAGATCTGCTCAATGGACCCTAGCTTCCCAGTGGTTCCAAGCCACCGGGAATCTAGAAGATGTCATCCGCCTCTCCACCAGTTGCCGCACTTCACTGCTCTGGTGGACCATCCGGACCAATTTGACCCTGGGACGTCCATTCCAAATTCCGCAGCCCGTGAAAGTGCTGACGACGGATGCATCTCGCCTGGGGTGGGGAGCCCATGTCGATGGGCTTCACACCCAGGGTCTGTGGTCCCTCCAGGAAAAGGATCTGCAGATCAACCTCCTGGAGCTCCGAGCGATCTGGAACGCACTGAAGGCTTTCAGAGATCGGCTGTCCTGTCAAATTATCCAAATTCGGACAGACAATCAGGTTGCAATGTATTACGTCAACAAGCAGGGGGGCACCGGATCTCGCCCCCTGTGTCAGGAGGCCGTCGGGATGTGGCGTTGGGCGTGTCGGTTCGGCATGCTCCTCCAAGCCACGTACCTGGCAGGCGTAAACAACAGTCTGGCCGACAGACTGAGCAGAGTCATGCAACCGCACGAGTGGTCGCTCCATGCCAGAGTGGTACGCAAGATCTTCCGAGCGTGGGGCACCCCCTCGGTGGACCTTTTCGCCTCTCAGACCAACCACAAGCTGCCTCTGTTCTGTTCCAGACTTCAGGCACACGGCAGGCTAGCGTCGGATGCCTTTCTCCTCCATTGGGGGACCGGCCTCCTGTATGCTTATCCTCCCATACCTTTGGTGGGGAAGACCTTACTGAAGCTCAAGCAAGACCACGGCGCCATGATTCTGATAGCGCCTTTTTGGCCCCGTCAGATCTGGTTCCCTCTTCTTCTGGAGTTGTCCTCCGAAGAACCGTGGAGATTGGAGTGTTTTCCGACTCTCATTTCGCAGAACGACGGAGCGTTACTGCACCCCAACCTTCAGTCTCTGGCTCTCAAGGCCTGGATGTTGAGGGCGTAGACTTCACTGCGTTGGGTCTGTCTGAGGGTGTCTCCCGGGTCTTACTTGCCTCTAGGAAGGATTCCACTAAAAAGAGTTACTTTTTCAAGTGGAGGAGGTTTGTCGTGTGGTGTGAGAGCAAGGCCCTAGAACCTCGTTCTTGCCCTGCACAGAACCTGCTTGAATACCTTCTGCACTTATCAGAGTCTGGCCTCAAGACCAACTCAGTAAGGAATCACCTTAGTGCGATTAGTGCTTACCATTATCGTGTGGAAGGTAAAGCCATCTCTGGAGAGCCTTTAGTCGTTCGATTCATGAGAGGCTTGCTTTTGTCAAAGCCCCCTATCAAGCCTCCTACTGTGTCATGGGATCTCAACGTCGTCCTCACCCAGCTGATGAAACCTCCTTTTGAGCCACTGAATACCTGCCATCTGAAGTACTTGACCTGGAAGGTCATTTTCTTGGTGGCAGTTACTTCAGCTCGTAGGGTCAGTGAGCTTCAAGCCCTAGTAGCTCATGCTCCATATACCAAATTTCATCACAACAGAGTAGTGCTCCGCACCCACCCAAAGTTCCTGCCGAAGGTGGTGTCGGAGTTCCATCTTAACCAGTCAATTGTCTTGCCAACATTCTTCCCCAGGCCGCATACCCGCCCTGCTGAACGTCAGTTGCACACATTGGACTGCAAGAGAGCATTGGCCTTCTACTTGGAGCGGACACAGCCCCACAGACAGTCCGCCCAATTGTTTGTTTCTTTCGACCCTAACAGGCTAGGGGTCGCTGTCGGGAAACGCACCATCTCCAATTGGCTAGCAGATTGCATTTCCTTCACTTACGCCCAGGCTGGGCTGACTCTTGAGGGTCATGTCACGGCTCATAGTGTTAGAGCCATGGCAGCGTCAGTGGCCCACTTGAAGTCAGCCACTATTGAAGAGATTTGCAAGGCTGCGACGTGGTCATCTGTCCACACATTCACATCACATTACTGCCTCCAGCAGGATACCCGACGCGACAGTCGGTTCGGGCAGTCGGTGCTGCAGAATCTGTTTGGGGTGTAAATCCAACTCCACCCTCCAGGACCCGAATTTATTCTGGTCAGGCTGCACTCTCAGTTAGTTGTTCTTCGTAGGTCAATTTCTGTTGTACCCTCGCCGTTGCGAGGTTCAATTGACCTGGGTTCTTGTTTTGAGTGAGCCTGAAAGCTAGGGATACCCCAGTCGTGAGAACAAGCAGCCTGCTTGTCCTCGGAGAAAGGGTATGATACATACCTGTAGCAGGTGTTCTCCGAGGACAGCAGGCTGATTGTTCTCACCTACCCTCCCTCCTCCCCTTTGGAGTTGTGTGTTTCATCTTTTGCTAGTCATTCAACTGGCGGGAGCGGTCGCGCACGGGCGGGAAGACGGCCGCGCATGCGCGGTGGGCGTGCCCTGCGTGCCGACCGTCCCGCGAAGCTTCTTTCCGGTTGGTGGGGGCTGCCGCGGACGTCACCCAGTCGTGAGAACAATCAGCCTGCTGTCCTCGGAGAACACCTGCTACAGGTATGTATCATACCCTGTAGTGCACATTCACACATAAGTGCCAGATATCTGCACTTTCGTGTGCATGGTAGGCATAATGGCATGCACCCTGTTATAGAATTGCCTTTATGTCTTTACTACCATTTGGACTTTCATGTTAGGCGTGCCTAAGTTTTGTGTGGCAGAAAATGTGGAAAACTTAATTACACTTTCAGAGGTGTAATTGACTGCTTTCCATGCTAGCTGCTGTGCCATTAACATGCAGTAGAGAACATTGCCTGTTTTAGCAGTATGACTGCCTTCTCCAAATGCCAGTAACATCCTCCACAGTTACTGGCGAGGTTTTGCAGCAACTGTGGGTTTAACTTTTTCAGTTAATGTGTATTAAGTGCAAAACTTTAACATGGCTTAGTATCTATGGACCATGGTCTTTTAGTTCCTGTTTACAAAATCTGTATGGAAATGAGGATAGTTTTCAAATCAAAAAGATAATTGTCTTTAATAGATAAATATTCAGATTATTGATGATATTGTAATTGTATTTGTGTGTGTTCAGTTAGTTTGTAAACTGCCTTAGGTTGAACTTTGGTTTAAGGAAGGCAGTATAAAAGCAAAATATAAGCATAACAGCTTGTACAAGAATTATTTTTTTTCCCTAGAGTATAGTTTTAGGTTCAGCAATGCTTTGGGGTTGCAATTTATCTCTAAGAAACTGTGGATTTCTTTCAATCTATTCCTGTATTACTGCAGGTCTGGACACTGTTACCCCTCCTCCTCCTGTTGGACCCACTGTTCGACCTGATCTAATTCCATTGCCCCCTGGAACACATTTAATTTTTGCCCAAAGCGGAAAGATTGAACATGTCCCACTGGAAGGAAACAGCATGAAGAAAACTGCAGCTAAAACGTTGCTTCATGTTCCTGTAAGTATTTAACAGCACTGATGTATTTGCAAAGTTATTTTGGGATTTTGTGGAGATACAAAATTTCATTTTTTAAAAAAAAGTTTGTATTTATTGCCCAAGAAGGCTAGATCAAACCCTTTTTTCACCTGATTGTAGTGAAAGGAAGGGGGGTGAATGTGGATAGCAAATCATAAATGGCAGAACACTGAAATCATATATAAATAGGGAAGTCACTAGTTAAATGTTTTTTGCTAGCAACTTCCATGTTTATATGTGATTTTGGTATTCTGCTATTTATGATTTGCTTCCCGCATCCCCCCACCTTCCATAGATGAAATGAAAGATAATTCTAATATACTTGACCAGGGTGTGTGCGTAAAACATTTTTGGTTGTTTTTGGGTCATCTTCAAACTACTTATATACTTTTATGTGCCATTCAGTAATATTTTGCTAATGCATTTTACAAACTTCATAACACGAGTTAATTGACTTGGAGGGACATTTTTGATATAACGTCTAAGTAGTAGTGGTAGTAGTATGACTTTGGATGTTTTGCTAAAAACGTCCAATAATTCAGTAGTGAAAATGACCATTTTCAAACCAGAAAAACATCTAACTTTTTTCTTTGAAAATGGCCATTTCCTAGATGATGTTGTGCTTTGTGCATCTATCTTTTTGGACCATTTTCAAAACAAAAATGTCCAAGTGAAAAATGCACAAAATCAAGTCATTAGGATGTAAGAGGAGCCAGCTTTCCTAATAGACTGGCCACATAGGCATCCCATCAGAGTAGTGGGGCACCGTAGGGGGCACTGCAGTGAACTTCACATAAAAGGTTCCAGATACACATCTCACTGTTACCCTTCTTATATTGTATGAGGAACCCTTCAAAACCCACCAAAAACCTACTGTACCCAACCACACACCACTACAATCAGTGTGTTTTTCTGGCAGAAAAGGTGCCGTACTCACATGCTAGGCCACCTTTCAGGAATGGGGTGATCACTGAGGGACCCACCTCATAATAGCCAGGCCCCCTGCAACCAGTCACAGAATCTATGACAAGGTAGAATTGGTGTGTAGAGCCTTTCTGTCATTAAAACTTGGGTTCCATGGGTCAATTTTAGCAGACAATGGAAAAGGTGCCGGTACTCAGTACCCCCAAGTACCCGCTCAAAAAATGCTCTGACTACAATACCCCTTATGGCAGCAGGTGTAACCTATAAGTGGGTACAGTAGGTTTTGGGGGGCTGACACTTTCCACCACAAGTTTAATAGAGTTGATTATGGACCTGGATCTCCCTCTCTACAGTGCACTGCACTGACCACTAGGCTATTCCAGGGACCTGTTTGCTGCTCTAATAAGACAATCAGTAACATCTGAAGCTGTCATAGTGGCTGGTATGTACTGTTTCATTCACATCTTTGCGGGGTGGGAGGGGGTCATTGACCAAGGAAGGAATAAGGGGGTGTCAGTCCTTTATTCCTGCAGTGGTCATCTGGTCATTTATGGCATTTTTTGAGGCTTATTAGTTAATAAAAGGTCTAGACCAAAATGTCCATCTTATAACCCTGGACATTTTTGTTTAGTTCCATTTTGGCAGAAAAATGTCCAAGCATTAGTAGCACCCAGATCCTACCCATAACACGCCCCTGACACGCCCCTTGTGGTTTGATTGCACTGACGGACTTCATAGAAAAAGTCTAAACATTAGTTTTGAAAATATCAATTTGACGTTTTTGTGAGAAAAATGTCCAAATACAGATTTACACCACTTTTTGGATGTTTTTCTCTTTTGAAAATGAGCCCCTTGGAATCGGATTCAGTAAATGGCACCCAAAGTTAGGTGCCAAAATGATCCTGGCTAAACTAGTATTGTGCAAAGGGTATTTTGTAGAATACTAGCTTAGCATGGATTTCGCAACTAATGTTAGGTGCTGGATTTATGTCTGCTGATGTGAAGCCGGCGCCTAGCTTAGGTACAGAAATGACATCATTGTATAACATCGCACCTAATTTCTGGGAATGCCCCCCCCTGATCTGCCCTCACTCCTCCCATGACTACATCCCTTATCAGCCGCACACTATGAAATTTAGGCACAAGTGTGATTGAATAGTGATTAGGGTAGATGGGGGTGCACATCCAAATTGTTGGCAATTAACTCTGATTGTTGACGCCTCAGTAGCTAATTAATTAGTGCATGCATCTGCCCTGGGTGCCCATATTTGGGTGTCCTATATAGAATCCAAGGGTTAGTGCATGTTAAATTTAGTGTGGCTTAAAAAATTTAGGGTCCCTGTTTATCTTGGGGCGTGTCAAGATGGCGGATCAGGCTTTGATGGTTCCTGGAGCGTGTCTGAGTCCTTTCGCTTACTCCTTGAAGATTTTGCTGATTTTTTTCGACTATGCCACATACAAAAAGAAAGGGCGTTGTAAAAATCTTACCGCCAACAGCTTTAAGAACAACGCAATTGTAGACAACGCTGGACCGGTATGCCACGAGTACACCGCGCTCAACCGGCTTGAGTTTACCCGCAGTGGGGGAAGGTGAAGGAGCATCAAACCCACAGGGAACGGAAACAACTCTGTTCTCGCCGGATGTGAATCCACCGCCATGCCCCGCCGCAGCCTGGGAGTGTTTGGAAGTCCAGGAGCTTTCGGAATCCGTTGCTCCAGACTCTTTGTTCGGCGGCGACTCTCCCAGAATGGGAGGTAGTAACAACGAAGGGGAAAATGTTTCCCCCATGGCGCCTACACTGGAATCTATATGGGCTGCGATTCAAACTTTGACTTCTACAGTCACTCAGGCTGCTCAGGAGACATCCTTAATCGTGAGTAAATTGGATTTACTAACAACAGCTTTCGACACGTTGAAACAAGAAACTATGTTAAACAAAACGCAGGTTCAACAAGATATAACAACCTTGACTACTAAAACGGACCTATTAATTAAGGATAAAATGATAATTCATCGGAAAATAGAGAACTTTGAGAACTACAATAGGCGTTTGAACCTTCGAATTCTTAACTTTCCTCGCTCATCAGAGATGAATGCCATGGATTTATTTAAAAAATATTTGACTGAAAACCTATCTGTCTCACCTACTCTAATACCTCCTATAAATAAAATATTTTATTTACCAATTTCTAAAAGGAGAGAAGATGGGAAAGCAGGTCTACAAGATTTATCAGCGTTTTTGGAAAGTTCTAATGATGGGATATTTGAAAGGCGAACCCTTCTTGTTTCATTAGAGTTCGAACAAGATTTAAATATGCTTAAAAAATTGTATTTCAAATATCTCGCTAAACCATTTTATGGGGAAAAACTCTGGATCTTTCCAGATGTTGTGAAGGTTACTCAGGAGAGACGACGAACCTTCTTGGCGCTGAGGGACGAAGTTAAAGCTCTAGGTGGAAAATTTCTTTTGGCATACCCTTGTAAATGCCAAATACGATATCTTGCTAACAAATATGTTTTTCTTGAACCAGAACATTTGCGATCTTTCACAGATTTAAAAAAATTGAACAAATAGACCCAGTGTGAGTTCTAGATCGGAAGCGATGTGTTCCAGGCCATATGCTTTATAAATTACTTTAAGATTAACTCCTCTTTTGTTTTCTTGCCCCGCTTTTTATAAGCTTGTGGTCTAAGAAAGAAAATTTATTGTTTTTCTTCTGAAGAAGATTCCTTAATTTTAATTCCTTTTCTGTTTTTCCTTAGCAAGATGTAATGCTTGTGATTCATGTTAAAAATGTACAAATAAAGAAATTAAAAAAAAAATTTAGGGTCCCTTTTATTAAGCAGCACTAAAAAGTGGCCTGTGGTATCCCCAGCATGGTTCTTTCCCGCATGCCAAGGTCACTTTTAGTGCTGCCAGTAAATGGCTGAGTTTCCTATTTCTTCAAGGTTATCAATAGAAATCATCAAACAAAATAAAACATGGAATAGAAAATAAGATGATACCTTTTTTATTGGACATTCCGATCTGACGAAGAAGGGCAACCTTCGAAAGCTAATCAAGAAATGTATTAAGTTATGTCCAATAAAAAAGGTATCATCTTATTTTCTTTTCCATGTTTTATTTTGTTTGATTTCTATTGATAACCTTTAAGAGTGGACTAACATGGCTACTACACCTTTCTATTGCTTCTTTTTTTTTTATTTTTTATTTATGAATTTTTCAATTTCTTACAAGTATAACACTTGTTAACAGAAAAACAGCCAATCCTAAATATTTAAAGCAACAAATTTAAACAAGAAATAAATTTAACAGCTTTCTTAGACCTCAAATAAGAGGGGGGAGTTACAAATCAGTGGAGATTTAAAGATACTATTACAAAATTATACATAATGCGGTTTATGTGTACAATTCGTCCCACATCATTTTATTAAATCTACATGCAGTTGTTTCATATCCAGAAAGGATTTCAGCTGTTCCTGACACCTATTTTCTAATCAATTAGTGCACAGCAATGCCCATGCACTAACCGATTATTTATTTATTTGTGACAATTATATATCCCACACTATCCCAAACAAGTTTGAGTTCAATGTGGCTTACAACAAACAGTATAGGATACATAAAGAAAAATGCATAAGATGTAATTTGTTGTAAGTATCCAATTTTACAATACAATATCATAAACATACTAGGATAGCTATGGATATTTAACATTTAGAAAATCTATTATGAGTAAGAAATTGTATATGAAGCAAAGAGAAAGTTAATGGTAAATAGAGTAATAACCAATTCAGGTAATAATTGTTTGAGATGTCGTTCTTTGTGAGGGTTTGTTTGAGTAGGAACGATTTGAGGATTTTGCAGAATCTAGTATATTTCTTATTTTGGGTGGTAATGAGTTCCACCATTTGGTTCCTAGGTAAGTGAAGTCTGCAGAGTGGACAGTTTTGTAGATCACTTTTTTTTAGCATAGCCATGCCCACTCTTTGCCAAGCGTGCCCCCAGTGCTAAAAAATACATTTTTTTTTTAGTGGTTTGGTAGTGCACACACATGCCAAAACTACCCCAGGACTCCTGAGTGCACTCCGCAGTAGTGCATTTTAACCTGTGGTAAGCATGTGTTAGTGCTTACTGCAGTTTAGTAAAAGGATCGCTTAGTGCATACTAATGAACTGAATGCATGTCCCTATTGGCCATAATAGGAAAATAAAAATTATATTAATATAATTATATTAATATAAATGAAAAGAGGGAAGGATATCAGTTCTCTGCTGAGATTCCCAATGGTGCGCTCAGCGCTTGATTGTGGCTGGTAGGTATTTTTGTAATTCATTTATATTTAAGAACTGTGTGTATAATATGTTGATGTATTGATGTGTATTATATACATTTTTACAAAGGATCTCCTGAAGAAGTAAATAATTGAAACACAGCCTGTGTTGGGATCCATGAATTTGGTTGGACGTTCGACTATATGTGAATGAAATCTGTTTTTCTCTACCAATATTTGGACAATTGCAGCCACTGACAGTTAACCACGAATGTGGGAGAAGAATTGGAGTATCGCTTGGAGAGTCCATAGTGAATAAAGATTTGGCATCTGCTGTCAGTGTGGATTGTGATTGGAACATTCAAATATTGGGTGATCTTGTTTGATCTTTTATCGAGAAGCTTTGATTGGATGTAGATTAGTTGAATTGTATGCAAGGTTTAATCTGTTCTTGTTTCTAAAGCAGGAATAAATGAAATGTAACATATTGAGTTTATGGGATGTGTAGATTTAGGCGCAAAGAGCCATATTCTAGAACAGTGCATGTAAATTTTGGAATGCCCACAAAACACCCATGTCTGAAGGTGTGGCACAGGAAGACACTGGCATTTCCAGTGGATATTTTGGAACTACAAGGGACCCGATTCCTTCTGTTTCACAACTGGGTATGTCTGCCTTTCCTTAAAATACCTACATTGATTATGCTTGAGTCGCTGTGGGATGCGGTGGCTGGCCTGGACAAATCTTTTACCCAGAAATTTATGACTTTGATCAGATTCAGAAATCATCAGGAGGTGAATTTGTGGAAAGGCCTCCCAGTGGAAGTGGTAGAGATGAATAGTATGTGAATTCAAGAGAGCTTGGAACAAGTATATAGCATCTCTAAAGGAGTGGTAGGGAGAGTAGATGCATGGATGTGCAGATTGGATAGGCCATATGATCTTTATCTGCCTACATTTTTGTATGTTTCTATTTTATGTGGTTAAGGGTTGAATATTGCACTTAACTGTATTAAAGTTTTAGTGGCCAATATGCAACCAGATATTCAATGCTGGGCAGTTTTCAAATAGAAGGTATGTTTATACTTTTGAGAATTGGTGCAAAGTATTTGCCTGCACAGGAGGCGAGTCTCTCTCAATTGAAAGGAAGCTCTAGGATGAAGGTGAAAGGGGACTGTCTCAGGAATAACCTGAGGAAATACTTTTTCATAGAAAGGGTGGTAAATTCATGGAACAGTATCCAAATGGAGATGGTGGCGACGAAGACTATCAGGCTTATTTTCGAAAGAGAAGGGCGCCCATCTTTCGACACAAATCTGGAGATGGGCGTCCTTCTCCTAGGGTCGCCCAAATCAGCATAATCGAAAGCCAATTTTGGGCGTCCTCAACTGCTTTCCGTTGCGGGGACGACCAAAGTTCACGGGGGCGTGTCGGAAGCGCAGTAAAGGCGGGACTGGGGCGTGCCTAACACATGGGCGTCCTTGACCGATAATAGAAAAAAGAAGGGCATTCCTGACTAGCACTTGGGTGACTTTACTTGGTCCTTTTTTTGTTACGACCAAGCCTCAAAAAGGTGCCCGAACTGACCAGATGACCACCGGAGGGAATCGGGGATGAGCTCCCCGTACTCCTCCAGTGGTCACTAACCCTCTCCCACCCTTAAAAAAAATTTTTTTTTAATATTTTTTTGCCAGCCTCAAATGTCATACCCAGCTCCATCACAGCATGAATGCAGGTCCCTGGAGCAGTCTTAGTGGGTGCAGTGCACTTCAGGCAGGCGGACCCAGGCCCATACTACTACTACTACTTGACATTTCTAAAGCGCTACTAGGGTTATGCAGCGCTGTACAATTTAACATAGAAGGACAGTCCCTGCTCAAAGGAGCTTACAATCTAAAGGACAAATGTACAGTCAAATAGGGGCAGTCTAGATTTCCTGAAAGGTATAAAGGTTAGGTGCCGAAAGCAACATTGAAGAGGTGGGCTTTGAGCATGGGCTTAGGCCCATCCCCCTCCCTACCTGTTACACTTGTGGCAAGTGTGAGCCCTTCAAAACCCACCAGAATCCCACATGTTGGTGCCCCCCTTCACCCCTTAGGGCTATGTTAGTGGTGTACAGTTGTGGGGAGTGGGTTTTCGGGGGGGGGGGGGGGGGTTGAGGGCTCAGCACACAAGGTAAGGGAGCTATGTTCCTGGGAGCAATTTATGAAGTCCACTGCAGTGCCCCCTAGGGTGCCCGGTTGGTGTCTTGGCATGTCAGGGGGACCAGTGCACTATGAATGCTGGCTCCTCCCACGACCAAATGGCTTGGATTTGGTCGTTTCTGAGATGGGCGTCCTTGGTTTCCATTATTGCCAAAAATCGGGGACGACCATCTCTAAGGACAACTATCTCTAAGGTCAACCTAAATTTTGCGATTTGGGCGTCCCCGACCATATTATTGAAACGAAAGATGGACACCCATCTTGTTTCGATAATATGGATTTCCCTGCCCCTTCGCCAGGACATCCTGTGAGGACGTCCTCAGGAAAACTTGGGCGCCCCTTTCGATTATGCCCCTCCACATTGGAATTCAAGCAAGCTTGGGACAAGACATAGGATATTTAAGGGAGAATAAGGGATAAGAACAAAAGAATAGCTATACTTGGTCAGACCACTGGTCTGTTTAGCCCAGTATCCTGTTTCCAACAGTGGCCAATCCAGGTCACAAGTACCTGGCAGAAACCCTATTTGTAGTGCCATTTCATGCTACCAATCCCAGGGCAAGCAGCTTCCCCATGTCTGTCTCAATAGTAGACTATGGACTTTTTCTTCAGGAACTTATCCAAATCTTTTTTTAAACCCAGACATGCTAACCGCTATTACCACATCCTCTGGCAACAAGTTCCAGAGCTTAACTATTTGTTGAGCGAAAAACTATTCGTTGAGTGAATGGGCAGATTGGATAGGCCTTATGTGACTGTCTCTGAGAAAAGGTGACTTAAGTAGTGGATCCAATATGTTGATGCTGGCTGATTTTTCATGTCATAGGTCCATAAACAGTCTGAAAAAGTTACATGTTTGAACTTTTATTTTTTCACATAAAAGAATGGGGTTTGGGCTGTTTTATTCCAAATTGTTTACTCTTGACAGAATTCATTTTTTGTTTCTGGAGACTTTAGTCATCTTTCCCTAGAGTTGGTTACATATGGTCTTTATCTGCCTTCATTTTTCTCTGTTTCTGTATAAGTTTTCTAAACTATGTCTTTTATGTTTACATGCAACAGCTACAGAAGATGATTAGCTCTAAAGCTAAATTTATATTGGAAACATAAAACCTTTCAAGAATAATTTAATGTGAAAGTTATTGTATTGTTGCAATAAATAAATAAATGCATTAACTGACAAACTGCTTTAAACTGTTGTAACATAAGAAGAGGTACCAGTATGTCTCCAAGCACTTCAGAAGAATTAACACAGAGCACATCCAGTAATTGTTACTAACTTAATTTCACAATGTGCTACATAATTTGGGGTTATTAATCATTCCGTATGTTAAACTGGTGCAGCTCTGTCACTGTAATTTACTGCATGCCAACAGGAAAGGCAGTGTTTTTAGATAATCCAGTACACTGAATATCTCTGAAGTACTTAAAACTTACTGAGCAGCAGGTACTGTTTTTATGATTGTGGCAAACTCCTTGGTTGCTCCAAGATGTAGTTGTCCTCTGTAACGTAACCTCAGCCTTTTCTTACCCTGCTTCACTACTTGCATACAGCTAACATTTATTCCTTTGTACACTAGAGAAAGCAGAAGCTGGTACTTTTACAGTTCAGATATATCATGTCTTTGGTTACTTGCAGGATAAAGTTGTCATCGGTGTCGCATATGATTGTGTTGATAAGGTGGTTTACTGGACGGACATCAGTGGGCCTTCTATCAGCAGAGCCAATCTGCAAGGAGGGGAACCAACTGCAGTCATCAAAACAGGTAGAATGGCATTCCTCTTCACTTGAGATTTACTTTGTAGGCAGCCAGAAGCGTTTGCAGAAACATAGCTTGTCGTTTTGGCTGTATTGTATTCATTATCGTCTGTGAAAGTTGTTGGAATGTCAGAAACTAGTTTTTATCAGTACAATATGGAGGTAATTTTATAGATTGAACAATTCTGTAGAGCCTATTCTCCGAGGACAAGCAGGCTGCATTATTCTCACACATGGGTCGACGTCTGCTTCAGCCCGGGAACCTGCATTTTGCCATAGCAAAAACAAAAAACTTTGCTAGAGTGTTCTGGCGCACGTGCAGTGTGCACTGCACATGCATGGACTGACTGACTTCCCGCTGCGCGAGCGCGTACCTGTTACTTTTTTTCCACGACGATGTACTGCAGGTTCCTCCTGTGCTCCTCATACTGTCCCAGGAAAACGTTTTCTGTGAGCAAATTTTTTGCGTTCTTCTTGTATGTTTATTGTTTTTCTTTAAAAAAACAAAAACAGGTTTAGGTTTCCTTTTGTGTAAACCCTTAGTTTTTTTTCCTCATTTATAAGTTTCTTTTTCGACGTGGCCGGGTTTCTCCTCCTTTTTGTGCACAATCTTTTGATTTTTGCCGGAGTCGTTTTTCCTTCCATGTTATCGAAGACACCCAGTGGCTTCAAACATTGTACTCTGTGCAACCGGACCATCTCAGGTACCGATGCCCATTCCTGGTGTATCCAGTGCCTTGGGCCCGACCACAGCCCAGCTACTTGTGCTTTGTGTCTTCGTATGAAGAAGCAGACCCAAGTAGCTCGAGAAGCCCAACGCAAGAAACGTTTTGGGGCTCGGTCCGGTCCTTCAGCATCGACCAAAAGGTATGGAATAGGGTGTGTTGATGAGTAGAAAAAGAACTCATCAGTTAATGCACTGACAAAGTTGAAAAATGACACAGTGTGGCACACTTCCCACCTTCCTCCATTTACAAGCAAGGCGTGGCTATGTGAAGGATTAAGTTGGAATAGTCATGGTAAAGTTTGTCTCAGTATGATAGGGAATGTGTGAGTAGGTGTGGACATAGGGTGGTGACTTATTGGTATAGTGAGGTGCATATATATCTATGATTCAGTAGTATGATGTGCAGAATCTACTTTCACACAGAAAATTAGCTATTTTATCTGTGGGATATCAGACAAATCACTTAGGAGCTTTTTCACTAAAACGTAATGCACTGTAATGGAATTAGTGCAAACTAAATGTGCATATCTTGTCCATTAGTGCATGCTAAGCTTTAATAAAAGGGCCCCTTAATCGTACAAATAGGGTTACCATATGTCCTCTTTTTGGACTTCTTCAGATATGTCCTCCAGGATTTTTAATTTTTAGGGAAATGTCCTCTTTTTCTTTTATGTGCCTATGACCAACACACCTATCCACATAATGAGAGAAACCGTCTCTGACCTATTAGTCAACGAGGGTGCTAAAGAGAGAGAAAGGCATTGCTGATCCCCTCTCTGTTCCCCTGCTGGTTGAAACTGTCAAAGGAATTTTGTTTGTGCAGTACAACTTTTGCCAAAGTTGTTGAAGGATGTGGTGTTCTGATAAGTTTGATTGGGTTCAGACTCAGTCAAACTCAAATCCAGAAGTTCTTGGAAAGTAGATTGCCTGCTGCTGAACTGTAAGTAAGTTGATGTGTGTCATTAACTAAAGGCTATGGTTAAATATTTCTTTAGCAAAGGTAGCAACCATTTTTATTTTTTCTGTCCTCTTTTTTTGTCTCTGCAAATATGGTAACCCTAGGTACAAACTTAGGGGCCCTTTTATAAAGGTGCGTACGCGTGTCCTACGTGCGTCAATTTTGAATTACCGTGAGGCCCGGGTGGTAATTCCATTTTTTACGCATGTCCACTAGGCACACGGCGCTAACTGGGTGATAATCGGCATTGTATGCGCATAGACCATTACTGCCCGGTTAATGCGTGAGACTTTACTGCTAGGTCAATGGGTGGCAGTAAGGTCTCAGGCCCAAAATGGATGCGCGCCGATTTTTATTTTTGCCACACATCCATTTTCTGCCCCCCCCCCCCCCCCCCCCCACAAAAAAGCCTTTTTTGCATGCGTGCTGAAAAATGGACCTTCATGCATCTAATACACGCGTCTATACCAGCGCAGGCTATTTTTTGGCACACCTTAGTAAAAGGACCCCTTAGATTATAAGCCATCTGAAGACAGGAAAATACCTACTGTACCTGAATAATACACACACATGGTCTATATCTGCTGACATCTACTATGTAAGAAAAAAATTTTTTCTAGGACTGGGGAGTCCTGAAGGAATAGCAGTTGACCATCTTGGACGTAACATTTTCTGGACTGACTCCCAGCTGGATAGAATTGAAGTGGCCAAGTTGGATGGCAGCCAGCGTCTTGTATTGTTTGACACTGAACTGGTAAACCCTAGAGGCATTGTAACAGATCCTGCAAAAGGGTATGTTTTCATTGCATTTTTCATATATAAAAAGCTGAAATGTTTGTGGAGATTGGTGAAGTAATGTAACTATTTCTGCCTAAATGTATTGAACATTTTAAAATATACTCTCTCATAAGAATAGCAGTACTGGGTCAGACCGATGGTCTATCTAGCCCAGTATCCTTCTTCCAATAGTGGTCAATCCAGGTTACAAGTAACTGGTAGAATCCCAAAGAGTAACAAGATTCCATGCTACCAATCCCAGGGATCAGTAGTGGCTTTTCCATGTCTATCTTAACAGCAGATTAAGGACTTCATTTTTAAAGTATTAACATGTAACTTCATGGAGTGTCCCCTAGTCTTTGTACTTTTTGAAAGTGTAAACAATCAGTTCACATTTACCCATTCTACTACACTCAGGATTTTGTAGACCTCAACCATAGCCCCCCCCCCCCCCATAGAAATAAGAAATTGGACAGATGATTACATTCTGTTTGGAGACTAACTGATGTGTAGTAATAGCTCCAGGGTATATGATAGTCTGTTACAGATTATATAAAGACAATACCATGCATAGGCACCGAATCCATGGGTGCTGTGGGTGCTCGAGCACCCCCAATATTTTGACCCGTCGAAAGTTCCCTTCTCAGCCAGCCCGACCTGCCCGGTGCCCGCCCTCTTCTCCCTCAACAGACCTCCGCCCTTGCCTTCCTGCATGCCACCCAGAATTTAAAACTCATCTTACCTCGGGGTCCCGGCGGCAGCAGTGAAAGGCAAGCAGGCTTGGTGCTTCAGCCTTCCCTTCTCTCTCAGCTCTGGTCCCGCCCTCATTTCCTGTTTCTGCAAGGGTGGGACCAGAGCTGAGAGAGAAGGGAAGGCTGAAGCACCGAGCCTGCTCGCCTTTCACTGCTGCTGCCGGGACCCCGAGGTAAGATGAGTTTTAAATTCTGGGCGGCACGCAGGAAGGCGAGGGTGGAGGACTGTTGTGGGAGAAGAGGTCGGGCTGGGGTTGGGACTGGCACTCAGAGGAGAGGGGGGGCCTGGAACTCGGAGGGAGGGAGGAAGGGGGCCTGGAACTTGGAGGGAGGGGCTGAAAAGGGGCAGGTGGTGGTTGGGGCGAGTTACTGGACATGAAGGAGAGGGAGGAGAAATCGTTGGACATGGAAGAGAGGGCAGGGGAGAGATGAGACGTTGGACATGGATGAAGGGAGGGGAGGGCAGGGGAGAGAGGAGCATTCAGTGGACATGAATGGAGGAGAGGGCAGGGGAGAGAGGAGAATTGCTGGATATGAATGGAGGGGGGAGAGGAGAGCGGGTAGGGGGGAATGCACCACCTGTAAAAAAAAAAAAAAAAAAAGAAAAAAAAATTCAGCACCCCAATCATTTTGAAAAGTTGGCTCCTTTGATACCATGCCATTATGCACTGGCGCTCAGTGAGCCCCATTGTGACACCCAGTTATAGAATTGTCCCTATATTTATTTGGTTCATTAAATTCTTCAAGCTGGGGACCAGTTCTTTGACTAATAAAGACCGTTCAGTGTATTATCCGTTGTACGCATATCTCAAGTTGTAAGTCTTATCCACTACCCTATCTTCTCTACCTTAATTTTTTTACCAGATCTTGATGTTTTGGGTCACGGTGCTAATACTTTGTAAAGGCAACACAGTTGCATATGCTCCTTTATAAAATAGACACCTAAAAAAGCCCCAGTAGTGCACATCTTCATGCACAAATTTATAAAGCTTTTTCCCATGTGTGAAGCTTGTTTTACATGTAGAAAAGGGCTTTTATAAAACTGCAACTACACACATGAAGAAAAGAATTCTTGGAGAGGGTGGTGGAGGTGTAGAATGGCCTCCCAGTAGAGGTCATGGAGATGAGGACTGTGTCGGAGTTTAAGAAAGCGTGGGATAAGCACGTGGGATCCCTTAGGAAAAGGAAGAGTTAGTGGTTACGGAGGATGGCCAGACTGAATGGGCCATTTGGCCTTTATCTGCCATTATGTTTCTATTTTTGTAAGTGTTGTCATACTGGGACAGACCCAAAGGTCCATCAAGCCTAGTATCATGTTTCCAAGAATGTACAATCCAGGTCACAAGTACCTTGCAAGATCCCGAAAGGGTAAAACAGATTTTATGCTGCTTATCATAGAAGTAAGCGGTGGATTTTCCCAAGTCCATCTTAATAATAGCTTATGGACTTTTCTTTTAGGAAATTATTCAAACCTTTTTTAAACCTTTCTAAGCTAACTGCTTTTACCACATGTTCAGGCAACAAATTCGAGTTTAATTACACATTAAGTGAAGAAATATTTTCTCTGGTTTGTTTTAAATTTACTACTTAATAGCTTCATTGTGTGCCCCCTAGTCCTAGTATTTTTGGAAAGGGTAAACAAGTGATTCACTTCTACCCATTCCACTCTGCTCAGAATTTTATAGACCTCTATTGTATCTTCCTTCAGCCGTCTCTTCTCCAAGCTGAAGAGCCCTAGCTGCTTTAGACTTTTCTCATAGGGAAGTTGAGCCATCCACTTTATCATTTTTGTCTGTTCCTTTTCTAATTCCATTATATCTTTTTGAGATGCGGTAATCAGAATTGCACACCGTATTCAAGGTGCGGTCGCACCATGGAGCCATACAAAGGCATTATAGCATTCTCATTTTTTGTTTTCCATTCCTTACCTAATCATTCATAGGATTCTGTTTGTTTTCTTAGCTAGCACTGCACACTGAGCAGAGGGTTTCAATGTATTATCAACAACTGAGCAGAGGGTTTCAATGTATTATCAACGATGACACTTAGATCCTGTTCCTGGGTGGTGACTCCTAATTTGGAACCTTGTATCACGTAGCTATACTTTGGGTTCCTCTTTCCCTCCATGCATCACTTTGTACTTGCTCACATTAAACATCATCTGCCATTGGGATACACTTTCTCATAGTCTCATAAGGTCTTCTTGCAATTGTTTACAATTTTCTTGCGATTTACCAACTTTGAATAACTTTCTGTCAGCAAATTTAATTACCTCACTAGTTATTCCCATCTCTAGATCATTTATAAATATATTAAAAAGCAGCTGTCCCAGCATAGACCCCTGGGGAACCCCACTATCTACCCTTCTCCATTGAAAATACTGACCATTTAGCCCTACTCTTTTTCTATTTTTTAACCGGTTCATAATCCACAATAGGACATTACCTCCTATCCCATGACTTTTTGATTTCCTCAGGAGTCATTCATGGAGTACTTTGTCAAATGCCTTTTGAAAATCCAGATACACAATATTGACCAGTTCACCTTTATCCATGTGTTTATTCATCCCTTCAGAGAAATGTAGTATATTTGTGAGGCAAGATTTCCCTTGACTAAATCCATGCTTTTGTATATGCTGTGTAATTTTGTTCTTTACAATAATCTCTACCATTTTGCCCGGTACTGATGTCAGGCTCACCAGTCTATAATTTCCCAGATCACCTCTGGAACCCTTTTTACAAATTGGCGTTAGATTGACCACCATTCAGTCTTCTGCTACCACGCTTAATTACTTTTTGACTATTTCTGTAATTGTTCGAAAGTGTAGAATATGTTGTATTGATCAGTGAAACAATCTTCTACTTTAATGCATTTTGAATTGTATATTTTAGACAACAGAATGTGAAAAATATACCGGCACTGTATATAAACATACCTTCTCTTCTATTTATACATCTGCATTCCCTTTTGCAGTATACAGAATCAGATTTTTACCTTCTTGTTTTCCTTCCAGAAAGCTTTACTGGACTGATTGGAATAGAAATGCTCCTAAAATTGAAATGTCAAGCCTGGATGGCACAAATAGACGGATTCTTGTTAAAGATGAGCTAGAATTACCAAATGGATTGACTGTTGATCCTTATTCTTCAATGCTGTGCTGGGCTGATGCAGGTAAATGAGGATGCGGAAAAGACTAAGAGCCAAGCTTATCGATTTATCAATGTGCTGCTCTTCTGTTTTTGTTTCTGGGGAGTTTTTTCTGCCCCAGTTTGGTGCAGTATATTTTTTTTGTTTTGGATTTTTTTTTTTTTTTTTTTTAGTATTGATAGTACATCGATATTCACCCTTGTTCCCTATGTCTCATTTTAGTTATCTATGGTATTACTGTTAACCTGAGAGGTTAACAGTAATACTGCTAGCAGTCAAACTGCCAAATAAGGGCACGTGCCCCGTATTTGACAGCTTGACCTCTAGCAATAGCACTGTGAGAGAAGTGTGAGGACTCAGACTTGCCATTTTGAACCCAGACTGGCAAACAGGCAATAAAATCTGGAGATTGCTGCTGCCCGCCCCTAACACACCAAGGACATCCACAGTAGGTGCCAAGGAAGGGATTGGGGTTGAGCAGATGGATCACAATGCTGTTTTGGGAGAGGGAATGAAGATACTTTTTAAAAGCAGTGGCTACGCCAGTCGCCTGCCAGTAGTGCAGGTGCATGTAAAGCTTCCTCTTGAGGAGGCAGTTAAGTGCACCTGTGGTATCTGCAGCAGTGGTAGTGCAATGCTGACTTACTGTGTGCTAATTGCATGCAGTGTTCATGCTCAGAATCCTTCTGTTCTCCACCCTTTTGCCATCCCCTGCTGCAGCAAGCAGTTATTGCATAAATCAGCTTGCTGTGTTGTGGCGGTGCAGTAAGTGGTTCCTTGCTTTAGTAAGCAGGCTCTGTAGGTTTCCACATTGCTATTTATAGGGGTGCTGATTAAACAAGTGTTGAGAGCTAAATTTATGGGAGGAAGTTAAACAAAAAAAAGCTTCTTCATTCACATTAAGACCATCAATTGTAATTAATACGTGCATACTTTTTCCCTGTGTGGGTACTAGCAAATTTTCAAAACAAAAGTAATTTTTTGAAAATTCTGCATGCTCCATATTTGTAATTTGTTGTATAGAATCCCCTATTGTAAAGGCAAGACTACGTGCCCCAGGCTGACTCCTCCCCCCCTCAGCTTTCTCTCTGCTCAGGCTGAATGCCTTTCCCCTAAAAGTCTTACTCTCAAACTAGCTTGAACCCACTTCTTAGAGTTGCTCCCTTCACCTGACCTGTGGTGAGTTCAATTCCCAGTATTTGCTGCCCCCTTTCCACTCATTTTATTTCTCTGTCCCATTGCCTAGCAAGAACCCAGTATTTTCTCCATCCTTCTCTTTCTCAAACCCTGCCTGGGTGCACACATCGCTATAGCTTTCTCTCAACCCCCTACCCATGGCATACCCACACCCATAACTTACTCTCTCAATTACCACCATACCATACACCCACTGCAGCATATACCCCCCCCCCTCCCAATATGCTTCATGGCATATATGCCCCATACATCTTCCCATCTTTCTCTGTCCTCCTTCTCCCCAGAATACACTGACACCCAGCAGGGCCAGCCCTTTCATTGAGTGATTTGTGTTTTTTTGCACATGGCCCCACTTTTCTGACCCAGCAGACTTATGCAAATGAGGCCCCACAGTGAGTCTCTTCATATAACCCCACATGCCCACAGACCACCTCAAACACCCAGCTGTTCCTCCCTGCAGCTTTCTTCTCTTCACACAGCTCTCAGGCACCCAGATCTCTCTTCCTGCAGCCCCTTCCGCCCACATGGCACACAGCCAACCAGGTTTCTCTCCGCAGCATCCGTGACCCAGCAATAATCATCAGCTGCATAGGAGGAGGAGGAGAGCAGCCGCTGTGTATTGCGCCACATCCCCCCTCCTTTGCTTCTTAGGCACTAAATGCAAACTTCAAACTGTACGGGGGGTGGGGGGAGGCAAACCGTAGAGCCCTGTGGTTCAAGGTTTGCATGCAGCACTGAAGTGGAGAGGAGGAGAATGTGACTTGATGTTCAGCCACTCTCCTCTTCTGCTGATGGTGATCAGTGCTCAGCCAGATGTGGGTGAGTCAGAGTGCAAGCTGGAAGCAGGGATGGGAGTGGAAGCTGTGAAGGGGAAGGGTGTATGCATGCATGTTGGGAGGGGAGAAGGGGATGGAATGGAAAACAATAATATGAGTTGTCAGTGCCTCCTGGTCCTCGTGCAGAATTCTGCACAAATTCTGTAATGCGCAGTTGTGCAGAATTCTGCACAAATTCTGTAATGCGCAGTTGTGCAGAATTTGCACAAATTCTGTAATGCGCAGTTGTGCAAAATTCTGCCAGGAGTAACTTACATTTATACCTGCTCTCTACTGTGCACAAATTTCCAAGGTTAAATTACACACATGCATGTTCATTTTATAAAAGTCTGTGCGTAAATTCAAACCCTCCTCAACCCTGCATCTAGGAATGCCTATTCTTACTCTACCTAAAGTTACATGTATACAGGTTGTACACATCATGAGCACCAAACACAGTACAAATTACCCTTCTCAGGACATAATATTATTGGAGGTGCTTAGCACCTGCTGGCTCCTATGTACACATTTACTCGCATATCTGACACACAAATTTATAAGCACCTATTTTCAAGCATAAAGCACTGCTTTATGCACAGAATTGCCTTTTAAAATTATCCTTTAAACCTTGCAAATTCTACCTTTCAACCGGAATGGTAGGCTTTATTCTGGACTTGATATAGGTATTTCACAAGTCACCTATTCAGTGTATTCTAATTCCTTTCTTCTCAGTCTTACAAGTACCTATGTATAAGAATTAAAAGAAATATAAATCTGAATGATTCTCTTGACACACATACCAACGTATTTAGAAGCAGGTGTTCTTTAAATCCATGGGTACAAAAATTATTTCTTAATTCATATTTCTCTGAAGACAAGAAGACTCTCATATTCTCACATGTGGGTAGACGCCGATCCGTAACGTCCGGTCCGGTATTTATGGCCAAGCAAAAAAAAGCAGAGCATTGTGAAGTGCGAGCCACGCTCCACTGCGCATGCGCGAGTGCCTTACCGCCCGCCATGAGAATGCAGTCCTCTGTTTCGTTTTTTCTGTGTGAAGAGAAGCAGCGTTTTTTCAGCGTCTCTTTACGCATCCGGTTTTTGAGCTTTTGATTGCCTTCATCCTTTTATTTTTTCTTATTTCTTATCCTTTTTTTGCCTTGTTCCTTTAAAAAAAAAAAAATCCCTTTATTTTTTTCTAGGTTTCTTTTGCCTGCTTTTAAGTTTCTTTTATTTTTCGACATGGGCTGCTTTTAGGCCCTGACTCCGGTCGGGAACCCCCTTTTTCCGTTCCTTTGCCCCTTTTTCAGGCACCATCGAGCCATTTGATTTGGCCGGTGAGGTCTTCCCTTCTATGTCCACGAAGACTCCCAGTAACTTCAAGCATTGTACCCGGAGCAACTGGACTATCTCAGGAAAAGACACCTATTCTTGTACAGTGTCTTGGGCCTGCTAACTGTGTTCTCTGCCTTCGTATGAAGAAGAGAGCTCAGGTTTCCCAGGAGGCTCAACACGAAAAGATTTTTGGAGCTGGGTTCGGTTCCTCGACGTCGGCATTGGCATTGAGGTTAGAGACGTTGGCATCGACGTCGAGTATCACACCGGCATCAGGAGTATCAGTAAGCATGACTGCATCGAGATCTCAACAGACACTGGAAGCAGTGAGGCATCGAGTGGGTCTCCACCTGTCTCGAGGCCTCCTGCTGTATAGGCCCACCAGGACCATTCATCATCGGACCCGACCCCGAGGCAATGTGAGGATTGAACGTCATCCTTGTCTGCACCGAGGAGCATGGGTGATGTGCTTTGGGAATAAGAGGGAGCAAATTCCGGTTCTTAATGGTTATTTCATTAAGACCCCAGTAGCCTATACAAGGTCGCAGGGAGCTGTCCTTCTTGGTTGCAAAGAAAAAAACCTCCCCCGCCGGGGAGGAGGAGGGTCTGATAAACCCTTTTTGGAGGTTTTCTTGGATGTACTCCCACATAACTTTGGATTCTTCCCGGGAGAGGGTATACAGCCAACCCCGAGGCGGTGTCTTGCCTGGGAGTAATTCAATAGGGCAGTCAAATGGACGATGCGGAGGAAGGGAATTGGCCTCCTGGGCATTGAAGACATCTTGAAAGTCTCGATATTCTACAGGAAGGGAGGCATCACAGGGAACCAGAACCCCAGGGGAGGCAGAGATAGTCCTCGGAGAAGGAACTACCGGCGTGAGGCAGGAAGCAAAGCATTGGGAACCCCAACTGTTGATATCACTAGTGGTCCAATTAATACTTGGTGTATGTTGTCGTAACCAAGGCAGGCCTAAAATAACGGGATGGATGGCCCGGGAGGTCACTTGTAACGTAGGTTTACAGGCCATTGAGGGGGTTTCAAGCTGGACTAGGAGACTGGCGTCAATGAAGTTCCCTCTGGCTCCTGAATCGATTAAGGCCATGGTGCTAATACAAAATTTCTTCCAGCGCAGGAAAATAGGGACGGAGACAAGATAGTCCAGAAAAGGAGATAATTGACCCAGGGCCACCCCCTTCAGAGGCCCTGGGTCAATGCATTTCCCAATTTTATTTGGGCAATATCTCAGGAAGTGACCAGCCTGTCCACAATAGAAGCAAAGTTGATTGCCCCGACGGCAATCCCTCTCCTTCTCAGAGAGGCGATGCCGCCCGATAACCATCGGCTCTTCGGAGATTCCTGAAGTGGAGCCAGCAGCTTCCTTAGAGGAAGGACGTGACATCCAGGGAGATGGTCCCTGGGATTGACGCTGAGCAGAATGTTCCTATATCCTCTCTTGGAACCGAACATTGATACGGACGCAGAGAGTAATTAGGGAATCCAATGTGGGTGGAGGTTCCTAGCCTGCCAATTTGTGTTTGATTCTGCCAGTTAACCCCTGCCAAAAGATGGCCATGAGGGCCTCCTGGTTCCATCTCACCTCAGAGGCTAGGGTTCGAAAGCGTACGGCATATGCCCCTACAGAGCAATTGCCTTGTTGAATCCGTAAAAGTTCTCTGGCTGCTGAGGAGGGGCGCCCAGGCACGTCGAACATTAACTTGAATAGGTGAAGAAATTCCCCTAGATCGGTGAGTAGAGGGTCCTGCCGCTCCCAGAGAGGGGAGGCCCAAGCCAGGGCTGGTCCGGAGAGTAGAGAGATTACATACGTGATCTTGAGTTTATCGGAGGAAAAGACTCTGGGTTGCATTTCAAAAAGCATAAGACATTGGTTGAGGAACCCTCGACAAGAAGAAAGGGGTACCTTCAAACCGGGGAGGCTCAGGGAGCTTTAACCCAGGAGTAGGTAAAACAGGTTCTTACGGAGCAGCTGGAACTTGTCGTTGTGATTGAAAAGTAGACAACTGGGAACAAACGTCCTGCAGGACTCCGGACAGACGACTCAGCTGAGCCTGTTGTTGCTGAAGAACCTGGGCCAAATTTGCCATGTTGGGTTTGTCCGGCAAACTCATGGCTTTGGCTCACTGTCAGACCTGTGAGTTCTTGTACCAAGTAGAGCGCTGCCGAGCCCGGTACTCGGACCAGGTTCTGCTTGGCGGCCGGACAACCCCGGGTTTCACCTGCGCTGACCGCCTTTCCCCAGAGGTTGAGCCCCTAGGTGCGGGCGGCCTGCAGGGCTTACGAGATGGAGCAGGAAGCAGGGTGATGAACGTGACGGCCAGACAGGCAGCAGGCAAAGAGTGATCCAGGTACAGGCAGAGTCAGTATGCAGGCAGCAGGTCAAGAGAGTAATCCAGGTACAGGCAGAGTCAGTATGCAGGCAGCAGGTCAAGAGAGTAATCCAGGTACAGGCAGAGTCAGTAGACAGGCAGCAGACACAAGAGTAATCCAGGTACAGGCTAAGTCAGCAACGAAGAACAAAGTAGAGGAGAAGCACACTACTGAGCAAGTAACACCTACCAAAGTAGAAGCCGAAGCAAGGAGTCTAGGGAGAGCTCAGTTGATAAAGTGCTGGCATCTGACATCAGCAGGGAGAAGGGGCACAGCCATAGGACAAGAGCAGGGGAAGGAGGAACCGGAAGACCAATAGGAGATAAGCAAGGGAAGCCAGGCAGAGGAAGAGCAGACCCAGGTGGGTGGAAGCAAAGCAATCAAGGAGCCTGGAAGCCAGGCAGAGAGAGAGCAGAGCCAGGTGCATGGAAGCAAAGCAATCAAGGAGCCTGCAGACAGAGAAGAACCACACACACATGGCTCAGGGCTGTGCCAGTCATGTGTGCGTGTCGATGGGACCCTTAACAGCCCGAGGACGCCACTTGCGTTGAGGTAGGGGACTTGGCAAATTGGAATCATGACTTTCCATCAAATTTTTAAAATGTTAGCATTTTATCTCCACAAAATCCAGAAATCCCTACAAAAATACAATTGCAGGGCAGCAAGCAATTAAAACATATCATTAAAGGAGGCAAAAGCCTCAATTTCAATCAGCACTTTAGGAATGCACTTTTTTGTATTCAATCATAGAGATAAAGAAACCTCCAGAAATGACTTTTTTTCTTTTCAGCACATAGTGTAATGTAAGGTGCAAGTGTGAAATCATGTGTCCAAAAACAATATCCACAAAAACACTTCTCTTAACTTGTGTTCAATTTGATCTAGTAGACAAAAATTGGAAGGAAAGTCTCAGAAATGCAGGTCTTAAACCTTTTGGTAGCCTGCTAGTTTTTTAATTTTCAGTTTTCAAATTTTGTAAAAACTTATCTTCTCATAGGCAGTAAATACTTAACTTTAATTGATGCTGAAGTCGGTGCACATTCTTACATATTCAGTTACTGAGATCTTATGGTTATA
This sequence comes from Microcaecilia unicolor, assembly GCF_901765095.1. Classification (NCBI taxonomy): domain Eukaryota; kingdom Metazoa; phylum Chordata; class Amphibia; order Gymnophiona; family Siphonopidae; genus Microcaecilia; species Microcaecilia unicolor. The sequence goes on along the minus strand of NC_044033.1, from coordinate 266,670,034 downwards.
TTTGTCAGTTTACATATTTGATCAGTTTGGTACATTTATACCAACTTGTTTTTATTCTGTATTCATTTATATTATGTACTTTTTGCATTTTATTTTTTTATTTCATTATAACACACATATTGAGTGAGAACTGTTTCTTTAAATTAATATACCACCTTTTTTTCCATGTACCATTTTAGCACACTATTTTACATGTCACCCCTAGATGGCGGCATTAGGCCATTTCTCAATACACTACTTTTGTATTCATACATAAAGACTGTGCCAGTCACTCCGGTTTATCAGCTTTTCAGTTTTGTTCCAGGCCTTACACCACTTTGTAGCATGATTCCCAATCATACACACAGAGTAGATCAGTCCATTACCTTCATCTATTTGTTCTAACACATTTTTATTTTATTTTTTAAGTTTGTCTCACTTTTAAAGTCTGCACTGCTTTTATTTTTATTTTATATTTTTTATCTTTTATTTGTCACTTCACTTATTTCAAGTTCATTTTTCTGCACAACATGTATCCACTCCGCTCATGATGTAGTGCCATGACATAGCACAAATTTGGCTTTTGGCACGTTTTTACAGTCTGTAGACTAAGACGCTTTCCCCTTTGCAATTTTTGCCAATAAAACATGTCCAGCTTGCATTTAGATCGAGTGATGTTATGTTTTAATACGTATGGAGGTTGTTGACTATCTGTTTTTATACACAATACTTTTGTGTGCCTGAGTAGTTTGTTTTCACTAATATATTTTGGCTCTTTAGTTTAGATATATCGGCATTTACTATAAGTCCTGCACTTATTTTAATGTTTTTCCGTTCACCCACAAACTTAGCTTTTGGAAGCTCACATTATGTTTAAATGCATGGCTCCTTTGTTTATTGTATATTTATGTTAGTCCCACACCATATACCTTATGCTTAATAAGCTTATTCCTTTTGGCGCCATTCATAGTCCGAGATTCTTTTTCACATTCCGCTAAGTATCCATTTTATTTTATTTTAGCGCTTTTACTGTAAAGGTTTCACCTGTTTTCTTTAAGCATTAATCCTTTTAACCGGAACATTAGGGGCCCTGTTTACTAAGCCATGTTAGATGCGCGCTAGCATTTTTAGTACGCGCTAACCGTGTAGATGCCTATAATATTCCTATGGGTATCTACACGGTTAGCGCGCACTAATTTTTAGCATGTGCTAAAAACACTAGTGCACCTTAGTAAACAGGGCCCTAGATTTTGATTACTATATCTCTGTTTCAGCTTGGCTTTTGATTTAATGCTCTTGGAGCGCAGCATTTCAGTGCTAACCCTTTTTATGTTCATTTTGATTTTAGAATTTTCTCCATGTGCTAGCTGCGTTGTTCACAGGTGTTCACTGTGCTGTTCTGCTTTTTCAATTTTGTTCTGTTTTTTATTTCTCATACTTTTATAGTTTTGTATCACATTAACATTTCTCACAGCCTTTCCGCTCATATGGTCGTCTTACTATTCACTCTTATATACACACGTTTTCAATATATAATGATACTTTTTATTATCTAGCATCAGTATCAATATAAATTTCTCAATTTTTCTGTTCTTATGTTAGGTTCTTTAATCACTTTTGAATACACATTTTTAATATATTAACCATTCATTTCATTTAATTTTTATATTCCTATATAAACAGTAAACACATTCACATGGACATATCTATTTCACTCTCTTCAGCTACAATTTGTTTTCACTAGGTAACAGTAGTTTATCATTAATGCAAAGATGTATTATGTTACCATTTTATTTATTTATGTATAATATTTTTCTGTCCATTTGTGAGGACCCCTGAAGAAGGTTCATAGCCGAAACATGGCCCGTGCTGGGTCATTTGTATCAATGCATCCTGTTACGAACATTGGAGAATAAACCTATAAATGTCTTTCGTCATCTTGTGACTTAGATTTTTTTGGAACTTCCACCTTCCTTTGTTTGTCGAGCACATTTAAATGGGCATTTTCAATATTTTCGATGTCTAAATCCAACTTTGGACATTTTGCTGAAAACATCCAAAAATCAAGTGGCAAACATAGTGATTTTCAAACCTGAAAAGGTCGTTCTGTTTGAAAAGTGGCCATTTTCTAGACGTTTTGTGCTCAGTGCGTTTTTCTATTGTGACCATTAAAAAAAAAAAACATCCAAGGTGAAAATGCACAAAAACAAGCCATTGGGACATGTGGGGGGCCAGCATTCTTAGTAGACTGGCCACACAGACATCCCAGGAGGCGCTGCAGTGGACTTCACATAAAAAGGCCCAGGTACACATCTTGCCGTTAACCACTTATATTGTATGGGGAGCCCTTCAAAACCCACCAGAAACCTACTGTACCCAACTGTACACCACTACAATAGCCCTTATGGCTGCAAGTATCACCTATATGTGGGTACATTAAATTTTTGGTGGGTTTTGGAGGGCTCATATTTTCCATCACCACAAATGTAACAGAGTGGAGGAGTGGCCTAGTGGTTAGGGTGGTGGACTTTGGTCCTGGGGAACTGAGGAACTGAGTTTGATTCCCACTTCAGGCACAGGCAGCTCCTTGTGACTCTGGGCAAGTCACTTAACCCTCCATTGCCCCATGTAAGCCGCATTGAGCCTGCCATGAGTGGGAAAGCGCGGGGTACAAATGTAACAAAAATAAATATGGGCCTAGGTCCCCTTTCTCTACAGTACATTGCAACAACCTACTCCAGGGACCTGCTTGCTGCTTTAATAGGACTGGCCATAACATCTGACACTGTCCTAGAGGCTGCTATGTACTGTTTCTTTCACATCTTTGGGGGGTATGAGTAAGGGGGAGGGGGTCATGCCTTAATCCCTCTAGTGCTCATCTGGTTATTTAGGGCACCTTTTTGTGACTTAGACATGATTGAAACAGGTCTAGAGCAAATGGTAATTTTTAGCCCTGGACGTTTCTGATTTGTTCCATTGTGGCAGAAAAAGGTCCAAGTTTTGGGAGTGCCCAAATCCCACCCCCAACATGTCCCCTTGTGATTTGGGTGTACTGCAGACAAACTGCATAGAAAAACATCTTTAAAATGTGCTTTGAAAATAGCGATTTGGATGTTTTGGGCAAAAGAACAACCATCTGCCGCTTTTTGGACGTTTTTCTGTTTTGAAAATGAGCCCCTTAGTATCTTAGGGATATGAAACCTGACATTTATGACTTATTTTTGAAGCTTTCAGGTCCTGCCAACAATGGCCATAGTTTCACGATCTGCTATCGCCGCTTCAGGGCTTAGAAGGGACCAACTGCCACAAAAATCCTCAAGTCAACATGCTGATAAATCCCACCCACCCTTTTTTAGAGGCTTGCTGCTGGCACTGTCTCCAGAACAACTGTTTGTTTTGCTTTGGGACTACACAGCTTTCTGTGAATTTGATCCATACAGTGTGCAAATGCCCATGTTATTCTCATGAGACTATGCAAACTATGAAAGAATTTGGACACACTCAGGCTTATTTTCCAAAGAGAAGGACGCCCATCTTTCAACAAAAATTGGAAGATGGGCGTCCTCCTCACAGGGTCACCCAAATTGGCATAATCGAAGCCGATTTTGGGCGTCCTCAACTGCTTTGTGTCGCGGGGACGACCAAAGTTTACGGGGGCATATCGGAGGCGTAGCGAAAGTGGGGCTTGGGCATGCCTAACACATGGGTGTCCTTGACCCATAATGGAAAAAAAAGAGCGTCCCTGATGAGCACTTGGACAACTTTACCTGGTCCTGTTTTTCTTACGACCAAGCCACAGAAAGGTGCCCGAACTGACCAGATGACCACCGGAGAGAATCGGGGATCACCTCCCCTTACTCCCCCAGTGGTCACTAACCCCCTCTCACCGTCAAAAAAACATCTTTAAAAATATTTTGTGCCAGCCTCAAATGTTATACTCAGGTCCATCACAGCAGTATGCATGTCCATGGAGCAGTTTTAGTGAGTGCAGTGCACTTCAGGCAAGCGGACCCTTGTGGTGGTAAATGTGAGCCCTCCAAAACCCACCAGAAACTGACTGTACCCACATCTAGGTGCCCCCCTTCACCCATAAGGGCTATGGTAGTGGTGTACAGTAGTGGGTTTTGGGGGGCTCAGCAGACAAGGTAAGGGAGCTATGTTCCTGGGAGCAATTTCTGAAGTCCACTGCAGTGTCCCCTAGGGTGCCTGGTTGGTGTCCTGGCATGTTACCCTGCTTGGTGTGCCCCGAGGACTGGGTTGAAAAACCCTGACCTAGAGCCACATAGTGCTGGAAACAGAGTAGCAAGCCTTTGAGGGAAGGTGAGGGAGCATTAACAAATTGGGTGGATTTTTGGCTTGGAGATGTAGGGGACAGGATGATGGATGAGTTGAGACTGGCTAAGATAGGGTTGGGTAGAGGGAGGGCGCGAGTGTTGGAGAGACAAGATGGGCTCTGGGGGAGAGAGAGCAAGTCTGGAGAATCAGACTTCCATTTTAGTTACATATGTTGATCTGAGAACAGTCAAACTGGATGCATCTTTGCTGGGGAATTTCCCTTTGTTATAGTGCCTGGGGCACTAGCCACAGCAGCTGGGCAACCAGGGCCCAATAATTAGCTGCCGGGGTTAAACCTGGATATTCAGTGCTGGGCCATATCCAGCGACCAACATTGAATATCTGGGTTAATTTTGGCTGCTAAAATGTTAATTAATCACTAGCTGGTTAACTTTTCAGCGGTCAGAGATAGGCCTTCTATTTAAGTGACCTATTTTGACCGTTCAACATAGCCGGTTTAGTGCTGAATATCTGTACCTAACCAGCTATATCACATGCTAGCTGCTAACCAAGATATTCAGTGAGAGATAACCAGTTATTTCCCCCTGAATATCCATGGTTTTGGCACTTAAACGCTATTTAACCGGCCAGGAGCCGTTCCTGGCCAGTTAAATAGTTTTGAATATCAGGGTGCCAGGTTCTGTTATAGAATACTAATCTGGCATTGGTGCGCCTACATTTAGGTGCCCGCAGTTACACCAGCCATAGAGCTGGCATAACTGAGAACACCTAAGTGCTGCAAGGGCACTCATGACAGTGTTTTGTAAGTTATATGTGTTACTGGAAGACATTCTCATGTGTACAGAACTTGCATTTGTACGCCATAGGTTTTACATCACCATTAGAGAATAGAACTTGAGCCTGTTTACTAAAGGGTTGCCGCGTGGCAAATCAGAACTACCGCAGACCTAATGCGGCCTCCGATGAGTACCGCCCCCAGTGCGCAGCATTTCCAGCACTACCGGAAATTCCAGAAAAATATTACTGCAGGGGTTTGTCCGGAGGTAATCAAGTAGCACCGCATGCTGTCCAGTTACCACCAGGTTAGCACGGGAGCCCTTACCGCCACCTCAGAGGGCGGTGGTAAGTGCTCCCTCCGAAATGGCCGCATGGTAAGTGCAAACTTGGCGCATGACCATTTCTTTTTTCAGGCTTTTTACTCGCTGCAGTAAAAAGGGCCTCAGTGCCCGGCAAAAATGTCCACCACTGCTAACACAGGGCCCCTTTTACCGCAGCTTAGTAAAAGGGCCCTGTCACGAAACGCCTAGCACACACCTGGGGTTAACCCTGCGGCCACCTGTAGGGTATGCCCTCAGCACTGCTCAGGCCCACCTGCACCTGGGCATGTGCTCTATACTAGCACCCTCCACCCCACCGACTGGGTTTCTCTTGTCTCTGGGCGAGTCTCTCACTCTCAAGTTATTCACCGGTGATTTCTAGATTATTGGGGCCACACTCTCAGGGGTCCCACAGTTCCCAGAAAACACTCACAGACCCAACACACAAACCACCAGGTTCTTAGTCAATCAAGGACAGTAGAGTCAATAAACTAATAAGGTTTATTGTCAAGAAATTGAACAGTGAATCATATAAAACAGATGGAAAAGTAACAGGCAATAACAGGTAACCGAATAAGGAACAATATTAAAACTAAGTAAACATTTGTTTACTACCTAAGTAGTACATGGGGAGTTCAGGAAGTAAAACTGCTCACAGGTTATAAAATATAACTGCACACAGGGCCTCGATGAAGAGATCTGTCTCCTCTACCTATCAGAGACTGAAGATTACCTCACAGCTAGGCAGGAAAAAACTGTCACTTCTGTAACAGCTTTACAGAAAAAAAGACAGTCACCATCTGCTGTCCGAACAAGGGAAATGCACTTCATGAAATAATACAGTTCACAGGTTTGGAAACCCACTGTTTCGCCACAAGCCCCTTAGAGCACTAACGTGCATAGATGCTATTTTTGTAGTCACGTACATCTGGATCTCATCAAAATCCAAACTTAATGTTTCAAGACCTCAGCAGTGCAATTTAATAGCATATATTTTCTTTAGCTGTCAAGATTTAAATGCTCACCTTGTCATCAGTCTCCACACAAATAGTTTACCAAGTCCGTCTCATCGCCCCCCCCCCCCCCCCCCCCCCTATTTTCAGCGTCAAAGATTCTTCTTTTGGCACATATAGACATGCAAATGGATTCTTAGTTATAGAAATGCCCTTCACATTCTTTGAGGCAGTAATTCTATAATGGTTTTTACACATCTGAAGGTCCTTTTACATAAAGAAAAGGCTCTTTTTACAAAATTACCCTATGGTATAGGCATTTGTAAGAATACAAACTGCCAAGATGGTACATACATGTATGTGTTGCTTCTAGGCATTCCAGGGGGAATAGCCCGGGTGGAGATGTGATGTACCCACATGCTTCATAAAACACTCAGACATTCACACACTTATTTACTTCAGAGTAGGTGTAAATATCTGCATTGGCATTTATATGCTTCTGGGACTAGATATAGAAGCCTGATTTATAATATACCTGAATCAAAGTAGAGGCCTTACCATTTTGTCCAGTAGATTGAAAAAATTTACTTTTTCCATCTTTGGGGAAACTTATGGGCTACCATTGAGACAGGTTATTTTACTGTTTACCCCAGTTATTAGTAACTAGGTCTCATTGCATAAAATGGGACCTGTGCTAAAATAGCATGAATCGGTGGTAAAATAACCCATCTTAATGGTAGCCCATGCTGATAGCTATGCTCCTTTATCATTGAATATGTACAACAAGATGTATTTACATAGTTCTGCCTAGATGGGATCCCTGGTGATTGAATGGGCTTCATGTCTGCTCCTACTGGACCATCACGGGTCCAAGCTACGCCCGTTGGGGGGAGGAGGGCTATCGAGACCAGGAGGTAGGTTCAAACTGTGACAGGGGAGGGGCATCAGGGGGATCAGAAGGAGAGGAGATCTATTGTGGGTGGGTCGGAGGGGGAATCATAAGCTCGCACAATAAAAACGTTATGCAGGTCCCAGCCAATATTCAGCGGTGGCCCGCATGGCTAACCAGATGAAGTTAGAACAGCTTTAAAGCTTTCCTAAATTTGAATGGTTAGCTGTGTCGTTGTCAGCACTGAATATTGCTGGCACCCACTTAATTGTGGGCTCCTCCCCAGCTCCACCCCCTGTGCCACCCCTGACCTGCCCACTTTAAAAGTGGCTGGCCAACCGCCGATATTCTGCAACACTGCCCAATTAAGTGCCACTGATATTGGAAACAATCAGCAAAATCTGAAACCGATGAAAACCGAGGCAATTAACGAGGACACCCAAAATCAGGAGAAGGATGTCCATCTTCTAATACAAATTGGGAGATGGACGTCCTTTTTTGACGAAATCCGAGGCAACCGACAAAAACCGAGACAAATTTCTAGTCGAAAAAATCAACGAAAACCGAGGTTTCACTGTATATATATATATATATATATATATATATATATATATATATATATATAGTACACTTAGGTTATAAGCCCATTTTATTCCTCCACAGAGGGGGTATACTCTGTTAAAAAAAAAAAAAAAGTTCTGGGCAGCAAGAGGACCACAATTTCTCCATTAATTTTTCAATGGGCTGCAGCTGGTACATGTAAAAAGGCTTAAGGAAAGCACAAGAATGTGACAAAACAGAATTGATAACTTTTTTTTTTCAAAATTTAAAATGCTTTCTTAATTGCATCATTGTATATACTCATTGCTGTGCTTATTTGAACAAAAAAGCCATTTTAATAAACATACAAAGACTAAACTGTTATATGCAGGGACCAAGAATCTGGAATGCATGAACCCTAGTCAATCCAGTCGACGAAAGATCCTTGAAGGTATCCAGTATCCTTTTGGTGTAGCCAGTTATGGGAAGAATTTGTACTACACAGATTGGAAGAGGTATGTTATCTACTTTAGAGCTTGTTTGGCTGCATTTTAATATGCTCTGTCTGCAGGGGTTGACTGTTTTACATCTGTCCTGTCATCTGTGCCGAGGGAAAGAAATCTTTTGAGAAGAATGCACGCCGTCAGAAGGGGCAAGGCAAAGGGCACACAATGCTGCATACATAACTCTATTCTAAAGCAATTCATTATTTATTGATTTCTTGTGGCTTTGTTTATACATCAAAGTTGTTTTCTTTGTGTACTCTCATGTAACAGATATCTTAAAGCCAGAGCAGTGAATGCTAGAATAAGCATAAAAAGTATAATATTCAAAAAATTGTACGGATAGTGTGTGGCCAAAAATTTGACTGAATGGCCCAATACAATCCATATAATATAGGTCTTAGAGTGAAACGGGAAAAGGCTTTAAGATAAACCTGTTTATTTTTGTACACTGCTTTAATGAACTATTCAAAGAGCAGTTAATCAAATTTTAATAAATATAAACATAAATTTCAATAACTTGTATGCTTAATTTAGGCCTGCTGAATAGAAGGCCGAAACGAAAGATAGTTGCAATGTGGTGACTGCACTTTGCGGGCAATTCTGGAACAGGGTGTCTAGAAGGCGCCTATTCTATAAAGGAAAGTAGGTGCCTACTTTTCTTTATGGAATACTAGTGTAAGAGGTAAAATACACACCTATAATTTAGGCGTGAGCACTTATGCCACCCATAGAGTTAGTTGTAAGTTCTTTTGCCTAAAGTGCTGAAACACGCTTATAAATGATTGTATTCTGCAATTTGTGTATAACTCTGTGCCCCACCTACACTTACCCAAACTCTGCCCATGTTGTACGCTCACCTCCCAATTATTTAGGCACCTTTTTATAAAATAGCACATAGCCAGAAATTTGGATTTACAACATAACTGGGGGGGGGGGGGGGGGGAGGGGGGAGATTCAATAAATGGTACTCAAAAATGGGTGCAGAAAAAGGTTGGCGCTAAGTGATGTTCTATAAAGGGAATGCACACTAAGTGCTGATTCCCATGACCAATTTTGGACACCAGACTTACACCTGCTTAAATATGGGGTAATTCCCGGTGGCCAAATTGGGTGCAGAGACCCATTATTCTGTAACAGTGCACACCACTTTTTGAAATGCCCAACCTGCCCATACCCCTCCCATGACCTTGCTTCCTTTTGGATTGCACGCTATAGGATTTAGGCACCCAGAGTTATAGAATAGCGCACAGCCAGATAAGAATAGCCATACTGTATCAGACCAGTGGTCCATCTAGCCCAGTATCCTGCTTCTAACAGTGGCCAATCCAGGCCACAAGTACCTGGCAAGATCCCAAAAGAGTAAAAACATTCCATGCTGCCAATCCCGAGACAAGCAGTGGCTTCCCTCATTGCCATCTCAATAACAGACTGTGGACTTTTTCTCCAGGAACTTGTCCAAACCTTTTTTAAACCCAGATGTGGTAACCACAATCCTCTGGCAATCAGGTCCAGAGCTTAACTATTCTTTGAATGAAAAAATATTTCCTCCTGTTTGTTTTAAAAGTATTTCCATGTAATTTCATCGTGTCCCCTAGTCTTTGTACTTTTTGAAAGAGTGAAAAATCGATTCATTTCTACCCATTCTGCACCACTCAGGATTTTATAATTTTCCCCCTCAGCCATCTCTTTTCTAAGCTGAAGAGCCTTAGCCTTTCCTCTTATGAGAGGAGTTCCATCCCCTTTATCATTTTGGTCACTCTTCTTTGAACCTTTTCTGATTCCACTATATTTTATTTGAGATACATTGACCAGAATTGAATGTAATACTGAAGGTGAGCTCACACCATGGAGCAATACAGAGGCATTATAATAATCTTGGTCTTATTTTGCATCCCTTTCCTAATAACACCTAGCATCCTATTTGCTTTTTTGGCTGCCGCTGCACATTGACAAAAGATTTCAGTGTATTGTCTACAAAGACACCTAGATCTCTTTCTTGAGTGCTAATTAGTAAGGTGGACCAATTTGCCAGGTAACTGTGATTCAAATTATTCTTCCCAATGTGTATCACTTTGCATTTGTCCAGATTAAATTTCATCTGTCATTTGGATGCCCAGTCTTCCAGTTTCCTAACATCTTCCTGCAATTTTTCACAATTCGCTTGTGTTTTGACAGCTTTGAATAGTTTTTTATCTGCAAATTTAACCACCTAACTTGTCATTCAGTTTTTCAAATCATTTATAAATATGTTAAATAGCACCGGTCCCAGTACAGATCCTTGTGGCACTCCACTATTCACCCTCCTCCATTAAGAAAAATGGTCATCTAAACCTACCCTCTGTTTTCTGTCCAAGAACCTATTCCTAATCCACAGAAGGACATTGCCTCCTATCCTATGACTTTTTAGTTTTGACATGAGTCTCTCATGAGAAATTTTGTTAAAAGCTTTCTGAAAATCCAGATATATATCAACCGGCTCACCTTCATCCACATGTTTGTTTACTCCTTCAAAGAAATGAAGCAAATTGGTGAGGCAAGACTTCCCTTGGCTGAACCATGCTGACTTTGTCCCATTAAACCATGTTTGTCTGTGTGTTCCATATTTTTATGCTTACTAATAGTTTCCTCTATTTCCCTGGCACTGAAGTTAGGCTTACTGGTCTGTAATTTCCTGGATCACTCCTGGAACACTTTTTAAAAATTAGTGTTACATTGACCACCCTCCAATCATCAGGTACTACTGATGATTTTAGCAACAGATTACAGATCAGTAACAACAGATTAGCAAGTTCATGTTTGAGTTCTTTCAGTACGCTGTGGTGTATGCCATCCGGTCTAGGTGATTTATCACTCTTTAACATATCGATTTGGCTCAGTATGTCTTCCAGGTTCACCGAGAATTTTTTTCCGTTCCTCTGCATCATCACCCTTGAAAACCTTTTCCATACAGGTAGATGTCTTAAATCTTCTTCCGTAAAGACCAAAGCAAAGAAGTCATTCAATCTCTCCACTATGGCCTTGTCCTCCCTGAGTGACCCTTTTGCTCCTAGGAGTAGCAACTACTAGGAGTAGCCTAGTGGTTAGTGCAGCGGACTCTGATCCTGGGGAACTGGGTTCGATTCCCTGCAGCTCCTTGTGACTCTGGGCAAGTCACTTAACATTCCATTGTCCCAGGTACAAATAAGTACCTGTATATAATATGTAAACCGCTTTGAATGTAGTTGGAAAAACCACAGAAAGGCGGTGTATAAGTCCCATTCCCTTTCCCCTTCATGATCTAACAGTCCCATAGATTCCCTCACAGGCTTTATGCTTCTAATATACCTGAAAAAAGGTGTTACTATGTGTTTTTGTCTCTAAGTCAAGTTTTTCTTTATATTCTCTTTTATCCTTTATCAGTGCTTTTCATCTAGCTTGACACTGCTTATGCTACTTATTTTCTTCATTCGGATCCTTTTGGCTCTAGTAGCCTCTTTTCACTTTACCTTTTAACCACGCTGGCTGTCATTTGCTCTTCTTTCCACCTTTGTTAATACGTAGAATATATCTGGTCTGGGCTTCCATGATGGTATTTTTAAATAATGTCCATGCCCGAATTAAAGTCCTAACTTTTGCGGCTATCCCTTTCAGCTTCTTTTTAACCATTTTCCTCATTTTGTCATAGTTACCCTTTTCAAAATTGAATGCTGCTACAGGAGATTTCTTTAGTGACTTCACTCCAGATATCAGCTCAAATTTGATCATATTATCATAAATGCTTCCTAGCAGATCCAACTTTGTTACCTCTCGTACCATGCCCTGCATTCCACTAAGGACTAGATCTAAAATAGCTTCCCTTCTTGACAGGTCTTGCATCAGTTGCTCCAAGAAGCAGTCATTTATTACATCTAAGAATTTTACGTCCCTAGCACTCCCTGATGTAGCATTTATCCAGTCAACATTGGGGAAGTGAAATCACCCATTATTTTAATGTTGCCCAATTTTCCAGTTTTCCTAATTTCTGTAAACATTTGTTCATCTGTCTGTTCATTCTGTCCTGGCAGGTGGTAGTACAGCCCTACCAGTATACTCTTTCATTTCACACATGGAATTTCTATCCACAAGGATTCCACGCTGCTGTCTGTTTCATGTAGAATATGTATTTCGTTTGACTGAATTCCCTCTTTAACATAAAGCACAACCCCCCCCCCCCCTCCAATTTGATCCACTTTATCATTGCAGTAAAATTTGTACCCTGATAACACAGTGTCCCATTGTCCTGCTTCCACCAGGCCTCTGAGATGCCTATTATATCTCCCCTTCATTTAGTGCTGTATACTCCATGTCACGAAATGCCTACCACTTTGCTTGGGGCTAACCCTGTGACCACTTAGAGTGTCTATCCCCAGCACTGCTTAGGTCTACCTGGGCATGTGCTATACACTTTCACCCTCCTCCTACCAACTGAGTCCCAACTGCCTCTGGGCGAGTCTCCTGCTCTCAAGGTATCCCCAGTAATTTCTAGGTTACTGAGGCCACACTCCCAGTGGTCCCACTGTTCCTAGAAAGCACTCGCAGACCCAACACACAAACCACCAGGATTCTTAGTCCCAACAAGCAGAGTCAATAAACTAAAAAAAAAAAAAAAGGTTTATCATAAAAATCATTCTCCGAGGACAAGCAGGCTGCTTGTTCTCACTGATGGGTTGACGTCCTCGGCAGCCCCCTCCATCGGAAAGTTTACTAGCAAAGGCCTTTGCTAGTCCTCGCGCACCCATGCGCACCGCGCATGCGCGGCCGTCTTCCCGCCCGAAACCGGCTCGAGCCGGCCAGTCTTCTTTCGTCCGCACTCAGTACGGTCATGTTACGCCGTTCGTGCCCCAGAGAGTCGACCTCGCGCGTCCTTTTCGACGTGTTTTTGTCCTTTTTTTCCTTGAGAAAAGTTCGGGAAGCGCTCCGGTAGTATTCCGGAAGACCCTTTTGGGTTTTCTGCCCTTCCCGTATTTCTTAGTTTTTGCCCCGTAAGTTTTCTTTCGTTGTCGGGGTAGGCCTCTTTTGGCCTCGGTCGAGATTTTTCTCCCTCTAAATTTTGGTGCTTCAATTTTCGCCATTTCGGCTTTTGATTTCGCCGGCGTGATTTTTCCGCCCATGACATCGAAGCCTTCCAGCGGCTTCAAGAAGTGCACCCAGTGCGCCCGGGTAATCTCGCTCACTGATAGGCACTCTGTGTGTCTTCAGTGTCTAGGGGCCCAGCACCGCCCTCAGAACTGCAGTCTGTGTTCCCTGTTACAAAGGCGGACTCAGGTAGCGAGATTAGCCCAGTGGAAGGTTTTGTTCTCGGGCTCTTCGTCGGCATCGGCACCGGAGGCATCGAGTGCATCGACGTCGTCAGCGTCCGGACCATCTTCCTTGGCTGCCGCTCCATCGACTGCATCGAGGCATCGGACCTCTGCATCGGCGCCGAGGCATCGGGCGACTGTATCGACGTCGGTGGTACCGAGACTTCGTCTGCTGATGTCGTCGGACGGAGGTGCATCGTCAGGAGTGCAGGTGAGGGCTGTCCATTCCCCTGCTGGTGGCGGTGAGCCTTCGGGTGGGTCTCCTCCTACCCTGAGGGCTCCTGCGGTACAGCCCCCCCGGGATCGATCCTCTTCGGTCTCGGCCCCGAGGAAGCGACGGATGGATTCTACGTCCTCCTCGTCGGTGCCGGGGAGCTCCGGTGACATGCTTCGGAAGAAGTCGAAGAAGCATCGACACCGGTCTCCTCCCCGCGTCGGCACCGAGAGCTCTGGGTCGCCGAGGGATTCGGCACCCAGCAGGCATCGGCACCGAGAGGACCGCTCACCCTCTGTTCAGGAGGTGTCGATGCGCTCCACTCTGGACAGCCCGGAACAGCCTCCTCGCCCGGAACAGGTTCTGGCGTTGACGCCTGCATCGACCTCTCAGCCTTTCTCTGCAGCCGCTCTAAACGAGAGCCTCCGGGCCGTTCTCCCAGAGATTCTGGGAGAGCTGTTGCGCCCTACCCCTCCGGTACCGGCGGTGCTTGCGCCTCCAGTACCGTCGAGCGTGGCGCCGGCTGGCCCATCGCCCAGGTTGAGGTCCCCGACGTCGGTACCGCGTGCGGTGCCGACCGCGGCCACCTTCCAGGAAGGCTCCCCGACTACGTCGGCGGAGGGAGCTTCGCCGATGCGGGCGAGGGAGTCTACCTCTCGACGCCCCCACCGTGGACGGGGTTCCACCGAGTCGAGCAGGGCGAGGTTGCAGACACAGGTCCGTGAACTTGTGTCTGACACCGAGGGTGAGGCCTCGTGGGAGGAAGAGGAGGACCCCAGATATTTCTCTGACGAGGAGTCTGAGGGTCTTCCTTCTGATCCCACTCCCTCTCCTGAAAGACAGCTTTCTCCTCCCGAGAGTCTGTCTTTTGCTTCCTTTGTCCGGGAGATGTCTACGGCCATCCCCTTCCCGGTGGTTGTGGAGGACGAGCCCAGGGCTGAAATGTTTGAGCTCCTGGACTATCCTTCTCCACCTAAGGAAGCGTCCACTGTTCCCTTGCACCATGTCCTGAAAAAGACATTGCTTGCGAACTGGACCAAGCCACTAAGTAATCCCCACATTCCCAAGAAGATCGAGTCCCAGTACCGGATCCATGGGGACCCAGAGCTGATGCGCACCCAGTTGCCTCATGACTCTGGAGTTGTGGATTTGGCCCTAAAGAAGGCTAAGAGTTCTAGGGAGCATGCTTCGGCGCCCCCGGGCAAAGACCCTAGAACCTTAGACTCCTTTGGGAGGAAGGCCTACCATTCTTCTATGCTCGTGGCCAAGATCCAGTCTTACCAGCTCTACACGAGCATACACATGCGGAACAATGTGCGGCAGTTGGCGGGCTTGGTTGATGCTCTTCCCCCTGAGCAAGCCAAGCCTTTTCAGGAGGTGGTCAGGCAGCTGAAGGCGTGCAGAAAATTCCTGGCCAGAGGAGTTTATGACACTTTTGATGTTGCGTCCAGGGCCGCTGCTCAAGGTGTGGTGATGCGCAGGCTCTCATGGCTGCGTGCCGCCGACCTGGAGAATAGACTCCAGCAGCGGATTGCGGACTCGCCTTGCCGTGCGGACAACATTTTTGGAGAAAAAGTCGAGCAGGTGGTAGAGTCTCTCCACCAGCGGGACACCGCATTCGACAAGTTCTCCCGCCGGCAGCCTTCAGCCTCTACCTCTACAGGTAGAAGATTTTTCGGGGGAAGGAAGACTGGTCCCTATGCTTCTGGTAAGCGTAGGTACAATCCTCCTTCCCGACAGCCTGCGGCCCAGGCTAAGCCCCAGCGCGCTCGCTCTCGTCAGCAGCGTGCGCCTCAGCAAGGCCCCGCGGCTCCCCAGCAAAAGCAAGGGGCGAGCTTTTGACTGGCTCCAGCAGAGCATAGCCGACATCCAAGTGTCAGTGCCGGGCGACCTGCCGGTCGGGGGGAGGTTGAAAGCTTTTCACCAAAGGTGGCCTCTCATAACCTCCGACCAGTGGGTTCTGCAAATAGTCCGGCAAGGATACACCCTCAATTTGGCCTCAAAACCTCCAAATTGTCCACCGGGAGCTCAGTCTTACAGCTTCCAGCACAAGCAGGTACTTGCAGAGGAACTCTCCGCCCTTCTCAGCGCCAATGCGGTCGAGCCCGTGCCATCCGGGCAAGAAGGGCTGGGATTCTATTCCAGGTACTTCCTTGTGGAAAAGAAAACAGGGGGGATGCGTCCCATCCTAGACCTAAGGGCCCTGAACAAATATCTCGTAAAAGAAAAGTTCAGGATGCTTTCCCTGGGCACCCTTCTCCCCATGATTCAGCAAAACGATTGGCTATGCTCTCTGGACTTGAAGGATGCCTACACACACATCCCGATACTGCCAGCTCACAGACAGTATCTGCGATTTCAGTTGGGCACACGCCACTTCCAGTACTGTGTGCTACCCTTTGGGCTCGCCTCTGCGCCCAGGGTGTTCACAAAGTGCCTAGCTGTGGTAGCAGCGGCACTTCGCAGGCTGGGGGTGCACGTGTTCCCATATCTCGACGATTGGCTGGTGAAGAACACATCTGAGGCAGGAGCCCTGCAGTCCATGCAGATGACTATTCGCCTCCTGGAGCTACTGGGGTTTGTGATAAATTACCCAAAGTCCCATCTTCTCCCAGTGCAGAAACTCGAATTCATAGGAGCCCTGCTGGATTCTCGGACTGCTCGCGCCTATCTCCCAGAGGCGAGAGCCAACAACTTGTCCCTCGTCTCGCGGGTGCGTGCGTCCCAGCAGATCACAGCTCGGCAGATGTTGAGATTGCTGGGCCACATGGCCTCCACAGTTCATGTGACTCCCATGGCCCGCCTTCACATGCGATCTGCTCAATGGACCCTAGCCTCCCAGTGGTATCAGGCCGCTGGGGGACTAGAGGACGTGATCCACCTGTCCACGAGTTTTCTCAAATCCCTGTATTGGTGGACGATTTGCTCCAATTTGACTCTGGGACGTCCCTTCCAAATTCCTCAGCCACAAAAAGTGCTGACCACGGATGCGTCTCTCCTGGGATGGGGAGCTCATGTCGATGGGCTTCACACCCAAGGAAGTTGGTCCCTCCAAGAACGCGATCTACAGATCAATCTTCTGGAGTTGCGAGCGATCTGGAACGCTCTGAAGGCTTTCAGAGATCGGCTGTCCCACCAAATTATCCAAATTCAGACAGACAACCAGGTTGCCATGTACTATGTCAACAAGCAGGGGGGCACCGGATCTCGCCCCCTGTGTCAGGAAGCCGTCAGCATGTGGCTCTGGGCTCGCCGTCTCGGCATGGTGCTCCAAGCCACATATCTGGCAGGCGTAAACAACAGTCTGGCCGACAGGTTGAGCAGGATTATGTAACCTCACGAGTGGTCGCTCAGTTCCAGGGTAGTGCGACAGATCTTCCAAGCGTGGGGCACCCCCTTGGTGGATCTCTTCGCATCTCGAGCGAACCACAAAGTCCCTCAGTTCTGTACCAGGCTTCAGGCCTCCGGCAGACTAGCATCGGATGCCTTCCTCCTGGATTGGGGGGAGGGCCTGCTGTATGCTTATCCTCCCATCCCTCTGGTGGGGAAGACTTTGTTGAAACTCAAGCAAGACCGAGGCACCATGATTCTGATTGCTCCTTTTTGGCCGCGTCAGATCTGGTTCCCCCTTCTTCTGGAGTTATCCTCCGAAGAACCGTGGAGATTGGAGTGTTTTCCGACCCTCATCACACAGGACGAGGGGGCGCTTCTGCATCCTGACCTCCAGTCTCTGGCTCTCACGGCCTGGATGTTGAGGGCGTAGACTTTGCCTCTTTGGGTCTGTCAGAGGGTGTCTCCCGCATCTTGCTTGCTTCCAGGAAAGACTCCACTAAGAGAAGTTACTTCTTCCATTGGAGGAGGTTTGCCGTCTGGTGTGACAGCAAGGCCCTAGATCCTCGCTCTTGTCCTACACAGACCCTGCTTGAATACCTTCTGCACTTGTCTGAGTCTGGCCTCAAGACCAACTCTGTAAGGGTTCACCTTAGTGCAATCAGTGCATACCATTACCGTGTGGAAGGTAAGCCATCTCAGGACAGCCTTTAGTTGTTCGCTTCATGAGAGGTTTGCTTTTGTCAAAGCCCCCTGTCAAGCCTCCTACAGTGTCATGGGATCTCAATGTCGTTCTCACCCAGCTGATGAAACCTCCTTTTGAGCCACTGAATTCCTGCCATCTGAAGTACTTGACCTGGAAGGTCATTTTCTTGGTGGCAGTTACTTCAGCTCGTAGAGTCAGTGAGCTTCAGGCCCTGGTAGCCCAGGCCCCTTACACCAAATTTCATCATAACAGAGTAGTCCTCCGCACTCACCCTAAGTTCTTGCCAAAGGTCGTGTCGGAGTTCCATCTGAACCAGTCAATTGTCTTGCCAACATTTTTTCCCCGTCCTCATTCCTGCCCTGCTGAACGTCAGCTGCACACATTGGACTGCAAGAGAGCATTGGCCTTCTACCTGGAGCGGACACAGCCCCACAGACAGTCCGCCCAATTGTTTGTTTCTTTTGATCCCAATAGGAGGGGAGTGGCTGTAGGGAAACGCACCATATCCAATTGGCTAGCAGATTGCATTTCCTTCACTTACGCCCAGGCGGGGCTGGCTCTTGAGGGTCATGTCACGGCTCATAATGTTAGAGCCATGGCTGCGTCGGTAGCCCACTTGAAGTCAGCCTCCATTGAAGAAATTTGCAAAGCTGCGACGTGGTCATCTGTCCACACATTCACATCTCATTACTGCCTGCAGCAGGATACCCGACGCGACAGTCGGTTCGGGCAGTCAGTTCTTCAGAACCTGTTTGGGCTTTAGGATCCAACTCCACCCCCCGAGGGCCCTGTTTGTTCTGTTCCAGGCTGCACTCTCAGTTAGTTGGTAAATTTATTAGGTCAATCTCAGTTATGTCCTCGCCGTTGCGAGGCCCAATTGACCATGGTTGTTGTTTTGAGTGAGCCTGGGGGCTAGGGATACCCCATCAGTGAGAACAAGCAGCCTGCTTGTCCTCGGAGAAAGCGAATGCTACATACCTGTAGAAGGTATTCTCCGAGGACAGCAGGCTGATTGTTCTCACAAACCCGCCCGCCTCCCCTTTGGAGTTGAGTCTTCCCTTGAAGTGTATTGTTTTGCTACATACTGGACTGGCCGGCTCGAGCCGGTTTCGGGCGGGAAGACGGCCGCGCATGGGTGCGCGAGGACTAGCAAAGGCCTTTGCTAATAAACTTTCCGATGGAGGGGGCTGCCGAGGACGTCAACCCATCAGTGAGAACAATCAGCCTGCTGTCCTCGGAGAATACCTTCTACAGGTATGTAGCATTCGCTCTATCTGCATAGTGCCTGGGAAGTACAGGAAATATAGCTGTTCACAGGTTACAATAACTGCTCACAGGGTCTCAGTAAAGAGGTCTTTCTCTATTTCCAAACTGAGACTGGAGAAAAATACAGTATTTCCAGACTGAATTTGAACTCCTGGGCCAATCAGAGCCCAGAACAACAGTAGCTGGCCACATCACTGGAGGCTACTTCCTATCTGTGTTAAACTAAAGAAGTAACAGTCATTTTTCTGTAACAACTTTAAACATAAAACATACACCACCTGCTGGTCAAACTAGAGAAATACACTTCATGAAACATAATTCACATGCTGGAAAATTCACCATTTTGCCACACCTCTCCCCTCAAGAGGGAGTCCCCGGACTTCGACATCTACAGACCGCCGGGCGGGTCTTTACTGTCCAGTGTCAGGGTGGTTCTGGCTTTTCTTCATGGAAAGTCCATCAGCATTGCCATGTTCACTGTATGGTGAAGTTTTGTACATCTGCAGGGACAGGCTCCACCGGAGTAGTTTCCCATTTTCTCCTGAGACTCTCTTAAGCCAGACCAATGGATTGTGATCTGTGATGACAGTAAAGTCTCGCCCATACGGGATATGGTTGCAATTTCTTAAGGGCCCACACTAAGGCCAAACATTTTTTTTTCAATAGTGGCATAGGCTACCTCTCTGTCAAGGAGCTTGCGATTCAGGTATACAGTGGGGTGCTCCTCCCCTCTGCTGTTCACTTGACTGAGTACAGCCTCAGTGCCATTTGCCGAGGCATCAGTCTGTACCACAAAGTTTTGCTGGTAATCTGGTGCAACTAG